>NC_045431.1:65610833-65922916 GCF_902635505.1 Sarcophilus harrisii
GTAGTTATCTATGTAAGTGAAGAGGAAAGGAGACATATAACCAATACCATAGAGTATTTAATCTGAATTAACTGCTGATTGGAATAGACTAAAAAGGAGATGGAAGTTGAAGGTGAACTCGGGTTCACTGAGGAAATAATAGAGCTGTCCAAAGGAATAGGAAGTTAGGGTATGTTTTATGGGGCAGATGAATTTCTGTGGGACATTAAGGAAAGGACATTCAACAAATAATTGGAAATATGGGACAAGAGCTCCAAGCCTGGGGCTATTTAGATTTATTTGGTTATGCTTTCCACAGAGATGATGACAGTGCAAAGTAAATGAGTTTGCCAAGAAGAGAGGGAAAAAGACATTAGAGAAGAGGGCCAATGACAGACTCTGGGGAGGAGGAGGATCTCTGTAGTGAGAGACTATAAATATGTGAAGAAACTTTGAGGGAAAGTAATGCTATAGAAGTGAAGGAACAGTCCTAAGATTTAGCCTTTGGAGGACCTCAGAAGCAATTTGAGTCGGATACTTTCACAATATAAATGAAGAAATGAGAAACCAATCAAATCAACAAAAATGAATTTAGAAATATAGCTGCTTGGGAATTAGGAGGTTATTACTGGTAATCTTGGGAAGAACAGTTTCATGGAACTAGATTTGGGAAGAGAATTGAGGAGCTTATGTTGTGAGGTAAAGAAAGGAAGAAATATAGATTACTCTTTCTTATGATTGTTTTTTCCTTATTAAAATATGCCTAAAATGAATGACATTTTCCATGTTTCTATCAATTACTCAATCAATAAGTATTTATTAAGTATCTACTATACGCCAAGCACCGGGAGAACAGGAAGATAAATTTGGTGCAGTGGAAAGAATGTTGGACTTGGAAGGTAATTTTGCCCCAGATATTTACTAGTTGTGTGGCCAGAGACAAGTCATTTTGCTTCTTTAAGCCTCAGTTTTCTCATCTGTAAAATGGGTACAATGCTATTAGTCTCACCTCTTGGCTACTGTAAGAATCAAATGTGATCATAAAGGATGTCCCCCCCCCCCCCCCAAAAAAAAAAACACTTTAAAAATGTCAACTATTAAACAATTACCTACCTGTTTATTCTCTTTGGATTAGTAACATGATAAAATCCCCACATGCAAAGTTATTTTTTTTTTCCTCCTGGGCAAAAAAGATCATATGACATAGAAAACAGAGGTGAGAGTATCTGAATGTCTTTTATTAATTTTTTTTTCACATTTATCCTATTTGTCGTTAAACACAACTTTATCTGACAGTTTTAAAACCATTCTTGTAAATAAGGAAAAAAAAAAAGAGCAGCATTGGACAAAATAAAAGGGACACGATGTAGAAGAGTTGAAAAAAAAAAGCCATCTCTTCAAAAAAGCGAATTTTGAACAAGCAAATAGAAGACGATTCCCCTGGGAATGATTACAAACTCAGCAGGACCAAAAAAAGGGGGCAACAGAACTTTACGACCGGGGCCGGAAATAAAACAGAAACAGCAGCAAGGATGCAAAGTGCAGGTGTGCCTAGAATTTATCCCCACAAACCATCTGGGAAATTGATACGGCCGATTAGTCTTTAGATAAAGTGACGCGTTCTATTTGGAAACGAACATTCAGTTACAGTTCTTGCAGGTTTTCTATTTTGTTTCAGGTTACTTTGTATCTACTTTACAGTGACTTTGCCTGGAACAAAGGACATATGCAATACATGGTTGGTTATGAGTCCTTACATCTACGGGAGAGACCTTACCTAAATGGTAATGATTGTGACTTTGTTTCCTTTTAGCAATGAACAATGAGAAGCTGCAATCTCTGCTCCCAGAAGTCTCAATACCCCTTTCCCTTGTAGCTAGAACACAAAACCAGCAAATTCCCCTCAGATCCTTTGTCACCTTCAGTGAATTGATTTGTTCTCCCTCCTCCCTAAATGACCAAATACCCATTTGACCATTTCCCCACTGCCCAGACTGACAAATTGACTGTTTGCTTGAATTAATTATTCTAGGATTTATTTCGCCATCCCCTTCCCATCCCTTTGGTCCTTTAGGGAAGGGAGACCGGCAACGCTCGGGAGCAGGATGTTTACACGTGGTGCTCTAGGAAACAGACCCGATGTTGTAAATTCTATTTAAAAGGCATCCCACAGGGATGGGATATGAGACTGGGAGGGATTATCCAGCTGATGGTGCCTTTCCATTTATGATCACTCTGTTCACTGATCTTTCCTTCTTTTTACAGGTTAGATTTTAATTAAAAAAAATACACAAATGTTTGCCACTTGGTTTAGAGTTTAAAAACTGAGAACTAATTTTACTGTGTTTACAGCTTGACAGTAGTAAGGTTAATAAGAATAACACGTACATTTCACTGACAGGTTCATCTTTTTGGAATTTCACAGAATAAAACTGCATTCTGGTGGTTTTTCCCCCCCTATTCCCACCAAAATGAAGCGAGTCCTGTACCTAACTGGAGATACTTAAATATTTCTTTGACCATTTTCATTCTACTATATTATGAAAATACCAGGCTTCAAGCAAGGTACTAATAAATACTTAATTAAAAACAAATAAACAAAATCCCTGAACTCCAACACAAAACTTAAAAAACCCTCCCCTCCCCACCCCAGCCCACCTCCCCCATAAAGGCCTCAACATCACCCTGACATGGCAGAGATTTCATAGTCACTGGCAGAGGTGATGGGCTTCCCCATCATCCGGATGTTCTTGGCATTGGTGATCCTGGCCATCATGCACACTGGCTTGTCAAAGTATTTCACCAGGGCGGGCTCAGTTAAAAGGGAAGCCAGAAACTGCTCAAAGGTGATGGCCCAGTCCCTGTCCAGGCTGTTACTCCGAGGAAGGGCCGCAGCGCTTCGGCCGCTGCGGACCAGGACGGTGTCGTCCCCAATGTCCTCGCAGTGCAGCTTTTCCTCCTCGTGGGAGCCCGCGCTCAGCACCGAGTAAGATGACATGGAGCTGTCATCCTTTGTGTCATCATCGGAGATGAGCATGGAGGACCCGGCCCCGTTGTCCCGGGGAGAAGAATCCTCCAGCTTGATGTCCTCCATCTGCCCGCCGAGGGGACCCTCGGAAGGCTCCTCGTTGTCCATGGCCAAGCTGGTGGGGAGCAGCTCACCTGGCTCCACACAGTAGGGCTGGCCGGGGGCTTTCTTGGGGAACAGCATGCTCTGGATGCCCTGGGCAGAGGGATGACTATTGGTCCCGCCCTCGTTCTCTTTGGCTGGCTGGGGGATAAAGAGTTTGCCCACTTCTCCGATCTCCAGGAGCAGGCTGGTCACTGCGGCTGTGGCGTGGTATAACTCCTGCTCGTTCGGGTCTTCGCTAAACATGTTGTACATTGTCTTACACAGTTCAATAAACTGTCCCTGGGGATAAAACAGACGGCATTTTATCATTATCAATGTATGGTGGTCTGATCTGGGAAGAGAAAGCCATTAAAAATAATGTCCCCTAGAAGATGTCACTCAATCGCAAAAGCTTTCTTTTTAGCTTATTGTAATATGACGTCATCATAAAAGAAAGTTTCTTAAGCTGTTTTGTGATTTGCTATGGATAGTTCTGCTAAAACTTATGGAGACTATCAGAATATATCTATATCTATCTATCTATCTATCTATCTATATATATATATATATTTTTTTTTTTTTTGCTGAGGCAATTGGGGTTAAGTGATTTGCCCAGAGTCACACAGCCAGGAAGTATTAAGTGTCTGAGGCCAGATTTGAACTTAGGTCCTCCTGCACTATCTAGCTGTCCTAGAATTATATTTTTTTATCAAAATTTTATCAAAAATGTTAATCATGGACTCCCTAAAATCTATCCACAGCTTCCTTAACATGAATCCCATGTTAAGAATCCCTATCCAATGATGTAGTGTTGAAACTTCTGAAAGGAAGTCATCTCAATTAACCCACTCTTTTTTATCTCTTCCATTTGAGACCTAAAGAGGTCTCACCCAGATGGGTATTAAAAGAGCCAAGATTTGAACCCAGTATCATACTGATAATTCAGTATGATTTTTCATTGGACCATGCTGTTCTTCAAGCTCCTTACTCTTCTGATTATTTACCCATCTACTCAAAGCTACATTAGAATGGTCGGGATTTTCCACTCATAAAGTACTGTATATCTGTGCTTAAGAAGGCTTTTTATTTATAAGCCTGGTTATTTTGGGATTCAAGGAGCACTCATAGGTGCTCATACTCCTTAGGTGAAATTTACCCTACTTTAACAATGTTAGTTTATGCTGTCTTAGACAAAGCTGACTTAGATAATGTGGAACACAGATTATACATAATAAAGGATGACATTTCATTAGCTTGCTTGGCTGTGGACCTACTTTTTTGTTTATCTTTCGGTTCTAAGACAGGGAAATCTTCTCATTCTTTTATTCACATTTTATTCAGAGGAGGTCAGGTACATATGTGATGCACGGAGAAATAGCAACATGTTGATGCTGAGGGAAGCTAATCTTCACAGGGAAAGCCGAGTCCAACTCAAATGGACAAGTCACATAACATTCACTTCAGAACAAACATTTATTATGAGCAAAGGCTGACTTCAAATCCATAGTATCTAAAACGTGCACAGACAATTCTACAGGAAAAGCCTAAGAGCTTTGTGTCTCTTATCCTCTACCTCAATTTCCTCATTTGTAAACTGGGGATACTAATAGCACCTACCTTCTGGGATGAGGATCAAATGAGATATAATTGCAAAGAGATATAATTGCATATAATATGCAAACCTTAAAGCCTTTAGCATTAATGCTATTTTTGTCATTTAACACTAGATCCACACCAAGAAAGTCTCTCCCCGAGTAAAGTAAAAAGAATGTAGTGAAAATGCAAAAAACTGAGAGGCTTTGTACAAAAATCTGGATTGTTGCCTTGATTTTGTAAGTCAATTGTACAATGGAAATCAAAAAATGCTTTCTAGATACTGGATCCTTTTTCTATTTCGGCACCAATGGAGACCCTGATGGTGTGATTATTACTGTAAGAGAAGGAGAGCAGCAACTCATCCACAGAAAGGGAGGGAGATCTCTGACTAAAATACCTAGTGTGATAACTGAGGATGAAGCAGGCTACCCACATACTGACAGAAGTGACAGATTCATGGAAAAAAATGAGACATACATTTTTGAACAAGGGAAATAGGAGATTTTGCTTTGCTTTACTATGTAGATTTGCCATTGGGCTGTTATTGTTGTTCATAGAAGGGAAGGGAGAAAAAAAAAAACTTAATGCCTGTTAGTTGTGTGACTTAGCCATGAGAAGGAGGCCACAGTAATCTTAAAAGTTGTATTGAGAGGATCAAATGAAATAATATTTATAAAGCACTCAATGCAAAGTTTGACACATAACAGGTGCTTAATAAATGCTTTCCCCCTCTCCTGTTAGGAATCTATAAACTACAGTTGTTAGTCAAATACAACCCACCACCTGTCCTTGTATGGCCCACAAGCTAAGAATTGTTTTTTAGATTTTAAAATAAATAGGTGGTGAGACAGATTTGGCCCTAGGATACAATTACCTACCCCCATTATAGATTTTGCTATAGTGTAAAAGAAAAAAAAAAGCACTCAGAGTAGAAATGAGTGATGGTGAAAAGTCAGGTAATTTGTTACCTGGTTCAGTTTGGGCATTTCCTTTGAATTCTTTGACTTGGCTTTATTCTCTTGGGTCCACAGTCTCAGGTAGTTACGATTGTCTTGGGAATTCACTTTCTTCCCTAAAATGAAAAGGTCAAGATACAAGAAGAAAATCTAATTGGTGGGTTATCAGCAAGCAAGCAAGCAAGCAAACAAACAAACAACCCTTTAACCAACGAGTGCAATTTAATAGTAAAATACATATATGGAGAAAGGTGTACCTTTTTCTGACTTGAGACTCACTGTTACAAACCCGTCATCAGCATTTGGCTTGTTTCTACTGTCCAGGCCAACCACTAGGAAGTATTCAGAAAGACAATATGTTAGTGAATGGTAAAACATGTCATTTAAAAAAAGTAAATTGAAACATATGCTCAACATTTATAGTAGGGCACTGATGGAATTTGATTTCAAAATTCATAAGTTAAGTTTGTCTAAACCAGCACAGAACTGGAATGAAAAGGATGCTGTCCAACACTGCAAAGGTTAGACCCCTTTGTAATGAAGAAAAACTGTTAAGTACAAATAACCAATTGAATGTGACTGTGTATGCAAGATTCTGCCTCATTATACTCCATTTCTCTACTGAGAGGAAAATAGGTTTCATTTTTCATTTTCTTTGATTAAGATAGGTTATTACGGTTTCTCAGAGTTCAGATTTCTTCTATTGTTCTTTTGTGGATTTTTCTTCTACTTATATTTTGTTCTTTTAAGTGTTCCCCATCCCCCAGGCAATTGGGATTAAGTGACTTGCCCAGGGTCACACAGGTAAGAAGTGTTAAGTGTTTGAGGGCATATTTGAACTCGGGTCTTCCTGACTTCAAGGCTGGTACTCTAGCCACTGCACCATCTAGCTGCCCCTTGTTTTTCTTTTTTCTTTTTTTTCCACTTTCAACATTCACCTTCGCAAAACTTTGTATCCCAATTTGGCTTTTCCCATTTCAAATCCAAAGTTGTTAATACTGAACTCTCTATTCTTCCCTGTGTTTACATGTGTTACTGGAATTCCTTCAGGTTTGGAACATGCTATTTCAAAAATGGGACTTCACCTATAGCTTTGTAGAGTTTCATAGAAAATAGGAATATTAAGAAAAATATATAAGAAATAAAAATCCTTGGCCTACCAGCTGCAAGGGTGAAACAGTCCCTTTCCCCTATGGCTCTCCCTAATTTCCTCAAAATAACAGCCAAATACTTGGGTTTGTTTATGCAATAAACTATTAAATCCCATCAAAACATTTTAAATTACAATGCTATATTTGGAATCAGAGGATCTATTTTAAAATCTCAGACTAAAACTTTGTGTGCCTCAGTTTCCTTTATTGTAAAACATTGGAATAGGACAAGAAAACCTGTTAGGTTCCCTTCAGCTTTAAATCTATGACAATCCCACGATACTATCATGTGACCATGGCTAAGTTATTTCACAATCACAAAGGATATATACAGTGGATATATTATTTTAGATGAGAAAACTGAGGTCACACTGGTAGTAAGGGTCTGAGGTTGAATTTCCTAATTCCATGTCTATTTAGTTGCTTTAATAAGTCTGGAAGCTCTTTGTCTTCCCAGTGATGCTGTATTCCTGAAAGAGTTCAAATAAGGCCTTCATTAAGGGAAAAAAAAAAAACACCTACCATGTGTGCACTCAGGAGTGATATCTTCAAAAAAGTACTGAGTGGCTTCGAAAGCAGAATCTGGCTCTTCTTGATCAGGGGATGGCTCTAGGAAAGTAAGAGAGTGTGATTATTCCAACTGTGAATGGGTTTTAACATGGATCTCATCTCAATAAACCTGTTAAGATCTCAAATGGGAAAACTAGCAGAAATGACACTTAGGACGTGAAATCATCCATTCTGGTAAGATCTCCTATTGTTTAAGTTTCTTTTTTTAAGATGGTCAATATCTTGCAGTAGGAACCCAATGAGAAAGAGAAAGAACTCAATAAGTTGGAAGTTGATCCGCAAACTTAAAACTGAGGGCCAAAATCTCTTTTGATTACCACTCTATCAAGGAGTTGTGATGATAATTTACAATATTGTGTTCAATGGCTTTGCCCTCCAAAACAACCCTTCCTGGCTAATGGAGAGTTATTATTGTATTTCAGAAAGGCCCTACGGGAGCTGACGATTGCTACCATTAACCCCCAATCATATCCAGTGGGAACCCAATGAGAAAGAGAAAGAACTTAAAAGGTTGGAAGTAGATGTGGCAAGCTCAAGACCGAGGGCCAAAATTCTCTTTTGATTATCACTATGTCAAGGAGTTGTAATGATAATTTACAATATTGTGTCCAATGGCTTTGTCCTCCAAAACATCCCTTCCTGGCTAATGGAGAGTTATTATTGTATTTCAGAAAAGCCCTACGGGAGCTGACAATTACTACCATTAACCCCTTGATCATGTCCCAGTTTGCCTGGACTCGGTCCAGAGGCTGAGATTACATTAAATAAAAAGTGACCCTTGTGGAAAGCTTTAAAAAAGGAAGGACACCAGAGACAGGCATTTAGTCTGAATGTGTGTCTCCCTCATTGCTGGGTGAATGCTGAAACTGGACTTTTGACTTTGGGGCATACGAAACAGGCAGCTGTTGGCACTAATGCCAGCAGGAAATCACAGGGCTGCTGCCCTGAAGCTCCCTGGGATGGAGAGATGGATGTGTTGTGCTAATTACATTTCCTAAAAAAAGTATGTAATTCAGACAAGCAGTCAGAAAGGCAAACTGGTCTGTTACTACAGCTGTGCAAATATTCAGTGAAGGATGAAAAGCACATTTACGGCAGCTGAGTCTCTGTAGGAGGGAGAGAGTCTTGCTAGCCCAGTCTGTATTGCTCTTCTCTCACCCCAAACCTTTCCTTTGAAGATTCACCTTCTTCTATCCTAGTTAAACAACTCGACAAACTCTATGTCTCAGGATGCCGTGATTTATCACAGAATAAATACCCACATGCCATGGGGAACATTAGCAACATATGTATGTATAAGAAGTAATGTTCAAGTGTCCCTTCTTTCTATTCCTCCAATCATACCTCATGCATTTGAACATGCAGTGGCTGTCTGTACTAAGAAAGTCATCTTGCAAAATTCATCTTCCATACCAATGCCAGATATTTTACCATTATGAATTATTTTATGCTAATCTCTGCCCTCTCCTTGTTCATCTTTTCTGAAGTATGAATTTTCCCTTGGAAGGTTTATAAATCAACTTCCTAACACTTTATTATGAATGAAGTTTTTTTTTTAGTTTAAAACAACAACTCCAAATATTGACTGGATATATATAGGAGAAGGAACCAATGCAAATGGTCAAAAAGAGTAATATAGACTTTGCCTCCTTCACAACTGAGCCCAAGGTGTTCCTGGATCCAAGAGAGGGCATTCTCATCATGAATTTGCAATGTCTTGATTAAACATTGTTAAAAAAAAAAAAACTCACCAAGAGTTATTTCATTCCATATTTTTTCCTTTGGCATTGAATTAAAGAATAATATGCATTGAAATAATAATACAGTCTAGGATGTAAATCAAAAGGTCTCTATTGATGTAACAGAAGACCTTGCTGGATTTAAATTTCTCTTTATTTGTGAATTTTATCAAATTTGCATGAAATATTTTCATGTAAAAATTAAGCAAATAAAAAAGAATAATGGTTACAGTACAATGGTGGCAAAGAAAGGTGGAAGAGGGGAGGCTGGAGAAAGGAGCTTTGACAAGTGTTTTGTCTTCATCCCTACTCATTTAATAGATATGTTTGTCATTTGACAATTATTCATTCAGTGGTCACCATCACTCTAAGGAAATAAAATCAGATTTCTGGGGGATGGGCCCTTTATTTTGCCTAATGATCTTTTTTTTTGAGCCCTGAGGAACAGAATGAAGATGGAAGTCCCTCAAGATTTTTATTTTATTTTTGCCAGAGAGAGAACATGGTACAAGGTCTTCTAATAGATTTTCTCCTCTTAGTTGAGTCCAACCTAAAGTTTTTAAATTTTTAAAATTCACTTCTTTCTGGGTCCCTGAATAATCCCCTAATTTTGTGAACCTTTTCCCCAAGATCTGAGCAGTTCACTTACCAGGCAAAACATGCATTTTGTAAAGTAGCTTAAGCTTCTCTGTGAGGTCCCCGTGACAGGCTGCACCTACAAAGAGTAATTCAGAAGTCACTGAACCTTCCTTTGCTATTGTTGACAATCATTTCCAAGTCTTCGTGACCCTATTTGGGATTTTCTTGGCAAAGACAGCAAAGTGGTTTGCCATTACCTTCTCCATTTTATAGCTAAGGAAACTGAGGCGATCAAGGCTAAGTGACTTGCTTAGGATCATACAATAGCTAGCACTTATATAGTGTCTACTATGTGCAAGGCACTGTACTAAGCACTTTACAAATATCATCTCATTTAAACCTCACACCAAAACCAGGAGATGGGTGCTATTATTATTCCCATTTTACAGATGAGGAAATTTGGGTGAACAGAGGGTAAATGACTTGCCTGGACTCATACAGCTAGTAAGTTTCTGAGGCAGAATTTGAATTCAGGTCTTCCTAATTCCTAAGGCTTAGGTACATCTACTTCATGATGCTAAACTATTCTGCATTCCTCAAGGTACCTTCCTGGAACATGGCTGAAGGAAATTCTCATTTTAATTAGAGAATGTCTGGACATAATTTTTTTTAACTAGCAAATGTATCCTCAATACATTAAATCAAACAAACAAACAAACAAAAACTCTACTAGACTTTGACCAAAATAATCTCTAAATAACAAAGAGGGACTTGTTTTTCTCCCGGTTTAATGACAAATCTAAGTTATCCTTCTCCAAAATGCTTATTCACTCAATGAGACAGAGCAGTTATATTCTAGTCATCTAGTTGATGCTAGGTCTTCTATATCTTGTCCTTGCAAAATTGATTTTTTAAAAAAATGACTTATTCCCACCTTTGGTTTCAGCCCAATGTTCCAATTTATTAGATCAATTTGAAACTTAATTCTAGTATGCATTAGATTGGCTGTCTTCAGTTCTGTGATCCACAAATGATAAATAGGCTTTTTCTATCTTCATCCAGTTTACTGATGAAAATGTTCACTAGGACAGTTTCAAGGGCAGGATCTTTTCATTTGACATTAGAAATTTCACTCTAGGCTTTTATTACATTCTTACTCATCTTTGGATCAATTATCTTAAAGATAATTCTCCAGTCCTTTTTATCTAAAGACTTTCTCTTGGATAGAAAAGACAGAAACAAAATGGGAATTATATAGTTCTGTATCACTTTGTAATCTGTTAACTTATTACTGTCTTTGCCAAGTAATGAAACTAACCCATCATCATCTTTTTCTCCTTAAAAATAGAGAGATTTATTAGTTAGTATTTTTTATAACCTTCTGATCATGATGGGTTTTAGCCTTTCTGACACTACTCTTACTAATCTAGGCTACTTTTTGTATCTGTTCTGATATATATATTTCTTCTGTCTTTATTGTGTTATTTGTGGGTCATGTAACAATAGGATAAATTAGCTACACACAGAGATAGAGATGCTACAATAGACTTAGAGAACTTATAGATGTGTCACTTCTTTATTCTTTAAAGCTGTCCTCAAAGAAGGATTTTCTACCTATAGAGCTGACTACTACTCAGGTTACCCCAAATCATGCCATAATTTTTCCATACTCAGTCCAGAGACAAATTCTCGGAAGTTGATCAGAGAGTCTCCATTTTCATCCAGTAACTGGAATAAGCGAGAAGCCAGCACGTCAGAGTGAGTCCCACAGGCCCAAGGGAAAAGCAGGGCAAACATCCCTTTGAACTGCTCAAAATCAATGCGGTACTGTTCCAGGTAAGGCAGGCTGGGGTCATGGCGGTCCAGGGCATTGCTGTTTCCACCCCAATAGCAGCTGGTGAGATGTTCTGCCTGGTAGGAGGTAAGGGGAGAGAGAACAGAATTATACAGAGATCATAAGTGCAATGCCATTTGCATCCAAAGGGCAATCTCATAAAGCAAGTGATTTTACTGCAAACCAGAGAGGGTAAGGGATCAAGGGGCCTGTTATTTTTTCTCATCTATTTCCACTTTTTTGGGGGGAGGGGAGGTGTATCCTTTCACTCCAGGCCATCATGGCTGTGCATACATAATCTGAGACCTGAACAACTAAGGTTGGAAGGAAAAGAAAAATAAGGGAGAGAAAAGCAAAATTATATTTCTTAATAGGACAGACTTTTAATTTGAAAAATGTCAATTTAAAGATATGCTCCCAAAATAATCACTTTGTAACAATCTTATGAAATACATAGTGCAATGATTATTATGTCTGTTCTTAAGATGTAGAAACTGATATTGAGGGGTTAAATGACTTGCCCATAACACACACACATTCACACACATACAGTATTTGAATCAGATCTCAGATCCATATCCAGTACTCTATATTAAAAAACAAATCCTGGACACTTTAAATCCTCCAATCTCATGTAATTCCTTGTGATCTAATCTTATCAAAAACAAACAAAAATCTTATCAAAAACTATTTTTCTCTCCTGTTATATTAAATAGCTTTTTCATCTATCGAGAGCACTGAAAGTAACTTATTACAAATATTTGTTGTTCAGGTGTTTCAATCATATCCAACTCTTTGTAATCCCTTTTGGGATTTTCTTGGCAAAGTGGTTTGGCATTTCCTTCTCCAGTTCATTTGACAGATGAGTAAACTAAGGCAAATAGGCTTAGGTGACTTGCCTAGGATCACACAGCTAGTAAATATCTGAGATCATATTGAATTTGATTCTTCTCGACTCCAGGCCTGTCGCTCCAAGCACTGAATCGCTAGCTGTTCTGTCACAAATAAGAAATAATATTGTAATAAAACAAACAAAGGTTTAAAGCTGGAGGGCCTGGGCTCAAATTGGCTACATTTTGCCACTGTGACTTTGGAGAAAATATTTAATGTCTTTAGGCCTTACTTTGCTCATCTATTAAAAAAAGAGTTTTAATAGACAATCTCTAAAGAATTTTCTAGTTTGAAATACTTAAAAAAAAAAAAAGGCTTATCATAGTAAGTTTAAATAATTTATCCTTGTCAGGAAATACTGGAGAAACTTAAGAATCTGAATTTTCAGTCTTCCATTTTCCAAAGCACCGTAACAATATATTTGGGTATATTTGGAGGCCTGTCGCTCCAAGCACTGAATCACTAGCTGTTCTGTCACAAATAAGAAATAATATTGTAATAAAACAAACAAAGGTTTAAAGCTGGAGGGCCTGGGCTCAAATTGGCTACATTTTGCCACTGTGACTTTGGAGAAAATATTTAATGTCTTTAGGCCTTACTTTGCTCATCTATTAAAAAAAGAGTTTTAATAGACAATCTCTAAAGAATTTTCTAGTTTGAAATACTTAAAAAAAAAAAAGGCTTATCATAGTAAGTTTAAATAATTTATCCTTGTCAGGAAATATTGGAGAAACTTAAGAATCTGAATTTTCAGTCTTCCATTTTCCAAAGCACTGTAACAATATATTTGGGTAATCTGAATTTGCATGTCAGGATCAATAGAGGAGGAGAGATTTAGATTCACAAGGAAGGCCATCCAATACAATGTCTTCTTCACTTTACAGCTAAGAGAAATGATTTTTCTAAAGTCACAGAGCATTTGAATGCATATCCTATGAATACAAAGCAATACTTTTTATACTGTATCACATTTAAATCTTGGTTTTTGGATACTAAATCCAATGTCCCTTTCAAAATACCTCGCTGCCTCAGTTGGACAGAATCCTTACATAGCATATTCACTCCTTTCACCACCTCTAGAGAAGGTGAGGCTGGCTACCTGAGGCTACTTTTTGTTTTAAACTCCTTTGGATCGTGGGGCAGCTAAATAGTGTAGTGGAAAGAGCACCAGCTCTGGAGTCAGGAGGATCTGAGTTCAAATCTGACCTCAGACACTTCCTAGCTGTGTGACCCTGGATATGCTTAATTACCTTACAAAAAAACAAAACAAACAAACAAACAAAAAAAACCAACTCCTTTGGTCTGTTGATGTCTAGAACAACTTATCAATAAGTTCTCTTCTCCATAGCTGGAATGGTTTTATAACACCCAACGGAGCCACTCAATAAAGTCAACTGATGGAAGTGACCCCTGAATTAGAAGATGTCAAGAAAATTTCTTTATATTTAAATGAAAGACTTTTAATGGAAATCATGTTCTAACTTTAATGTCTATCTGAAATGGTAGAAATGAGAAAAATCACTGAATTATTATCATTAATATTTCTTCATTCATTAAGGAGAAAGATTAATGAGAAATGAATCATAAAATCTAAAAGACAGAAATTTAATCAAGCAAACATTTCCTTCTCTAATGCAACATTTTTTTGTATTTATAAAATTGTATTTTATTTCCCATAAATAGCTTTATTTACAAAATATACATTGATAATAACTTTATTCTAAATTTAAATCTCATTGTGATTACTCTATAAGTCAATGCTCCTTTTTTTTGGCCCCAAAACTACAATTAAGAGTAGGCATATATGTGGTAAGGATAAAGAATGTATATAAGAACAGAAAACATCAAATTCATCTATTTAGAAATATGATCCTATGGGGAAGTCTCCATTTTCCACTCTTACATTACCAGGGTTTTGAGGCATTTCTTCTGGTTCTATAAACATGAGTTACCAGGATTATTATTATTGTGATTATTTTATCATTAGAAGGTTCTGTTTGTCACAGCTAGAAAATTTACCCAACAAATTCCAATTAATTTGAATTTTTTTTCCTTGCACGCTCATAAACAAATTTCATTTATAGCTTACTTTGAAAAGAGCATAAAGTTCTTCCAGCTCATCAATTGTAAATGATGTTTCAGTCACTATTGTCCGCACCTTTGAAAAATGGAAGAAGAAGGTTTAGAGGCAGAGAAGGTTTACTAGGAAGTATTCTGAATGACCCCCCAAGCAATCTATTGCCCAAAAGCTCAGCTTTGTAACACTTAATATTTTCCCAGTGAAGAGAACATGGATCTAAGTCAGGACGAATTAGTACTGCAGGTGATCCAAAGAATATATGAATGTTAAGGCTATTAAATGATATTACGATGATGATATGTGCAAAAGAAAAACCATCCTATTAAGGACATGAATGACTAGGAAAGGAGGAGTTGGTCTGATCATGCAATGATGGAGGGATGGATAAGAGATGGAAATCCAAAGTGATAGCCTGGTATCCACAAACTAGGGGGAAAAAATCAGAGGAACATCTTGGATAGATGGGGATAGATGCTTTGTTGTGAGCTCACAAAAAGAGGTGGATGAGAATCTCCTAGAATGGGAAGGGAGTAGTGGGAATTCCAGCACTGATGAGATCATGGGTCACAGGTCGTAAAATGAAAGGTTAAGGGAATCCCCTATATGTAATACAAAGCCATCACAGGCAGTGCAGGGAATAGAGCACTGGACCTGGAGTCAGAAGACCCGAGTTCAATCCAGCCTCAGAGACTTTTCTGATGAAGACCCCGAGAGCTTAAGTAAATTGTCCAGTGACGGAGGCAAAATTTGCACCCAGTTCCTCTGACTTCTATCCAGCATTGTTTCTACTATACCATGCCCACCTGTAGGATAGAATTCAGGGGCCAGAGAGAGGAATTTAGATGGAGGGGAGGAGATGTTCTTTTATAAGGGACTTACCACATTACGTTTAGTAGTGTCTTCAAGAGTCTGGATGACCTTTAGTCTCTGTTTAAATCTCATCTGTTCGATCAAGTCAGCTCGAATAGTCCCAAATTTCTGGAAAGGAAAACCCAGTACCTCTGAAAATTTTGTCTAAAAATTGTTGTCTTTCTGCAAAAAAATTAGTGAAACATCTTTTTGAAAGCCTGAAGCTCAGCTGAAGGGCTTTATTGTGGAAAGACCCATCTTGACCCCATCTGTCTTGGGACACATTTATGAACATGATGGTTTTCCTTGTCCCAGAATGGAATTCTTGAAGGCAATGAATATTTTGATGGGGTTTTTTTTGGTTTATTTTTTCTAGTGCTTAATAAATTTTTAGCAAAACAATAACAACAACGATAGCTAGCATTTACATAGCACTTTAGGACTTACAAAGTTATTTTTAAAATATTAGCTCATTTTAGCCTTACACCAATCCTATTACTTCCCACTTATAGCTGGGGAAACTGAGGCAGATGGGGGATAAGTGCTCTATCCACTGTGCCATGTAACTTGCTGATTGGTTGATTTGACAATTAAGATATAGTGAGCATTCCAAGATTTGTTCTTACTTTTAAAATTGCTATTTAATGATTAGAAGTCCTGTAGAACTTATTTAACCCTACTTTCACAGTGGAGGGGGACAAAAAGAGGGAGAAGATACAGAATATCTCGACATGAATTCATTTCTAGTTTGTAAGTATGTAAATAAAAAAATATTTTTATATAATAGTTAATGATAACTTAACATGTACTTTCTTAATAGGGAGTGGGGATAAAGGAGAGGATCTAGAACTCAAAGTTTTAAAAACAAATGTAAAAAAAGTTTAAATGGGGGAAAATTATTAAATAAATTAATTGATTTAAAAAAATATCTAAAGGTAATATTTCCCATAGTTTCAGTTAGATAGTGCAAAGAAGCACCAGGTCTGGAGTTCAAATCCAGTCTCAGCACTAGCTGTAATCCTGTTTGCCTCAGTTTCCTCATCTGTATAATGAGTTAGAGAAGGAAATGGTAAATCACTTCAGTATCTTTGCCAAGAAAACCCCAAATGAGGTCGAGGAGGTGTACACAACTGAAATGGCAGAACGACAACAAAAAGTTTCATGGGGGAAGGGCTGAGTTGTCTCATCCATTGCCTAGCACAATTCTTTCTCCCACTTGGTAATAAATATTTGTTGAATGTCCAAGCAGCCTTGTTAGGGAAACAAAAGGAAGGATGAAGAAATGGAATTGAGCACTCTTTGATCCTTTGATGTCGATTAACCCAGATCTGACCATGGGGAAGTAAGTATTAAGGCAAGTTGCATCCTGCAGCAGGTGGTGTCAGGGAAACTACAGGGAACTCCTCCCTTGTCAGGTCAAGATGAAGAGATCCAAAGTTCCCATTCCTCTTACAGCATCAAACCTTTCCTTAGGTGACAAAGCTCCAGCATCCCTGCCAGGGAACATTCCAACCTGGGGATGATCTCTTGCCAAGGAATGAACCCAAAGGCAAAATCATCTGCACTAAATCTGACTTTCTTTTTGTAAAACTCTCGGGATTCTTCACCCACGCCCTTCTGTGCTAGTCAAAATTAAATGTTTCTTAATAATATGTAACAAGATCTTTACTTGTTTTGCTTTGTGCAAGTCTGCTATTTTCTCAAAGCAAAAAATAGTTCATTTATTTCTAAAATATCCTAAAAAACAACAACCCACAAACCCCCATAAAATGCTTCAAACCAGCAATTCATATGGAGAAGAGCTGCTTTTGAATAGGGTATGATGTGGATTTATGGTGAAGAACCAGATTCTTCCAAACAAAAGGAACTATCTTGGTACAGAGAAAGATAATTTCTAGATATCGCAGCTCTCTTCTTATGAAATTTCTACCTGGTCATGTCTATCACCCAGAATCAACTCAACCAGATGAGACAAAACCTAATGTATCATATTGACAGCTGCACATCCAGAGAGCAACTCCTTCATGATACACCGGAGGATAGAGAGGGCTTCTTTATATATCAACCGAAAAGAAGGGGAAAAGATAGGGCTAAGGGAGATTTTGGCCAGGACATTTAACACTAGAACATCAATTGACTCAGGAATTTTTTAATGATTTAAAGATAATTTTGAATTTTTGTTTGTTTGTCCATTGAAGTATTAAATTCTGGTTCTTCAACATTAATAGGCCTATGTAATGAAAAGAGAATTGGTATATTTCAGATAGATCTATATGTGATAATGATAAAAGGATGCATACATAGAGCTAGTAAGAAGATTGCAGGAAAGAGGTGGCCATTTTTGGACTGGGATAAAGAAGAACATACAAAATTCCTTTCATTGAGAGTTCTCATAAGTACACTGGTGACTCTCAACTTGTATTTTGCTATTTGAGGATGACTTCTAAAGGAAAAATCAAAAGGAATGACATAACTTTCCTTTTCGGAGAAACTTGGATGTATTAACATGCTAAAAATAAAGTGAACAAATTATCTCAGTGTGTCCGGGAGCCAACATTTCCCAGGATTCACAAACCAGATGCAAACGCCAAAAGATATAATCCTTTCTCTCAGGACATCCAGAAATTCAATTCTCAAGGAAAGGAAATAATGTAATGTCTAAAAAAATTTTTTTGGGAGAAGCCAAAATCAAAGTCATTCCTAAATCGGCCCCTCCCTTGAATTGTTCTTACTGAAAAGCACTGAAGTATAATGAAAAATTAACTGGATTTAGTGATTGAGTATGGTGCAGCTATATGGTATTGGGCTTGGAGTCAGGAAGATTCACCTTCCACAGTTCAAATCTGGCCTCATACACTTGTTAGTTGTGTGACTGTGGGCAAATCACCTAATCTCATTTGCCTCAGGCTCCTCATCTATAAGATGGATTGAAGAAAGAAGTGGCAGTTGACTCCAGAAGAAGAACACCTCAAATGGGGTCACAGAATCAGACAGGACTGATCTCAAGAACAATGACAATAAAGTGTTTGAGCAACTGGATCCAAATCTCAACCTCTTTACTGTATGAGATCGAGTGAATCATTTCACCAGCTCTAGGATTTTTGTAAAATAAAGGGTCTGGGCTAGGAGCCCTTCTCCATCAAAATCAATGATCCTGTGCTTTGTCTTTACCATTTCAGTATTTATGCAATTCTTTCTGTCTTCTGCCTTCACTTTTTTCCATTTGCCAACCTTGGTGATGTAGCAAATTTTCTTACTAGCAAGCAGTCCTGGGATTCTGCCTAATAAAACACACAGACTTTATTTCTTCCCATTAACACCTACTAATTTAATAGTTTTCCATTGAGCAATTTTCATTTCTGAGGCTATGCAGTGACTAATTCATAAAAGGCACAGAAGAAGAGAAGAAATTGGCTCTTTTAGCCAGTAGTAAAAAATAAAAAATATCCCATGGTCCAGATTTAATCAACCAGCCCATCTTCATAAAGGCACACGCTTCATGAGCCAGCCTCAAGATTCTCTCCTGAGCTCCTACAGTATCTGGATAAGATGGGAGCTATGAAGTCATAGAAAGTTTGATTTGTATGACCAGCTCACTGACTCCTCCCATAATTAATAGGTTCCCTTAGGTCAAAGAGCATGTCTTTAAACTGCAGATTCCTTCAAAGATGGCTGTGGCAGAAAGGAACTACATTTGAAATCAAAAACCTGGGTTTCAATTCTAATCTGCTGGAGACAATCTTAAGTCACTTGTCCTCTCCTGGTCTCAGTTTCTCCTTTTATAAAATGGAAGAGGGAAGGTAGGAATGGATTAGCTGGTCCTTAAAGTTCCTGTCCAGGTCTAAATCTTCAAAAGTTAAGACTCATTCACATTTTAGTCTAAAATACTTAGGGTTTTTTTTTTTGTTTTTTTTTTTTTTGGAAAAAAATCTTAAGTTTTGGTTGTCTTGGCAATCTCGGATGGAGCAGATGAGGAAGCAGGGAAATTTCACATCCCACCACAAAGTGGGGGACTTTGGGCAGCCAGAGGACCTTAGGTATAAGAGAATGCTTTCTCCATTTTAGCTGGGTCTTTCTCAGGTTAGAAGTAGGGAAAAGAAAATTAGGAGAAATAAGAAGAGCTGAAGAAGCAAGTATGCTTCTATCCGTTTCTCTTTGGAAAAGAAACAATTTCTTGTATTTGGGGAGATTTTCCTATTTAGTAACTTATACCCTATTACCCTCTTCTAAAGGGAGTTTCTAGGATCCCCTCATCCCAGGGTTCTAGGTGTTAAAAAATTCTAGCTCTAGACTGGGGCAGAACATTTACTCCAACTCTTCCCTAAATTTTTCAGGGGAGGAAACTGAGAACCAGGGAGATTAAACTGACTTGCCCCAAGTCTTACAGGCAGTGGGTGACACAGCTGGGATGTGATATCAGCAGGAAAATTCAGCCATTCTTCTACTTGTTAGCAGAACATGATTTCAGTTAGGGGAAGTTTGTGCTAGAGGCATCTGTACTAATTTTTCCCTTCCTTATCCAGATACTCTTCTTTTTCAAAAATTAACATATATATATATATATATATGTTATTGCCTGAGGCAATTGGGGTTAAGTGACTTGCCCAGGGTCACATAGCTAGGAAGTGTAAAGTGTCTGAGGCCAGATTTGAACTTAGGTCCTCCTGACTTCAGGGCTGGTGCTCTGTCCATTGTGCCATCTAGCTGCCCCCACTTTCTTTTTTAAAATTCTTAATAGTATTTTATTTTTCCAAACACACACAAGGAATTTTCAACATTCACTTTTGCAAAATCTTGTATTCCAAATTTTTCCTCTTTCTCCCTACTCCCCCAAGACAGCAAGCAACATGATATGGATTAAAAATGTGCAATTCTTTTAAACATTTCCATATTTGTCATGTTGTGCAAGAATAATCAGATCAAAAGGGGAAAATATTAGAAAAAAAGAAAAAAAACAAACAAACAACAAAAAGGTGAAAAATACTATGCTTTGATCTACATTCAGTCTCCATTATTCTCTCCCTGGATGCAGGTGATTTTTTCCATCACAAGTCTATTGGAATTCAAATACTCTTCTTAAAGAAGTCATCATCTACATGATGTCCCCAATGGTGAGAGCTCTCCAAAGTTCTGTCCCAGGCTATTTTCTTTTTCTTTACACACTCTTAGTAATCTCCTTAGTTCCAGGGGTTTATTTATAATTTTTTATCATGTCTATGCAGATATATCTATGTATTCACCCACAATTTGTGTCCTGAATTTCAGTCCTGCTTCACCAACCAAGAAATTTCAAACTAGATATTCCAGAGACATTTCAAACCCACTATGTCCAAAATGATTCAATATCTTCCCCAAACCCTTCCCTCTTTTTCCTTTCTCAAAGTCAAAAGCACTCCCATCATTTTACGTTCTTTGACTCACTTTGGCATTATCCCCAACTTTTTCTCAACCCAAACATTTAATTTGTTACAAATTCCTACTCTTTTTTTCTGCTACCCATACCACCACTTGAGTCTGACCTCTTCTTTCTACTCATACAACTCCCACCCTAGCTACATCAGACCCTCCTCACCTCTTGCCTAGGTTATTTCAACAGAATTGCTGCCTCAATTCTCTCCTCACTCCAATGCATCTGACCCATTTGATGACAAAAGTGATTTTTTAAAAACTCTGATCTGACCATGTTCTTTTACTACTCAATAAATACTAATAGTTGCCCATCGACTATAGGGTTTTAAAATATAAACTCTTGTTTAACTTTCAAAACTAACCTCAACTTCCTGTCTTACTGAACACTCTCCAATCCAGTCAAACTTGTTCTTCATATGCAACATCTCATCTATTAGCTTTAATATCCATGAACCAAGAAGAACAGTTTTATCTCTCTAGAGTTTAAAGAATTCTTTAGAGATAATTTGTCATTCCTGGGTCACAATGCAGGCTCACCTTCTCACCTAACCAAATGTTCTAAGCTCTGGGATAAACACACTTTGAGAAAAGCCCAACAAGACATAGAGAAAGTGATAGAGAAGACCGCAACAAAACAAAAAATAGTTTTCTGCTGCCATTTTTGATCTCATTTATCCTTAATATGAATTTTCTCAAGGACAAGAAAGGGGAATATACTGTATCCTTTTTAGAGATTTCTTTGTTGACCAGCCTAGACTTCAATATAATAGATTTCATTTAGAGTCTAATGATAAGAATTTAATACAAATCATTTAGATGCTGATAACATGACTATAAGAGAATAGTGGTTGAATCAGTCATTAAGTTGCTGTGGTACAAGAATTTTTTTTAAAAAGAAAAACTCTTAAAAAAAAAAACCCTAATTTTATAGCAGATGCTTCTCTATCTAGCATCTTGGTTTCAATTAGCTGAAGAAAAGCTACTGTATATGTTTAGGCTCTCCTATTAGAGAATCAGCAGGAAGGCATGTAAGTGGAAACCTATTCTTTGATCTTGTCTCCAATCTCTATGGTCTTCCCTACATGATGACTATAGATGGCTGCTGGGCTGTTCATTATCAGAGAGCAAAGAGTGGGCTACTTTTAGATCCAAATGTGTATATGATTTTAAACATATAAATATGAAATCTGTATAATATGAATAATACCAGCATCATGTTTTGAGTATTTCTAGTCATCAGTGGTGCAGTCATAGAGTCTGAATAGAAAAGGTCTCATTAAAATATCCCTGCATGTGTTGAAAACAATCTCCAGTAAGGGTTTTGTACTCACCAAAAGGAAGTGTCTGATTTTAGATGCAAGTAGACATTTCTGTCTCCGTTATTTCTACCCCCAGCCTAATCCTTCTAATCATTCCCCAACAAACAATTGCAAAGCAGTGAGGGGAAATGTAGGCAATTTCTAGCTGCAGAATGTAGCAGCATTTAAAGATAGGAGGAAAAGATGTGCTCAAAAGGATTCTTTCTCTAAATCTTATACATAACATTCTTAGGGCAAATGCCAGGAAATGGGAGTGCAAAGGAGCTCAATGGATAGTCTACAAATCAGCCATTGCTATAAGAACAAGTATCATTTTACTCCATGACCTGTGGGTGCAATTTGCTTATATAGTTTTAGATTTAAGTTATAATGAATCTTAGGTCACCTAATCCAACATTCACCATCCCCCTTCTTTAAAAAAAAACATAGTACAAGACATATAGAAGGGCTTAATAAATTTGTGTTCACTTGATTTACAAATGAGGAAACTGAGGCTCCAAGGAGAAAGTGCTAAATGGCAGAGCTGAGGTTCAAAATCTAGGTCACCTGACTGTAAAACCAGAGCTCATTCCTTTATACTCCCATTGCCTTCCAGTCCTAGAGGTCGGGTCCATTTTCAGAAAACATTCAGGAGGCCAGGACAGTTTTAGGTTTTTTCAGAGACTTGATTCTTGTAGCAATTAAAGGGGTCTCTGACTTTAACAAGATCACCTGTCTCATTTTAGAAAAAATGCTAGGCTTTTGGGGGTTGACCTGAGAAAGTAAGTTGACTTAGCAGGATCATTCCTAATTGGAATCCAAATTGGGGAAGAATCTCAGAAGAGACTCCTCAGGACCACTGAATCAGCTGGGTCCCCCCTAGGCCCCAGAGCTTCTGGAATGCCCAATTAAAATTTAGTGAATCCTCCTGCACATGCTGCTCTGGCTCTGATCTTTGGGGTGAAATCTCATCATGACTCATCATCTACCTCATGGTACTTTGTGTGTCCTCTTAATAAATCATTAGAGATCACAGAGAATGACCTCATCAAGTGGGTGATGACATTGTTCCAGGCTCACAATAAGTCTTCTCCTGCTATTTAGTGTGACAGGATGCAGATCCTCCCAGACCTAGTTCATGCTTCCTGGGTTAACAATGGCCCCGAGTAACCCACATGCAAGCTGTCTCCTATTTCTAGCTGACTTCAGAGATTTGGCAAATGGCACCTACCTCATAGGAAGTTCTGATGAGCCTGAAAATATCCACCTCTGGGTAAGGTTCCACATCATCACTGAGCAGGGAGTGAAGGTGAGGGATGGGAGGCAGGGTACTATCTTTATTGGTCACACTGTCCAGGTACCTGCGGATAGACACCAATCAATCAGAGGCTGTGAAGAGACCCAGGCATCTGCTGGCACATACTACATGGATGTTCTTGCTATAAAATTGCTCAGTGCACCAAGAGCAACAAATTACCTTAAAAAGCATCTCCCACAGGTATGTGATGCTGCTGAAATGCATATGAAAACAGATCTTCTGACGTAAGTGGAAGCAAACACTAGTCTGAGGCTCAATTTAATTAACACAGAAAATAATATGCAAAAAAATGGAGAAAAAAGACCCCCAAAAGACTATCTATAGTTAGGTTTCTTTTCCTTCCTTCCTTCCTTCTCCTTCCTTTCTTCCCAATTAGGGTTAAGTCACTTGCCCAGGGTCACACAGCTAAAAAGTGTTAAGTATCTGAGGGCACATATGAACTCAGCTCCTCGAGACTCCAAGGTTGGTGCTCTGTCCACCTTAGAGGTCACCTAATTCAACATTCACCATCCCCCCCTTTAAAAAAAAATACAGTACAAGACACATAGAAGGGCTTAATAATAATAATACACCATCAAACATAGACTACTTTGCACAGGAACTACACTACAAAGACAGAAACAAAAAAGTCCCTGCCTTTAGTCAATAAACAAGCATTTCTTGAGAACCTACTGTGTGCCTGGTATTGTTGAGTAAAAGGATAAAAACAGTCACAGAATTTTAGCTTGTAAAGAATCCTCAGTGGCTATGCCATTTAATCTATACAACAATGAAAAATACCCAACACAACAGTCAGTGATTGGTCATCCTATCTCTGCTTAAATATCTCCGATGTACTTGGTGTGTAACTGATTATCTTCTGAGGTACCTCAGGCCACTGAATGGCTCTAATAATAAGGATATTTTTTTCCTGTTTTCAAGCCAAATTCATGTTTTCTCGACTTTCCTCCACTGTCCCCAGCTCTGCCTTTTGGGACCAAACCAAACACGCCTGATCCATCTTCCACATGACAGCCTTATCAGATACTTGAAGAAAACCATCATGTCCACTCTTAAGTCTTCTCTTCCCTAGCCCAGTTCTTTCAGCTAATTCTTTTATCAGACAGACTCAAGAGCTTCAGCCTCCTAGGTGCCTTCTGCAAATATTCTCCATCTAGCTTGTCAATGCCCATTCTAAACTGCAGTGCTCAAATTGAACATAGTTCACTGTGTTCATGTGAGCCTTCTCTTATGACTAGAGGGGAGCAGAGGGAGATTTTCACTTCTTAATTCCCGTAACCTATCCTGTTCTACAGTGTGTATCAACTTACTGCTGACTCATGGGGAGTTTGCAGCCCTCTAAAATCCTCAGATATTTTTCAGAAAAACTTATCCAACCATACTCCCCCATCTTATACCTGTACAGTTAATTTGTTTTAGATTTGTATCATTTATTTCTGTTGAATTTGATCTCATTTGATTCAGTCCTAGGTGCTAATATAGAGGATTAACAAACTAATACCTTTGAACTAAAATTTTTTTTTACATTTTAAAATACAATAAAAATTTATTTATGAAAATCAAAATTATGTTTAAGCCACGGGCCAAAAACAGCTCTCATTTACTAATGCACTCTGGATTTTGATTTTGTCATCTAGTGCTTTAATTACTTCTCCCAGTCTTTGTATTTTTAGTAAATTTGATAAAGATGTTTATTGAAAATAGGGATAAAAATGTTAAACAGGGAGGAGCTAAATAAAGAGCTTGCTCTCAAGGAACTTACATTTTAGCGGAATACAATATTGATATGGAAATGTAAATTCTGAATACAGAGTTATCTAAAGGGGAGAGTGCTAAAAATTGGGGAGCTCAGGGCCCAGTGAGCTTTAAAGATTAGGATTCTACAAGGAAGAAAGGAGAATTCCAGGCACGGGTGACCAAGTTGGGCAAAGACATTGAGGAGGAAAATGGAACCCCATTTTTGCAGGACAGACAGTGAGAGTGGACAGAATGTGGAAAAGGGAAGAGGACTTGAGAGATCTGAGAGTAGTGATAAGTACCTCCCCAAAACAGTCATGGCTTCCCCATCATCTTTGCAGTTCAGAAGCTTGTCCACATTGGCATCCAGCACAGCCAAGGCCAGTTGGAAAATCACTTTGATTCCTTCATAGAAGAAGCAGTCAACAACCACAACGGCACTCTCAAAAGGCATCACACTAAGAAACAGTGTGAGGAACCAAGATAGGGAAATGGTGGAAATCACCCCCAGATCTTGCATGCAGTCATACAGTTGGGGGACATAGTCTCGGGCTAGTTCCTCAAAAACCCCCTGGTCCACCAATGCTCCTGTAAGACAGGTCAGCAGAGAGAGGGGAAGTTAAGTCAAATATATTTTCAAATATATATATTTCTCTCTCTAAAAAAAACCATTCAAATGGATTTAATTTAGTAATATGAAGGGACAATGCAATTTCCTTGCTACACTAAACTTCTCTGAATTCATGATTTTCATATTTCCTTTTCAACTAGATTGATAGGCAGGTTTTCTTGTCTTTCCAACTCTGCCTTTTAGTTCAGATTGTCAATGAATTGTTCTTTTAATTAGTTTTGGCTGCATCTTTTCCACTGGTGACATCCATATCCTTTTCTTCCCATTGCTATGCTAGAAATGAAGATTGTTAGAAAAATGAGTTAATGAGTTTGAACTGAAGTATGAAGCAAAGTATAATAATTAAATAAATAATTAGTAATAAATATGCAAATAATTAAATTATCTTGCCAGGTCAATCCTATCCTTAGCTGGATTTGGGGGCCTTTTGAGCTAGCCCATCAGTACACAGTCCATGGGAAGGGATTAGCAGATACGTGGTAATTTGAGTCCATTCCAGATTAGGAGAATGGTAGGATAATATCTCTACAAGGTTTTTCCTGAAGACCTCTGGTCTACCCCTTTTACTTTGTATTTATTTATATATATATATATTGTTTTCCCCAAGAAACTATTATTTTTTTACTTTGTATTTATTTATGTACATATTGTTTTCCCCAAGAAACTATTAATCTTTTTACTTTGTATTTATTTAAGTATCTATATATTGTTCTCCCGAAGAAACTATAAATTTTTTTTACTTTGTATTTGTTTAAGTATGTATGTATTACTTTCCCTAAGAAGCTATTTTTTTTAACTTTATATTTATTTAATTATGTATGCATTGTTTTCCCCAAGAAACTGTTAATTCCTTGAGGGGAGAAGCTATTTAGTTTTTGTTTTTGTTTGCTCAGAGTTTATCAGATTATCAGATACTGATAGGCATTTAATAAATGCATATTCAATAAATGAATTGGGCTCTGATTGGACCTCTCATTATGCTCCCTGATGCAAGGCCCATCTTTCTGACACCAATATTCTTTTGGTGATGTTGGGTGAGAGCAGACTGAAAAACAGCAAAAAGTAGTTGTGGATATATTTGTTAAAGAGCTTGTTGTACAATTGATTTCTTAAAATCACATTGTACAGTCTATTACATTTTAAAAATATAAACAACCCCCATATATTGTCTTTTTTTAACTCATTCTTATTTCGTTTAAAATTTAAAATTTACTGACCCTACTGGTACTTCACAGTCCTCCAGCAAAAAACACTTTCTTTATTCTGGTTCTTTAGATATTTTTTATTATCATTTACTTATATATATTTTTTAATTTACATTTCTCATTTATATTTTTATATTTGTTTTATTTTTATCATTTTATATTTGTAATATATTATATCATGTTATAAATATCACATTTATATTATCAAAATTTCTGTTGTAGCTTCTTGAAGGATGGACCTTCCCATCAGACTTCTTAAAAAGAAATAATTATTTCTCAAATAAGGATACTTACTCTTGAAACCACACTTGACCTTTTGTATGGGACTTGGGTTCATTTGAGGTCTGGGCACCTTTTGTATTCTCCTATTTTAACTAATATATTTGCTAACTGGGTCCAAAATTTAGTTGTTTGTACTGTTGTCGGGCTTTAAAGGCTGTCAGAATCTTAGTTTTGAAGCCCTGGGATAAAGTGCCACTGTCACAGCCTAGTTATGGCTCATATCATATCATTTTTTTTAGATTCAAGTCATTAGATATGTTTTCTTTTATGATTTCTTTGGTCACTGGTGAATAGGAATATGGCACTAGAGTCACATTAGGTCCATGAGGGACACTGCTCGAGAACAGAGCATCTTAAACTTTTTCTACTTGTGACCCCTTTTTGCCTGAGAAATTTTTATGCAACCTGGGTATATAGGTATATAAAATAGGTATACAAATCAAACATTTACTTATGATATATCAAAAAGAAATTTATTTTAAAATAATTCTTTGATTGACATATAATTTTGTTATTTATTAAAGATAAAAGCAAATTTGTATACTGATAAAATGGATGTTCTTGTTTATTTTTTTAAAAAAGGATTAAATCTTAGATACCTTTTACAGTTGCCAAAGTTTTCATGACTACCACATTCAGTTACATGACCCCATATGGGGTGGCAACCCACAGTTTAAGAAGCTTTGCTCTAGATAACACCATCTGGGTATCAAGAGGGCCAAATTTAAATCCCACTCACACATACCGACAACTCTGGTGTTGTAGTAGTCAGGAAGCATCCGTTCACACAAAGCTACCAGCAGCCAGAAGGCTTCTTCCTCTTTTGCATATAAAAGCAGCACTGAGGTTACAATGTTCATTGCCTAGAAAAATTAATTTAAAAAATTATAAGATGAAAAATGATGACTTTTTTTTTTTTTTTTTTGGTGGGAAGAGGCAGGGGTAGAACTGGCGTGGGAAGAATAAGATCAGCAAACACAGAATTGGTATTTCATTGGTTCAAAAGTCAAGTGGGTACTTTCCAGGTAACTTATTTCCATCATGCTTGCTGTGACTGGATACCTGGAGAAAAGCTCTCAAAATATAATTACAATTCAAATGCTTTCTCCCCAAAATAAGCAGCCAAGGCTTCATTCTTAAATGATTGTTTAATGATGGAGTGGGTTCAGTATAACCAGGTGAGGTCAGTTTTTCCCTTTCTTCTTGCTCAGCTGTCATAATTTCCATTACCCTGGACCCAAAGGCTCTATAGAAGCTCTTATTTTGTATGAAATGTAGTAACTAAGGAAAGCAAAAGGAAAATTGAAAACAAAAGCATTCCTAAGTAACACTGCCAGCCATTGTTTCATCTGGCTGGATAAAATAAACGGTTTAAAATGTGTCCTAAGTGATTTCTCATTTACTGAAAAGAGTTCAGAGGAGCCTGCAGTGTTACAGATATATATGAGCATCAGCTGAAGGAAATGGGAATTTGGGGTGGGGGTGGGGGGGAATGTTTGGTCTGGAAAAGAAAAGATTTAGGGAAAGACATGACAGTCCTAAAATGTATTAGCTTTGTTCTGATCGGCTTCCAATAGCCAAACCAGCAGCTAAATTGAAGGGCATTTATAGTGTGGATGTCAGTAAAAACTTTCTAGTAATTACAATTGTTTCCAAATGACCAAGCTGCCCTGGGAAGTGATTGGTGGACCTCTGTCCATAAGGATCTTCAGGCCAAAGGTAGCTGATCACTTGCCCAAGGTACTATATGAGCAGAACCCTAAGTAGGGCAGGACAAGTGAGCTTTATGCAAATGTGCTAAATTTAAATTTAGAAAGTACCAATGATAGCAATTTTAGAAACAAAAATGCTTGACACCTAATTTAACAAGAGAAACTCCCCAAAATAGAAAGATACTATCTCTCTCCACAGGGTTGCTTTTATCCCAAGGTTCTAAGTCTCTCTCCAGAATTTCCATCTCAACAGAACCTCAAAACTTTGTTTTTATTTTTATTTTTTTAAGCTTTGTTTTTAAAAGTTGATTTCAGGGCTTGTCAGGTGCTTATCCTAGTCCCCAGAATATCTAGCTATGACTCTGTAGTAGAAAAGAATTTTTATAGGATTTTTAGCATTGAGTCTTTCAGTATACCAGGCTCTGTATACCTTAATTGAGTTCCATTTTTATTAGAAGCTAATTAAATTATGTTAGGATCTTCTAGAACAGGGATTTCCAACCTAAGGTCCATAAACCCCCACAAGGCCTGTGGAAAAATTTTGGAAGACCCATGAACTTCAATAGGAAATTTTTTTTTAATTACATTAAAAAATTTACATTTTTTGTTCACACTACTCTCTTAAATTTAGCATTTCTTTCATTATGAACATAGGCAAAGAATTAGTAAAAGAAGATTTCTCCTATTGCTAAAAAGAATCCGTGACATAAAATGACTAACAATCTGTTTTCTAGAAAGAATAACACAAAATTCCCCAAAAAATTAAACAGTTTTTTCCCTGTGCTATCAATCTGCTTATTCTGGTTCAGTTTTTAGAATTACTGGCTTTTAATACAGGGAGAAGTTTTAGAAAAGAATTAATCGACCAACTAATTCACTTTATGGATGATGAAACCAAGATCAAAGGATAGAATGTACCCAAGATCACAGAGCTAGTTAGAAGCAGGGATAGAACTAAGGTCTCTTGATTACCGGTTGTGAATTCTTTCCATAACACCCACTGGATCTCTTTACTTCTCTCTATTAAACCAATAAGTGACTTAAAGGGAACATCTCAAATTTACCTGGCAATATCCTATGTTGGGGTTTCTAAAGGCATAAGCCGTTAACACTCTTCTCAGAGCAGCAATGCCCATTTCATTCTGGAAAGCCGGGTGTTCCGGGAGGGACCGATGCAAGTCTCGTTCAATCTCCTCGGTGGCAAGGTTGTACTTTCCCATAGACTTTTCCACCAGATCTTCATAATAGCCAGGATGGGTGGCCATCTCATTGATGGCTCCTAGGAATAGTCCCAACATCATCAAACATGGCAGTTAAGTGGGAACAATTTCCTTTCATTCCACTAGGATTGCTTTCTTAATCTCAGGAACTCCCCACTTTGGTTTCCTAATGTTCCACATAAATTCTTTATTCTTAAGAAAAAGAATGATATCTTGTGAAGGATGCTCAGATGTTATACTTTTGACTAGAGCTGTCCATAAAGGAAGCCCACTTTCCCTTTTAGTAATCAATCAGAAACTATTAAGTGCCTGCAAGGTGCCAGGTACAATGCTAAGTGCTTTGGGGGATACAAAAAGAGGCAAAATACAGCCAGTCTCCAAGGAGTTTCCAAACTAATCTTTGTCCCCCTAGTACAGGTATCCAAAGCCTGCAGTGCTTAGGGAATGCTTTCTATCTGAGTTTGACATCATTACCCTAGTACCTTCAGTTCATGTCACATGAGATTCAGTGGAAGGAACTGGGCATCTTTAGCCTAGAAAAAGAGCTAATGGGTAGGGAAAAGAGAGAAACAGATGAGGACTTCCCTTCATGTATCTGATGTGGGATTGAGTTTTTTTGGTAAACTCTTGGTTGTAAAAGAATGATGGAAAGAGATCAATAAAGACATGCTGGCAGGAACAATTTCCCAACAACGGGAGCCTTCCAGATGTGAGATGCTGTTGGTAGGTTTCCCCCTTCTCAGAGACCTTTTAAGGCAAAATCCCAACTTGCTAGGTGTAAGATAATTGAAATTATTTTCTGGAAAAAGGAGATGGACCAAGTGGACACTGAAATCCCTTCTAAATCTCAAATTTCTGTGATGCCCATTTTTCTCAGGCAGAGTAAACTGAACTCCTGTTCTTCAGGTCTTAACCAAATGGCTAACTATCAAAAAATGGCATGTGAAATGTTAGCTGATAAGGGCTTAAGAATGGAGCTTATCCCCAACAGATTTATATACTAGCAGCAGATAGAAGGTTCTCGAGGGTAGAAACTAAATGGGTTGGGGTCTTTTTTGTCTCTTTTTTGGAGAGGGTTTTTTTTTTAACTTCGTATTTCCAATGCACATTTTTTTTTGGAGGGGAAGGGACTTTAACTTTGCAAAGGGAATTTCTCATGTGGATGATTTCATTCCATCTATTCATACTGTCACTAAATCTTACAGTGTTGATAGAGGTATTTAAAGGTTAAGAGATCTGTCTGGGGTCACATAGCTAAGATATGTCAGAGGTAAGATATGACTCTTCAGGATGCCAAATGTGACCTTCTATCTGCTATTTCAACTTTGTCTCTTATCCATGAAGTAATGTTTATTAAAAAGTATGTTTATTAATTTATTTATATACTGCATATATGTGTTATTTGTTAAGTTTATATTACATTTTATATTTATTTATTTTATATATATTATATAAATTTATATTAAAGTGCTCTGTAAATGCTATTATGATAATAGAAAAAATTGAATTGTGAGGAAATCAAAGCAGCAAGCTCTTGAAGACAGAAACAAGCCAGCTCTGCCTCGGATGAATAGAATTGAAAGTGGAGAACGTTAGTTATAACTGAAGAAAACCTCAGAGGTCACCAAATCAAATCCCTTCATTTGACAGATGTGACTCTAGCTCAGGGACATGAGGTGAATTGCACAAACTTAGTGAATGGATCAGTGGGAGAGCTGGCTTTCAGATCCTAGGTCTTCTCATTTTCGGAGTGATGAGAGATTTTCCTACTTTTTGACATCCTTGACCTTTCTTCTCTGGTAACTTTATCTTGATAGCCAATTACTCTACCTACTCCTTACACTGGTCCTGTGCATGTGAATCTCCATATGGTCAATGAAAGCAGTAGTGATCTATCATTGCCTTCTATTGGGAAAAGCCAACTGGACAATGGTAACTTGATACTGAAGGGCCGCTAGGTGGGACAGTGAGTAGAATATCAATCTTAGAGTCAAGAAGACTCATCTTCCTGAGTTCAAACGTGGCCTCAGATACTTACTAGTTGGATGACTTTGGGGAAATCACTTAATCCTATTTCCCTCAGTTTCCTCATCTGTAAAATGAGCCAGAGAAGAAAATGGCAAATCACTCTAGCATCTTTGCCAAGAAAATCCCAAATGGGTCATGACTGAAAATGGCTCAACTTCAAACCTGATACTGGTCTAAGAGCTATTAATTACTTATAGGAGAATTTTTAATTCTTGTAGCGTGTCCAGAAAACCTAGCAACAAAGAACTTTAGTAAAATGATTAAAGAAATGAAGTTTGTCTTAAGGATACTAGCTAATTAAATTTGAAGGAAAGGATAGATGTAAAAACTAGGCTTCTTTTAAGCACCAGAAGAGTGTTCTTTTCACAAGCTATACCCACTTTTATTGGAAGTGAAGGACTGGACCTCTGGACTCCCAATGTGGAAACTCCCTCGACCAAGTATTATTGTTCAGTCTTTTTAGTCATCTCCAACTTTTCATGACCCTATTTAAGGATTTCTTGGCTAAAATTCTGGAGTGGTTTGCCATTTCCTTCTCCAGCTCATTTGATAGATGGGGAAACTGAGACAAAAAGGTTTAAGTGACTTGTGCAGGGTGACACATCTAACATATAGCTGAGGCCAGATTTGAATTCAGATTTTCCTGACTCCAGGACTATCACTTTATCCCCTGTGACACCTAACTACCCTATCCCTCCACCAATGCAAATAAGAAACTCCTTATAGTTTTAAAGTTTTAAGAGTTGTCCGAGGTCATTGAGAAATTAAATGGCTCTTTTTGGCTCACAAAGTCAGTAGGTATCAGAGGCAGGTATTGAAACCATGTCTTCTATACCATATCACCCCACTGCATTACTTTCCCTAGCAGGGAGACATATTTGCTCTTTACCCAAGTCGTTTCCTCCAAACTGAGAAACAGAGAGAAAAATGGATTATCACGTATCTCCTCTAGGTCCTTGCTTACTAATTAGAGCACCAAATTTACTTTCCCAAAACTGTTTTTGAATGAGAACCTATGCCCATCTCATTCTTACATAATGAAAACCAAAGGCATATAAATGGGGTGGTGTGGAATGAAGTGGTATAAAGCAGATCAAAACCAAATAAATCTTTTCAAAGTAATTGTCTCATTTTAAACAAGTCAAAACTTTCTGCTTCTGAAAAATGCTTCAAATACTTTACATTTTATCAACACTCTACTTCCTGAATTTATTTAGTTCCTAATTCTAGGCAAATTGTGGGTTCTGTTGTATTCTCTGGTATACCCTGGAGTACCCTTTGATTTTCCATATCATTTGACAAGTTATTAGCTTTGGCACTTGTGATCACTTTTAGATCCAAATTTAAAAAGAAATCTACTTGGGACTTGTTGGAGTTGATAAATTTCATTCTTCTAAACAAATTCAGCAATTTGGATTATTATTACTCTGATGAATGGCCAGCAAGCATCTTCAGTTTTATGGACATTAGTAACCAGTGTATGATAAGGAGAAAGAGAAAGCTTTATCTCATGGAGAATAGATTCAATAATTATAATAATATTTTTTCTGATTATTGTTATAAAAGTCTATTTTCTTCTGCATTTATGTCAAAAAAGAAATAGGAAGAATAAGGAAGTATTTTGTCCAGGTATCTGAGTCTAAACTGTGGACCAGTAATGCCAAAGTCTTCATTTTTAATAGTTTATGACTTTGTCCTAAGTGATCATGGATGTCTTTGGAATGGGGTTTGATGGTGTAAATATGGATTTGGACTTTTTCTACCTCCATACTAGATAGTCTTTCTAAAGAAAATATAAGAATCCAGGAAGTGAGGAGAAGATTAGAACTCTTAATTCTCATCTTTCTTTCTCCCCTAATCTCTTCACTCTCTAAATGGACATTATCTAAATGGATTATGTTTTTTCAATCCTGTCCAATTCTTCATGACAGCACTTTAGACTTTTCTTGGCAAAGACAGTGGAGTGGAGTGGTTTGTCATTTCCTTCTCCAGCTCATTTTTCAGATAAGAAAATTGAGGCAAATAGGATTAAGTGACTTGCCAGGGCATACATTCTATAAGTGTCGGAAGCCAGATTTGAACTTGGGGATAGGAGTCTTTCTGACTCCTTTTTCTTGACTTGAATGATCTTTTTCTTGACTTCAAGACTGGCACTCCTTGACACCTTGCTGCTCAATACTGACCTATGTACTGAACTTTAACAAAAAAACTAACAGTTTCTCAGTCAAGGGAAAGTTATTCTATAGCCTAGGAAAGGAAAAGAATGGAGCCAGAGCCTATCCTGTCTCACCTTAATCCATTCAAATAGATTTATTGCTTTGTTCTATATATGGAGAACCTTTAGGAAGAACCTTTATTTCAGCCTCTCAAGTTGTTAACTTGCTACAAGTCAACCAGAAATACATTTTTTTTTTATTTTGACATCCAATTCATCTTTTAATATACTCATGAGAACAGAATCAGACCACCTGGCAGACAATTGGGCATTTACCCTGTGATTTGTAAGTGGAAACCAAATCTGGAATGCTAGGATTATCAAGAGATCTTGAGTTGTGTTAGAAACTGATGTGGTGGGGGACTCAATGGTTGTCTCCATCCTTGCAAAAAATGGGAAATGGAAAGAACATGGAGCATGATAGAAAACAAATGAGAGAGCATATCATACCTCAGATATCATCTAGCTTAAAGCCCTATATTTACAGAGAAGGAAAATGAGATCCCAAAATAGTTAAATAGTCTGTTCAAGGTCATAGAGGAAGTAAGTGACAGAGCAGGATTCAAACCTCACTTCAAGAAAATTTCATTTCAATAGAGCCTGGATGGAAAGTCGATAATAAAAGATATTTTGGGTTTGTAGAATCTCATAATGAACCTCAAGAGCTACCTTGAGGGTCTTCTAGTTTCATAGACAAGAAAGGTAAGTTCCATAGATTCATGCAGAAGAATAGCATGTCTAAGTATCAACAACCAGAGTATTCCAAGGGGAAAAGTGAGGATTCCCCTGAGTGAAGAGCTAAGAAATAAAGTCTTAATAAATTCTTGCTTCAAGAACATCTAAGTCAGAGTGGAAGAATAAGAAGAGAGAAGGTATTGCTTGGGGCATTGGAAAATGACAGAAATCAAGTCCCCCTGAAAATATAAAATAGGTTACTCCCTGATCTACATTAGTCAAAGTAAGAGAATGAGCTAAGGACTGAAAAGGACAATATTAATAAAGTAAATACTCACTTTTAAAACCCAAGACTTGAACTTCTGGTAAAATATTCTCAATTTCCCAAATCAGAAAGAATTGTTTCTTACTATTTCTTCGTCCAGCCAAACTAGGCTAATTTGTTGCTCCCTGCACATGACATTCAATGGCCTATCTCTGTGCCTTTGTAGAGAAGACATGTATGTGTAGGCTTGGAATATTCTCTCTCATAACTTCAGCATCCTAAAATCCCTAATTTTCTTTATAGGAACCATCTCTTCCACGAGGTCATTCCTAAATCTTCCAAATTGTTGATGCTCCCCAAAGAAAATACTTTGTCTCTACTCATTTTGGACATACTTTTTCTATGTATACTTTATTTCCTCCCAGGAGGATATAAACTCCTAGAGGGGAATGGCTGTTAATTTTTGCTCTGGTATTTCCTGACCCCTAGCAAAGTGCTTGGCAAAAAAGCAGTACTCAATAAGTGCGTGTTGAACTGAACTGAATTAAATATTTTAAATCTGTTGAGGGGAATATCATGGGAAGGTTAGAAAAGGTTCTCTGAACTTTCAAATCCCAGTGCTCTTTCTATAAAAAGAAGGCAAGGGGGTAAATATTGCAGAGACTCTCAAATCAGACTCTGACTGAAACAAAAGGGTAGATTTGAGTCAGGTCCTTGGCTATTTTAAGTAATAGTTTTGCTTTGTTACTTTTAAGAATTGGAGGAAGTCTGAGCATTGGGTTCCCATCTAGACATCAGGTTGGGCTGAGGTACTTCTAAGAAAAACCCTGTTTGGGAATCAAGACAAGCCAAGATGCTCACCTGAAAGCAGCATCCAGAGTTCCCCTCTCATGCCCTCTGGGATGCCTTTTAGCACCAGGTCTCGGGTTTTCTCAGTGCGGTACATGCAGATCCCCTGCCCATATTCGGCAAAATGGATCTTCCAAGCTTGTTCTTTCAAAAATTCTTTGGCCTAAAAGCAATTGGGAAAATATTACTACATTACAGATGGAAAACTAGATGCCATGTGGATATCTAAAGGGATCTCCAGAATCCTCCCTTTTGGATAGAGTGGGAGATGGGGGGAGGGAAATCGTTGGTGGCTGAGTCAGATCAGCTGTCTAGGTAAGTGATTCTTGCAGGAAAGGAGCTAAAATTAAAATCAAGAGGAATCATTCGTGGTGAAAAGAAAGGAACACGCTAAAAATGCTAAGTCACAGGGACAGTAAGATATAAGAAGTAAAAAACTAGCCAGGGATTTCTTAGGATTAAATTTCCTAATGAATTAATATGTCAGTGGGTACCTGTATTTATGTTTTTCCCTGTCCCTACTCTTCTGCTCCATGTAGGATGAGTAATAATGCTGATTCCATTCATTTATTTGGCCTTACCAGTAGCTCCCCAAGGTCTTTGCAGATTAATTTAAGAAAATACATCACAATAACAATAGACATTTATATCCTACTTGGAGTTTTATAAAATGTTGTTTTATAGACATTAATCTCCTTTGAGCATCAAGAAACAACTTTTGGGAGATAAATGCTATAGATGGTGATATATCTGTTGGTTCAGAGATCTAAAGAATTTAATCATGGTCCACATAATTCCATGAAAGAACCAGGATTGGAACTCTGGTATTTAAATCTTTTTTTCCCCTTCTCTTTCTCCTCATCTCTGTCTTTCCATCTCTCCATCTCTGACTCTTCTGTTTCTCCATCTCTCTTTTATCTCTCCATCTCTCCATCTGTTTCTCCATCTATGCCTCTTCTGTCTCTCCATCATTGTCTCTTCTGTTTCTCCATCTCTGTCTCTGTTTCTCTCCTCCAAATCATTATCCGAATATATTAAGACATCTGTGGTTTCAGGGATAGTGGTATCTACACTCACCCTACACTCACACCGATGGTTCACCAAGGAATCTTCATAAATTGCTATGGTCACCCCCCCAAAAAAAAAATTCTATGGAAATCAACCTTCTGGGGGTGAGCCAACCTGATTTAGCTGTCCCTGTTCTCAGGTGACAGAGATCAAGAGCCTATTCCTGAACTGGCCTGACTTTGTGCTGGTATTCTGCTAACCTAACCCTGGAGAATCCAATGTCACTAAGACACTGAAATGAACTGATATGAATATACTGTTGGGGATAGAGGTAAATTCTGGCTTTCATTGGTTTTGGGAATTCCCCTGATCATATAGAACAACATTTATTTCACAACTTATAGTCTTAGAGAGCTGCCCAGGACACAGAAGGGGGTTAGCCCGGGGTTACACGGCCAGTATATTCCTTGAATTCAAATCATACTGACTCCAAGGCCAGCTTTTTTATCCACTCATGGTGACTACTGACATTTGTACATATATAGGTGTGAACATGGCAGGAAGGTAATACAGAGGATAGAGCGCTAATAAGGAAGAACTGAATTCAAAGCCTGCCTCCAGAGCTAATTGCACAGCAACAAACAAGTTGCTTAGCCTGTGTCAGCTCCAGGTTATAACCTATAAAATAAGGACAATAATATTATTTACCTCATGAGATTCTTTATAAGGACTAAAAGAATTATGTATGAAGCATTTTATAAAGCTTAAAATGTTACATAAAAGAGCTATTATGCACACACATAAATAAAATTATTAAATATTCATGTGTGTTTAATATTTATACAATATTTTATTTAACATTAGTTACTGATGTTTATTTATGTAATATATATGTACATAATAAAATATAAAAATAAAAGTACATAAAATACAAAAAATTAAAAATATAATCTTAAATGTATAGTTATATGTGTTTTACATATGTATTGTGTAGTTTTTGCTTATATAGTAAATGTGTTTTTATGTAAATTCTATGCACACATAGACATATAAATATGTATATATACATAAAAACACAGACCAATAAAATTCTTGTACTCAGATGCAAAACTGAAATAAAGGATAAAAAAATAACCCCCATTTTTTCTTCACCATCTCAAGAAACCCACTGTGAAGCCAATGTTCACAATTAGAAATTAACATGTTTTTCTTTACAGGAAAATTGATATCTAAATAAGAAGCTCACATCAACGTATAACTTTTAAGACAATCAGGTTTTCAAAAGCCATATTACAGAAAGCCAACCAGGGACCTACTAATTTGGGATTGAACTCTTCGGGAGAGCGCCGCCGGTACATGGTCATCAGGGGCTGTGTGGCTGTTGGGACATTGTTCCCGTTCAGGTTGAATTGGCGCTCACCACCATCGGTCTCAGAGCTCACGCTGGGTTGAGGGCTAGAGGAAACAAGACTGCTTGGTCTTGAGTACACCTGTCAATACAGAAACACACGTGTGCTAAAGCTTCTCATAAGCACATATCCACATGGAGACATCCCACTGTAGTACATCAAGGATGCTTTATCAGCATCTTCCCCTCCATTGATACAGAATGCAATTCCTCAAGGCCTGTAAATGGTCTTCTTGAGTTGCTATAGCTGAAAATATTCTTCTCTTGTAGCTAATTTTCTAATTAGGTTCCTTAATGATAATATTTATTTATATATTTTAATTTAATTATAAATCTATTTATTATTTAGTATATTTGTAATATATTCCATATTATATTATTTATTATATATTATATAAATAAATTATATTCATTATTTAAATTTAAATTATATATGATAAACAAATAAATAAAAATATATATTTATAATAATAATAATAATGATTCCTTGAATTCAGCCAAAATGGCTTACACCTAACACAGTGAAGTCTTCAGTTGGGTCTGAAGTCAGAGCCTTTCTAATTTGGTGGGATTCATTACTTCACTAAGCATAGCCTTCAAAAACGCCAGGTCGCCTGCTCAACAGGATGAGACACCAGAGCAGGACATCAAATGAGCACAGGCTGCTTTCCTAAAAGCCATCTTTGGGGGTCCTTGCTGGGCCGCATTTGATATGTGAGACCATGAAATAATTACATCCTTTCTGAACTTCTTGTTACTAAGTCCCACTGAGTACAAAGAAATAGTCAAGAAATATGTTCCGGACTGAATTGACTCAACAAGGTGCAAGGAGACCTGAAATTCTGTATGCTGGCAGATGTAATGGAGAGGATGCAGGGAGGGGAGACTAATAATACACAGTGATAAAAGGGAAATGTAGGCAGGAAGATAAACAGGTTTGTGGCGCTAAAGCCCACCTGGAATCCAGGTGACATCAAATGAAGGTGGTCATCCCTTCAGGACCTGTCAAACTCACAAGTTGGGTGTATTTCTGAACTGTCATGGTTTCACAAAGTTTGGAAAATGCCCAATCACTAGGCAATATCTCTCCCAAGCATGAAAGTGTGTACATCATGGGGGGGATGTATCTGGATTTTAGCCTCAATTGGGAGCCATCATTATTACACTAGTTTTTCCCTGAAACGGGAGGGGAAGGACCAATGAGAATTCTTTCTGCAAGGAATATAGGCACACCAGGATTCCTTGGCAAAAAGTTATCTTCAGGTTCATGGTAATTATAACCATATGATCATTAGTCTATGTTAATTTAACCTACTTATTTAAAATAATGTAGCTTATATTTCTACCATGTTTAACCTATATTGGATTACTTGCCATCTAGGGGAAGGCATGGGGAAAGGAGGGAAAAATTGGAACACAAGGTTTTGTGAGGGCTAATGTTGAATAATTGTCCATTTTATGCTTTGAAAAAATAAAAAGCTTTAATAAAGGAAAAATATATATAATGTAGTTTCCTAAGTCTTGAGAGGGATAACTTTGGGATGAATGTTAGTTAGTTCCTCTGTAAATTTTTTTGCAGAACTGGAAAAACTAGAGGGAAGAAATGGTTACAAATGATCAAGGACCACTGCTTTACATGGGAGAGAGGCACTCAGCTTGAGCAATCTGTCTCCCCAAGTTAAGTGATGGCATAATGGGATGCTGTGTGTGACTCCTATGGATCAGGCGATGTGGTTATTTTAGCTCAGCTTAAAGTCATACCCACTAACCACAATGCACAAGAACATGACACACGAGATAAATCAGAAGTTAGTGACTGGAAGAAATGCTGGACCTTAGTGCACTCAACTGCAAAGTGAGGGAGAATAGAAGCAATGGTCTTGAAAATCCCACCCAGCTCTGAATCTGTTCTTCTGGGCTTTTGCCCATGGCTGCTCCCCACGTACCTCATCATCTGAACTGTTGCAGCTTCCTGAAATCTCTTTGTCCAAGTATATTTTGGAAGTCGTTTGTTGCAGGAAATCTGAGATCCTCTGCACCAAAAAGTCTCTGTCTTTCAAGTTAGCAAAGAGAAAGGTCATTCGGTTTTTTGTGCTGATGGAGAGGGGGCTGGGTAAGACGCTGGAGCTGTCGGCCTTTTCCACAATTGTCACCTGAGAAGAAACAGGTTATTGCTAAGTAATTTAGGACCCGGACAGCATCGTGCTGGGGGAGGACAGAATGAGAAACACCCAGGATGGTCCAATTCTGTGGAATGTGTGCATTTTATTAAGGCGGACTGGACAGTGACCTCGATTGCAGAAAAAGCAATCTTAACGTGGAATTGAAAGTGGGATAGATTTTTCACTCTTTCCAACTGAAACCTGAGTTTCCATTAAATGATTTTATGCACAGAGGAACTGAGGTTTCTTCTATGACAATAAGATCTTCACAAACTGCTTGGTTTCCTACACCATAGTTTAGCTAAAAGAGTTTTCAGGACATCAATAATCCCTCAATTTCTCCTACAGAGCCTCCCCACCCTCATCCCATCTCAAAAAACCTCGATTCGCAAGCAGCCACAGTGTAATTTAAGTGCTCATTTGTCTGCACAACCAGGCTGTTTTTTTTTATTTTTTTGAACAAGACTAGCATAGGGAAGAGGGAAGTCAGCTTCAGATCTGAGATAAAGGATTGTGTTTGGTGGTTTATAATGGGGGCTTTTGTCAGCTGGGGACCAGGCTAAATAGCAAAGCCCTTTTACTTAGAGCATTAAAATAAATCCTAAAGCAAGTCATGGGGGCAAAAGCCAACTTGTTTACTGGAAGAGCTTCTGAAGATGCACACGTATAAAATAAATAATAATGATGTTGATAATGACAACAAAAATATTTCTTGAAAAAGCATTTAGCACAGTATCTGGCATATAGCAGATACTATAGAAATGCTCATTTCCTTTTCTCTTTTATTTGTATCTGCATATGGATGGATGGATGGATGGATGTGTGGATGGAAGCATGCATGTTTTGCTCAGTTAAACTATAAGAATTTTTGATGGGGTTTTCTGAAGAAATAATCTCTGTACTTTCATTTCAGCAAGAAAGGAAGTTTGAAAGGTTGAGCCTGAATCCTTAGTATTATCCATTTTGTTCTAATCTTTTTTTCAACAGAATTCAGAAAAGCGTCTTGGACCAAGTCGCTATTCTGCCATTCCTGGGTGATCTTGAATGATTCTGTAGACTTCCATGTGAAAGGCAGCATGGTTCATGAGTCTGCCTTGACTCCTGTGTTATCCTACTGTGTTATCCCTGAGTGGGAAATGTCAGGACCCACAGCAGGGTCTACCTGCATATTTATCAATCGCCCACAAAACCCAGAGGTCACAGTTCTACATAAAGTCAACATAAAAAGTCAGCATGATGTCATGGAGTGAATGTCAGCCTTGGAGCCAGGAAGACCTGGTGCTGAATTCCCCCACAGTCACCTATTGTGACTGATCTCAATGAGTAAAGTCACTTAACTTCTCTGCCCTTTAATTTCCTCTTCTGTAAAGGGGGACTGTGAGATTATATCTTAAAACCTTAAAAGTGCTACATGAAGTTAGACAATCAACAATTTTCATCACCACCCCATTTATCTGAATACAAATTTGATAAAAAGGCCAGAAAGAATCTGCCCCTTGGTGAATTATCCTGTGGGTAACAGATTACAGTGTCTAGGTTTGCTTTTGACAGATAAGTTAAATATAGTAGAAATTTAAGATAAACTGTGTTAATAATAAACACAGATGAAAAACAATGGTCACATCCCAAGAACTAACTTGTTATTTTATAATGATGAATCAGTCCTAGCCTGGGGGTAGGGAGAAAGAAGATAGGACACAATTTAACTAACAGCATAAATACTCCTTCATGGCACCCTAATGAGCAATACAAGGGGGATTTGGATAAAAGCAATTTCTAGACCCCTAATATTCCAATTTTAATAGTCATAAAATCCATTTAAAGTAGGGTATTAATAACAGGTGTATCTCCCACAAAGGCTTCTGAGCAGCGATTAATATGTGGCTATTGTTTTAGCCCATTATATATAGTCATGGAGTTCATAGGATTACTGATTTAGAGCTGAAAAGGATCTTAAGGGTTACTATAATGCTTTCCCTCCTTTTATAGATGAGACTGATGGGTCAAGGAAGGTTAAGTGATTTGCCCACAAATACAGAAGCTGGTTAAGTGGCCGACTCAGGATTCAATCCCAGTTTCACTGACTCCAAAACCAAAATTCTTTCCGATGTACCACTAAAAACTATAGAATCCCCAGGTCAACATTTTGTCTCAGTTTCCAAAAGGGAAGCCACCATGGCAACTTCTCATTTAGTCTTTGGAAGTCTAAAGCTGGCAGTTAGTTATTTGATACACATTTCATCTTACACAGTGACCTATCACTCACATCCAGCTTAGCAATATCCTAGTGTGACCACTGCTTACTCAAGTGGATTCAGAATGGACGCTAAGTGCTTTTCACTACTGTTTTTAGTATGTTCATCACAATCCATAGGCAATGAAAATTGCATTAAGCCCTTTAGAAACAGAGTACTTTGTAATTCACATCTCTGATTATCATCAAGACCAGTGATATGATATTAATATATTAGCCAGATGATTTACTGGTTAAATGGCCTTGGAGAAGAATGGAGAAAATCACTTTTCTCCATTCCATGCAGAGGTAGGGTCTGTGGATACAGAATACTGTATTTATACTGTCAGGCCCAATAACTATATAACTTAAGTTTGTTGAGCTACTTTTTCCTATTTGGTTAACAAAAGATGTCTCACTAGGTCTTATTCAGAAATGAATTTTGCCATTTAAAGTTACATTCAAAATATAGTTTCATTTCTCAGGGTCGTCCCATAGATCTCTTGGTTAGTTATTGTGAAATACACTAAATCGGTTTTATTTTCTCTTTTGTTATATTGTAGTCCTAACTCTAGTATTCTTAAAAAGGTTTAATGGAACCCACTTGTAGCAGCTTAACTTAGACAATCAATTTCACCCTAAAAAAAACAAAACAAAGAAGACTCTAAATGTAGGGTATGTTTTGGTCTAGACCAGTGGTTCTCAAACTTTTGTTTTCAGTATCTTTATCCTATTAAAAATTATTGAGGATCTCTCTAAAGCGTTTTTGTTTATCTGGGTTATATTTATAGATATTTACCATATTGGAAATAAAAACTATTTTTGAATTTGTAGACCCTCTAAAAAGGTTTCAAAGATCCCCAGGATTCTCTAGACCATACTTTGAGAATCACTGATCTAGACCAACTCTTATTCAAAATATGAACCTACTCTAAAATATCCCAGTAAGTGACCATCCAACACCTGTTGATTATTTCCAGTGATGAGGAACTCATTGTGCCTGAGGCAGCTGAATCCATTTTGGGACAGAACAAAATATCAATTCCTTTCAAATGCACAGATACGTATTACTTTGTGCAAGGAAATTCTTTCCAACATTTGCAGACCACATGATAAACAGCCAGGTCTTGATTAGTATCAGGTAATGGAAACTGTATTGAACTTGGGAAATGGAAAACTTCAATATGAATCCTGACTTTGATACCAGCTATTCTTAGAACAAGCACAATCATGTCTCAGCCTCAGTTTCCTAAACTATATAATGGGGATAAATATCCTATCTTTTACTAGGTGATTATGAAATAAGTGCTTTGTAAACTTCTAAAGCTCTAAGTAAAAAAGATGCTATTTTAGGTAGTGAGTTCATAAAATAAGCATGATGTGCTTTCCCTTGACTCAAAGACTACTGTGACCCAACATTCAAAGGGAATGGATTTCTACTAAATAGTACTAGGAGGTGAGAAATGTGATATCCCACATTCTGAACTTGGAACCATGGTCTGCACACAGTTGAGTGGACTGGGCATTTTATTTTATTTTATTTATTTTAGGTGCCTGATGAAAAGACCAGTAACATGGGAATCATGCAGGGTCCAGAGAAACAGTTTTAAGAAATCTGTCCCATGATGTGATGAACAGGAGATGGGAAATCTGAGGGCACCTACCTGGAGGGCAACTCAAACTAATGTCACTTTGTTTCCTCACTATCTTACAGAGGAATGATTTTAATCATTTATTAATTAGCCCATGACACATAGACCTATTTCCACAGTGGCTTTCTCTTTTCCCCTCAGGACATTCCTACTTAATTTACAATATTAGGAAAACATTCAATAAATATTTTTCATTAAATATTGACTCAGTGTCAGTGTGTAATTACAGGGTACATGTTGGCAACACAGTGAATGCCCTGGGACTTTATTTTTCTCTTTGAAGGCAACAGTGATGTCTTGTTGGAACTCTCCTTGATCCAAAGATCCAAAGATCTACTGTTGGCAACACAGTGAATGCCCTGGGACTTTATTTTTCTCTTTGAAGGCAACAGTGATGTCTTGTTGGAACTCTCCTTGATCCAAAGATCTACTATATAGTCCTAGGAAGTAAGATATTTTGTATCCCACATTCTGAACTTGGTATCCTGGTCTGCATAGAGTGAGTATTTAATGGGGATTCTAGGTGCCTGATGAAAAGACCAGTAGCCTGGGAATCATGCAGGTTCTAGAGAAGCAGTTTTAAGATGTGTACCATTAAAAAAAAAAATAAGAAAAACAGTCATCTTGGATCCCTTACTGTAACTCCTAATATTCAAGATCTTGCCACTGCCTGTCGATCTCACCTTTGCAGCATTTCCTGAAGATGCCCTCTTCTTGCTTCCAACACTGCCTCTACTCTTGTATCAGCCCTCATCATCACACTGGTGGACTACTGAAATAGCTGCTTCGATTATCTCCCTACTACAATCCACTCAGCCACTACAATTCCATTCAGCCACTAAATGTAGGTCTGACCATGTCACACAAACTCCTCAAAAAACCCCAGGGCTTCTTAAAATGCTTCCTGGACCAAATACAAAATGCTCTGTTTTGCATTCAAATTCCTAGCCCCCTCCTTTCTTTCTATTTACTCCCTAACATATACTTTTTAATACGATGACACTGATCTCTTGACTGTTCCACAAATACTGCATCCCTCAGCTCAGGGCACTCTCTTTGGCTGTCCCCATGCCCAATCCACTCCCTTTCCATTCCAATTGTGGATCTCCTTGGCTTTCTTCAAATCTCAAACTATAATAAAGCTGCTTAAATTATGGATCACAACTCCCTGTGGGGGTCATGTAACTGAATATGAGGATCACAAAATTATAATTTATTATCAGTAAATGTTTGATTTGTATATTTATTTTATACAACTACATCTCTGGAATCACTTAAAAATTTCTCTAATGAAAAGGAGTGCAAAAAAATTTAAAGAAGCTCTATTCTAAGGAAGCCTTTTCCCATCTTTCCCAATTCCAATGTCTTCTGCTGTTAATTTTTTCCTATTTATTTATCCTATTTATCATTTAATACTTTGTATATATTTGTTCATATTGTCTCTTCCGGTACACTGTAAGCTCCTTGAGGGCAGGACTCTGTATCTCTAGTGCTTAATAAATATTTATTGAATGAATGAAGATGTTAACTGGAAGTCTTTGGTGAAGTGGAGTATTTTCATTTACCTTTTTCTAACTGAAATTACCTCATCTCGTTGTTGTGATGTGTGAATGACAAGGCATACAATGTGCTTTGAAAAATGATACCATTTAGCATCTCTAAAACTTTTCAAATCACTTTCAAGTATACTGCCTCATTTATATTTCAACGTAACAACTTTGTTCGTGTAGACCTTTGCCACTGACCAAGCATTTTCTTTACAACAATCACACGAGGTAGGCATTGCAAGTATTATTCCTACCCATTTTGCACGTGAAGAAATTAAGCTTCAAAGATGTTAAATGATTTTTGGGAAGAATTTGAGGGCACAATGAAGTAGTGGCAAGACCTGAAATGGAATCTTAGTCTTAGAACTCACAAACTATGGGGGTTTTGGATAAGTTGTTTCCTTTCTATGGACCTCAGTTTCCTCCTCTGTAAGATGAGAGGGTCAGACAAGATAATCTTTGAGGTTTTTTTTCCAGCTCTAAATAGCTATAATAAAACCACAGATCCAGATCTAGACTCCAGAGCCACTAGTCTAAGCTCTTTAATTTTCAGATGAAAACACAGAAGGATGTTCCCCTTGGTGACATAGGCAGTAATCAAAGGCAGGATTTGTACCAGATTTGACTCCAGAGTCAGTGCTCATTCCACCAAACCATGCAGTCTCTTGACCTATTAAACCCTACTGGCTACCTCTTGCTTGGTGTGGCTATTTGAACTCTCTTCCTTCTCAAATGATTTAGACTTATCTGTGAACATATTCTTTCCCTCTGATAGAATGTAAGCCCCTAAGGGTAGGCGCTGTTTTTACCTTTACTTTGGATTTAACACAGAATTTTGCAATCAAAGATCATTTAATAAATGTTCTTTGCAGCAGATAAACAAAACAAAGGCAGAAAATGTATACAAAGGAAAATAAATGCACCAAGAATTTGAACATGCCTGAGGTTACATAGTGAGCTGGGAAAACATCGATTAGAATCTATGTCTCTTGCCACTCAGTCTTTCCATTGGCCCATATTGCCTACATTTTCGGATTTCTTTTTCTGTGAAGAAGGATGCTGGCTGAGTCAGATTACACCCAAAGTTAGAATAAGGACAATTAATGTGAACCTGGGCATGAGCTAATTTCACGTGACACTATGTAACCCAAAATATTCCATTTGTGATTAAATCTATTCTCAAAGCCAGGCAATCAATGATTTTAAAAAGAGCACTGAGAGAGACAGAGATCAAGAGAGACAGAGAAAAAGATAGAGAGAAAAAGAAAGACAGAGAGAAAGACACAGAGAGTGAGACAAAGAGAGAGACTGAGGGAGAGAGACAGCAAATGGGGGGAAGAGTGAGTGAGAGAGACAGAGAGAAAGACACAGAGAGTAAGAAGACAAAGAGAGAGACTGAGGCAGAGAGAAACAGAAAGTGGGGGGAAGAGTGAGTGAGATACACACAAAGAGAAAGAGAGAATTTTAAAGCTACGAAGGTAACCTTTAAAATACTTATATATTTTTCCATTGACACCCACCTCTCGGAGGGGGATGATAAGGCTACACAAGTTCTCCTCCTTGCTGGTAAAACAGATGTAATTTGTTGACACGAACATCTGCCCCAAAATATGCATTTTGTTGAATGGAGTCCAGAGAGTACAGTCTGTGTGACCATCTAATTTTTCATCTTTGGGCAGGCGAAACAGTGCACGGTATCGCTCGCTCTTTGCTCTGGCATCAAGATCCCTGGAAAGCAACATTAATAGAATGAATGGGGGAAAATCAATTATTAAGCACTTATTATGTGCCAAGGACTGAAGCTCTAAACAGAAAAAAGAACATCTTCCGTGTCCTCAAGGAGCTTCTAATTAGGGAAGACAGCACATAGATGAATTTAGCTACAAGTCAGGTGAAAAGTATGGCAAGGACCAGGAATGTCTGCCCCAATAGGAAGCACTGGAAAAGGAAGTCATGATAGTGAATTCTGCAACTTATCACTCCATCTCTCTCTCTCTGTCTTTCTCTCTCTGTGTGTCTATCTCTGTCTCTGTCTCTTTCTCTCTTTCTATCTGTCTCTGTCTCTGTCTCTGTGTCTCTCTTTCTCTCTCTCCTTCTCCATGTGATCTTGGAGAACCAAACTGACTGGGTTTGTAGATATTTGTTCCCTGGATATTGGTCTCCAACTGAAAAATACTTAAGTGAAAACTGTCTTGCAAAATATAGGAAGTATTATAATCTGTGCTGGGAGAATTGCCCATTTCAAGCAGTCCACAGATCTCTCAAAATATTAAAGTTTGTTATCTACACAACAATTTCATAGTCAGTCTTGGCCAAATGCTAAAAGACCTTTGGGGAAATGAGAACTAGAAACGCTCTACTTTTTTTCTAAAAGACTTTCCTGTCTGTTTTTTTTTTTTTTGTTTTATATCTGAGAAAGTTCTATTGATGCTAGAAGAAAGGAACTTCTTTTGTTTTAGAGTTTTCATCTACCTCTCACCAATTAAAAAAAGTTTTAATTCCTTCTCACTAAGAAGACATAGAGAAGAGTCATAAAAATAGGGAGTAGATCAGTAAACTGTTATATATTGGTAAACCAATGCAGGATGGCACCTTTGCACCGAGAACCTAGAATCACCGTTAAATGACTTGACCAGGATCACAAAGCTAGCATCTGTCACAGGATGGACTTGATCCTTTGCCTTCCTGGCTTTAAAGCTAGCTCTCCAGTTTACTACACCATGCTGCCCTCCCTTACTAAAAAAACATGATAATAATATCACTCTCTAGGTCTCCTGACTTTAATACCTGCTGGACGGGAAGTCTCCGTTACCTACCGTTTTAAAGCAGACACTTTTTTAGGCGATTTCTTTTTCAATTTAGGGAGGGATCTGTCCTGCTCAAAACCTTCATTGTCCAGCAGCTGTCTCATGGCAATGTTGGCAAGCTGTTCCATCAGTTTGAATGTCTCGTTGATATTGAGGAAGACGGAGAAGAAATGTTCGCTTGACCTGGTGCTCACTTTGATCACATCAGGCAGGAGCAGCGTGGCGTTCTTCTCAAGCTGAGTGATGTCCACCCACCGGATCACCAACTTGGCTGAACAGAGGGAGTGGGGCACAATTTCAGCAGCAAATCCTGAAAACGCTCCTGATAACTCGCCCTCCCTTTTCACCTTTCCTGGGGATGAAATCTCCCAGGACCTCCTCAATCCCACTGACTTCCCCAACATTTAGGAGCCCTTGGAAATTAATTGCATTACATACCCACTGAAAATAAATTAACAGAAATAATAGTTGGTGGCAATGCCATAAATGGGTTTTTAAACCTAATGAAAATAATCATATTTTCAATGACTCTTTTACAAAATAAAACAAAAGTAATTTAATGACAATTTGGAAAGAGCCAGATTTGGAGTCAGAGAATCTCAATTTCAATCCTGGCTCCTATCACTAATTATCTTAGGAGGTAAACTTACCCTCTGTACCTCAGTTTCCTCATCTGTAAAATGGGAAGTTGTACTGGGTGACATCTAAAATCCCTTCTAGTTCCAAATCTATGACATTCTAAATAGTTTTTTGTTTTTGTTTTTTTCAGAAATATAGTCAATTTCAATTTAACTAGACTTGGAATGGAAAATGTCATTCGTAATCCAGAAAGAGACTGAATGTGGGTCAAAGCATGATATTTTCAGCATTTTTTGTTTGTTGTTTGTTTGCTTCTCATGGCTTTTCCTGCCTTTATTCTGTCATCTTGGTTCTGCCTTGCTTCTCATGGTTTTTCTCCTTTTTGGTTTGATTTTTCTCACACAACATGTCAAATACGGATATATGTTTAAAAGGATTGTATTTATTTAACCTATATCATATTGGTTGCTGTCTTGGGGAGGTGGGAGGTAAGGGAAGGAGGGAGAAAAATTTGGAACACAAAATCTTACAAAAACGAATGTTGGATACTACCTTTATGTGTATTTGGAAAAATAAAATACTATTGAAGAAAAAACAAAAGTATTGCCTTGATGCAATGAAGACCAAGTTGAAATTATGAAAAAGTTTTTTTCATTTGTGAATGGTATAAACAAACTAACTTTTCAGATATATATTGTTGCTTTATGTATTACAAACTTTCTATATGGCAACCCAGAAGGTAAATAATGTACCTTCTCTATTCACAACTATCAAGGCTGACAAAAGACAAGCATATGCATACCCCCCTGGATGACTTTCAAATTGGTTCAATTGCTTTGGAAAACAAGCCTTCATTTTATAAATGAGGATGCTAAAATTCAGATTGGCTACAACATTTACGCATGATCACCCAGGTCATAATTAGTAATGCGAGGATAAAAATTTAGACCTCCTGATTCTTGGTCTAATAATCTTTCCATGAAGCTATATTCCCTTTCTGGCTTGACCAAGCAAAATCCTATTTTCAAAATCTTCCTCTTTAACTCCATGCATGTTTGAGATGATTTTACTTACCTTCCCTTCCCATCAGAAAGGAATAAAAACAGAGGTGATTAATACTGAGGTACATCCAGCCCTGGCGGGGGACCTTCCCCTTCCAGTAACTGCATGAGTAGTAATTCACCAGTTTCTCTTCCTCTGGCATCCCAAAGAGCCTGTGAAATTTCACAATGGCCTCCTTAAACTTTTCGGTATCATCATCTTCCTTTATGTCATCAATCTTGTTGTACTCTGCAATAATGCCCTAAGTGGGAAAAACCATACACACACATAAGAAACACAGGCAAAAATATTAGCAATGCTCTTGTGTTGCGTCTGCATGTTAAAAGGAATAACATTTATAGGTTTGCAAAACAAGAAAAGATGGGACTGTGTTTGGAGTTCATTCATTCTGAAAACATTCATTTGCTGCATCCTTTGTGTCAAGCGAGTTCCCTCCCCTTTCTTTCCAAGGCTGGAGAGCAGCTAAATTCTGAGACAAATTTAAAAGTGTTATTTGTCACCTCAAAAGGCTTTTGAAGCTATCTGAAAGAGATTGTTATAAATATCAAGTTGCATTATGTCACTTTTAGAAGTCTATGCAATATCCAAAGTTCATAGTTTATAAATTGAAGGAAGGAAGGTATTGAAAGAAGCTGTTATAAATATCAAATTATATTGCAGGTCATTTTTAGAAGTCTACACAATGTCCAAAGTTCATAGTTTATAAATTGAAGGAAGGAAGGTAGATATTTTTGTGACCATTTTCTTCTTGAACTGTGAATAAAAACCAAATCACAATAACCCAAACTCAACTTTTCTTTTTTTAAAAAAAAAAAATCAAATAAAAAAAAGAAAGTTCTACTAGCACATAAATTCAAACTGATAGAATTGAGAATTGCTTTAATCGTTCTGGAAAACAATTGGAAATTGTGTAAGAAAATTCACTCAACTGTGGGATATGTACCCCAAGGAGGTGAAAGGGAGAAAGAAAGAACTTATAGATGATAAAATATTCATCACAGCACTTTTTTGTTGTATCAGGGAACAGGAAACAATATAGATGTGGGTGCAGAATGTTGCATACAACATCAATTTTGCTCAACTGTTTTTTCTTTGTTACCAGAGGTTTCACTGGGTGACAGGGTAGTTGAGGGAGGATCTAGACCCACAAATGATTGTGATAAAAGACATCAAGAAAACTTTAAAAAACAACAATACAAAAAGCCAAATTTGGTAAAGCACTGGCAACCTTAGCCCTATTATAAGGAAAGACCAAGGTCCCTGTCCAAAGCACCTGCCAGGCTAGTTTGGCACTGCCCAACCCAGAACAAGTTTTTCCATCTTAAGCACTGAGCTCCCCTTGCAAGGGAATCAACATGAGCAGTAGCTCTGAATCAGAGTTGTCCCATTATTCTGAGTGGAAACAATAGTTCTGTAAACTAGGGCAGGAGGACCTCTAATGCATTTATTTATTTTTTGGTGACAAAAATTTTTTAAAGGTTTTTACTTAATATATTCATGGGTGATTTTTCAACACTGACTCTCACAAAACTTTGTGTTTCTAATTTTCCCCTCCTTTCCCCCACCTCCTCCCCTAGATGGCAAGTAAACCAGTACATGTTAAATATGTTAAAATATATGTTAAATCCAATATATGTATACATATTTATACAGTTATCTTGCTGCACAAGAAAAATCAGATCAAGAAGGGGAAAAAAACTGAGAGAGAAAACAAAATGTAAACGAACAACAGGAAAAAGTGAGAATGTTATGTTATGGTCCACACTCAGTACCCACAGTCCTGTCTCTGGGTGTAGATGGCTCTCTTCATCACAAGATTATTGGAACTGCCCTGAATTGTTGGAAAGAGCCATGGAGGACCGCTAATTTAAAATAGGAGTAAAATAGGCTTTAAGCTCGAAAATGTACAAGGTTATGAATATAAAGATATATTTACATACAAATTATAGGTAGCCCTACATTCTTCCTCCCCAAAGTAAAGTAGATAGGATGACAGTTTCCTGCTCCCCCATGTCATTCTGGGAACACAACAGAAAATCCACAAATCAGTATAAAAATATTTCCCTTCACAGATCAATTTTTAAGGACAAACTTTGGAAATTGTCTTAATCTGCAAATGTGACCAGTATTATAACTGAATGCTAATAATCCACTCCCATCCAGAGGACACATCTTCCAACCAAAATTTTTTTTCTACTCATTCTGTATTTGAAATATGTTTGGGGAAATAATGGCAGTGGCCCTGTATTGTTTAAGGAACAATAAATGGTGACGTTTAGTGGTCTGTTAGATCCTAACATTTTCCTTTCTCCTTTTCCCCAACTCCTGCCTTCTGCTTCCAGTGACTTTTAGAGTAGTGACTGATTCATTTTTCTCCACTTCTGACATCCAATAACCTGTGGAATTTCCCTTTGGCTTGCTGGGTCCACATCGCTTGGGCATGATATTTGCTGTTTTCTGTCATGTCTATTCTAGGATTGCTTCTTCCCAGGGTGGTTGTAAGAAGCAAATGAAAAAAAGGTATTTGTAAACCACAATGCCTGGCATACAGTAGGTGTTTAATAAATACTTATTCTCTTTCACTTCCTACATTTTCCATTTTAATAATTTCCCCCTTCCCCTTCACTCTCTCTAGCTTTAATCTGATCCCTATGCCCAATAATAACAGTACCTTTGAGGAAATGATAAAACTGTAGAGATGTGAGTGAGTGGGTTGTGATTTCTAGATTGTATTCCTCACATCAGTCCATTCACTTAGGCACTAGTATATCTCTCTTTTTTACGCTCCAGAGAGACACTCCTCAAAGAAATGAGTTAGAAATGGCACAAAAGGGTTTGAAATAGGTTTGGTTTTGACAATAGAAATCGAATTCAATACCATTTTGCATGACTAAAAATGTGTAATTTATATCAAATTGTTTCTCATGGAGTAAGTAGGGGAGAAAGGAAAGAATAAATAACTCAAAATAAGAAAATTAAATTTTGCTTACATGTTACTGAGGGAAAAAAATAAAATAAAAATTAAATGTTAAAAAAATTGATTCAATCCCTACAAAGGACATGAGATTCTGCCAAGGTAGTCTCACTTCCCTTCTTTCCTAAGGTTCTTAAGGTGGCTTTTTAGTTTAGTTTAGTCGCTCAGATATTCATTCCCCCTTTTGGCAGTATGGTTTTCAGCTTAAAAAGATTACTTGTCAGGGTAGCTAGGTGGTGCAGTGGATAGAGCACCAGCCCTGAAGTCAGGAGGACATGAATTCAAACCTGTTCTCAGACACTTAACACTTTCTAGCTGTGTGACCCTGGGCAAGGCACTTAACTCTAATTGCCTCAGCAAAACAACAACAACAACAGATTACGTGGCAATCTTCTTATTGGCCAAGCCACTGGATTCTCAGTAATGCATCAGAATAGAACTTTAGTGAAGATTAATTAAACAACTCTCAGTACTTCAAGCCCTTCCTCTTTTAGAGTCACTTTACAGATTTAGAAACTGAAGCTCACAAAAAATAAAACTACTTGGCCAAGGGCATACAGCTAGTAATTGGCAGGGGTGGGATTTGAACTCAGTTCTTCTACCTCCAAATCTTATTCTCTATTTCCTCTGCCCTCCTAAGGAACCTTCAATCTCCTCTGCATTAAGTAAAAACTAGATTTTTGTGTGTGTGTGTGTGTGAAGGAGACACTGGGGATCCCCCAAGTCAGTAGCATTGTAAGGAGAGATCAGGACAGATAAAATTTCCAGACACTACCTGTATTTTCCCTCTCACAAAGGTGGTTATGTCATTTTCATTCTCAAAGATGGAGAGAGTCTGCAGCAGATTTTGCTCAAGCCATTCCCAATGTTCAGTGATTTCTTTCCTGGAACCAGCTGAAGAAAGAACAGAAAAAACAACAGCACAATGACATCGGGGCATCCAAATTTGATCCAAACATTTTACATGGCACTTTGGTGCCTTTTACATAATTATCCCACTGAATACTCCAAACAGCTCTGTGAGACAGACAGCATACATATCATCAATTCCATTTTTACGCCAGGAAAACTGAGAATCAGAGAATTACCGTGACTTACCCAGTGGGTCACAGCTGGAAAGTAGCAAAACCCAGCTTCAAACCTAGGCTTCTACATCACTGAAGATTCTTTCCTTTATCTCAGAAAACTAAGCTTGTTTTATTAACAATGAAGGGAAATGTTGCCTGGGTTATTCAAATCTTTATTTTTGTTTATCTTCCCCAAGTGAGAGAGAGTAACAAAAAAAGATGAAAAGATTCAGAAATGAAAAGCAGCAATAAATGATGTTTGACTAGAAGGTCAAATCAGCGGGATTAAGATCACAGGATTTTGAAGACAGGAGACAGACATCCCATAAACTCAACCTTTACATTTAATCATGAGGAAATCAAGGATTGGAGAGGTTAGAAAAGACAAGACAGAGACGGGTTGTTAGTGGATGGAAAGCCAGAGACTGGAAGTCTGGGGGATGTCTCTGGGGACTTAATCTCTCTGACTCTCAGTTTCCTTATGTGCAAACAGAGAACACTCTATCTATATAGTACCTACCTCACAGGCTTGTTGGGAGGCCTCTGTGACTCCATGTATGTCCTGGGCTTTGGCAAACTTTAAAAAGCTCTATGAATGGCAGTTAATGTGCAAGATCCCACAGAAAGCCAGTGCCAGAAAGCCCAGATTCTAGTCAATACACTTTTCTATTTCTGCTTCTCTTTTCTGAACAAGGCAGGAGGAACGTGGAAAAGGGCTAATCATTTTTCTCACATCTAGATATCTATTTCTAAACCTCATTTTCCTTATCAATAAAATGGGGATTATCCTACAGGGCTGTCATGGTACAGAAGGAAAATTGCTGATAAAACACATATTAATTATATTATATTGTATTGTATATATTACACACACACACACACACACACACTGAGGATGACTGAAACAAAGTAAATGAGATGCTTCCCCCCTTTTCTTTGCTGAGGTGAAGGACTATAAAATCCTCCAGATAACATCAGATTCTCCCCCTAACACACACACACACACACACACACACACACACACACACACACACACCTTGCAACTTGCTAGTTGCAGTGCTTCTTATTTCTTTTTTTATTCTCTAAGGGATAGCTCTTTAGAATGGGGCAAGAGAAGAGATACATTGGATACTATAAGCGATATCAGAATAGGAAGCAATAAAATTACGTGTCCCTCTTGCTCTCGGTTTCTTCATTGATTAAAAGAAAAGAAAGAATCTAAACGATTTTTTTTTCCTTTCCCCTTTTACATTATACATAAAGGATTAATAAATAGCAAATTAGAGAATTTGCATTCAAATACCACACTGATCTCTACTACCAGGGTGATCTTCAGCAAAATATTTATCCTTTCTTAACCTCAGTTTCCCTACCTGTAAAATTAGACTAGATGACCACCAAGGTCCCTTTCTAAGTTCTAGGACTGAATGATTAATGAATCCTGTGACCCCAAACAAATATAAACTAGTATATTTTTTTCAACTTCACACTTTTTCTTCTTTTTAGAACTTCTTTTTCATATGAATACAGCTCTTGCTTTGATAATAGGTTACATGTTAAGTAACAGCAATAAAAAGGGCTTTGGAATGCCTTCAATTCTGATGAAACTGCCTCCTAATAATGTGCAAAAAACGATCTTTTCTCCATTCAATTATGAATGAGGCATAAAAACAGACTGTCTCCAGGGAATATCAGCAAAGGCTTCACCGATTCAATTCCTTGAAAACTAATGGGGATGAGATCATCCTTACAGCCCCCAATGAAGTCTTGAATTTTCAGTCTGCCAGAAACCTCCAAATTTAAACCATTTGAGCAGAACACTCCATCTAAATGTCACCCCACTGACACAAAAGCAAGGATGTGGTTGTAAAGATCTTGAATTAACCTTTTTTTTTTTCTTTTGAGGTTTGTTACTTGATAGATTTTTATAAAGGGGTAGTATCAAAATCACCCCTAAGTAATGTGTATAAAACATCCTGACCCCATATACTCCTACCAGAACAAAAGAATGACTTCCTGACCACCTAGCTCATATATAAATGGACAGATTTCTGAAAGCACCTTTTCCTCCTTTCCTCCCATCCTAGAATCTCTTTACTCTTTTTATTGGCCAGTGACTCAAAATTCTCCCCAATTCCTTCATGTCAGCTGCTGAGAAAGATCAGGGATAGCCAAAGGCCAGTGGCACCTGGAGCTATGTCAAAAAAGATCATCCTCCTTGATCATTATATACTTCAACAACAAGACTAGATGATGACCATCATGGATCAGGCTCCTCAAAATCACCAAATCTTTCTAATGGGCAGTAATGAACTGAACTAACTATACCAGAAAGAACTCTGGAGATGACTAACATTACATTGAATTCAGTCCCTATTTTGCACCTCATCTTTGTCCTTCACCTAATTTCACAATAATTGAAGTCTATTCTTTTACGCAAATAATTTTTGGTCATGATACTTATTGTGATCAGTATATTTCAATAATTTAACATCTATGTCATCCCTGACATTCTTAGGCGAGGTGGTGGTGAGGGAAAGATTGGACAAGAGGTTTGCAATTTTAATGCTGTAAAGTTCCAATGTATATCCTGAATTAAGGCTATTAAAAAAAAAAAAAAGATCATCCTCCTTCCTCAAATGTCCCCGAGAGCAGAGTAAAGACTAACAAGAGCCCTTTCTTTTGTTTCAAAGAAAACAAAAATCAAGAAGCTCAGTTAAATTCTGAGGGGATTTGGAAAAATTAACCTTTGGTTGAAAAAAAGCCAAAATTTTACTTGAAAAACAGTATTGCAAATACATACACTCAAGAAGGAAAAGGAAAATATACTTAAGATTGGGATGATTTTTTTCTTAACGTGTTAATTTGGAGTCCTCTGCAAACAAAAACCTTACAGTCTATAAGGTTGTCATAAGAGAAGTAGTATATAACCTACAATAGAGATACTATATCTAGAGTCAGCTGACAAATTTCAGGGGATCTGTGAACTGGGATGGAAATTTTTTATTATGACAAAGTGTCCATAGGTTTTACCAATCTATTGTGGGCATCCCTGACATAGAAAAATCTTTCTTTTTTAATTGAGAAAAATTCGAAGGAGAAAAAATGGACTTTTATTCACTGGGGAAAAAAGTAAAAAAAAAAACCAAAACCCAAGAACTTCTGGCCCAAAGCTAGAAATCAGGAAACTTTGATTGATGGGTCTATTTTACCACTCATCAGCTATGTAACCTAAGTAAATTATAGAATTTTTATATTTTCATCTCTATTTCTCTATTCTCTATTTTGTCACTTTTCTTATCAAAAATGGGAGGGAATTATTCCTTTACAGGAATGATATGTCTTGTAAAATAATATATATGAATGTGTCTTCTCCCTTTCCCCTTACTTCTCCACAGAATCAGTAATGTGGAACACTGCCTATAAATCAGAGGCTGTTGAGGAGACATGCTGTTTCATTTTGGAAAAAAATTATAATTTTTTTTATCCTTTTTCCTCTACTTAGAGTCACACCAATGGCTCAGCTGCTTCTATGATACTGATTGGGGGTTCTTGATGAATTAGAGGGCAAAGGTGGGGTTTTCAGTGTTGCTGCTAGCAGATGCTCTCATGGTTAAGGGGGCAAGACAGCTGATTGGTCAAATGACTACAAGACTAGAGGTGGTTAACAGTATCTGAAGTGAAAGCCAAGTCAAAAGAGCATAACAAAGTCTGGGGAGAAATTTGAGGGCTTTTGGTGGGGCTTAGTATCTAGAGTAAGAAACAAGATTGACTAAGAATATTGTATAGACCAAAACAGCCCTTTAGAGAATATACACCTCCTCCATCACCTCATCTTTTATCTTACTTAACCTAAGGAATTCTTGGGACTTGTCACCCAATCAACTACTCGACTTCCAGGAAATCTGTATTTACAGAGCCTTGGTCACTGAGTGGGTATTGCCTCAGAGTGAGACCTCTTAGAGACCTTAGCTGAAAAAGGTGAAGGTCCCCCACTGCATCCAGGGCCATCTTCACTCATCCTGATCTATTATCTTGCCACTGGTTCTGGAGGAGAAAATGAAGCTGGTGACTTTGCCCAGCCCTCCCTCACTTCAATCCAAATCACTTACATCTCATGGCATCCTATCAGGACCATTTTCAAGAATGAAGGAAAAATAATAACAGCAATAAGAGCTTTTCCATCTGCTACTTGTTGTGCCTTCCAACCAGAGTGTAAGCTCCTCGAGGGCAGGGGTTGTTTCATTTTTATTTGTATCTCTGGTGCTTAATGCATCAGGCTTAATACAAGTTTGTAGGATTGAATAGATTATGGTCAGTTCCTTGTTTTTCATATATGAATGTGGGTATGTCCTCACACTAAGACATCAGATGCCTTCAGTTCTAAATGCCCCTTGATTGATTCAAGTGCACTCACTGAGAATGTAGGGATTTCCTTCCCCATAAGACTGCTGAGCCTGGCTACTTTCTGTCTGTTGTGCTTTCAGAACGTCTGCCCCATTGTCTAGCTGATAATTATCCTTTTCATTTCTCCTTTCCTTCTCAATGGCTTTCTTTGCTGTCAGCAAGTCTACAGCTTGCTAACCCCCATCAACGCTACCTTTAAGGGCCTCCCTCGCTAACCTCCTAGGACACTTAGTTTTGAAACTCATCAATGCATTTATCAGATAATGCATATTGACTGTGTCTACTATGAATTTATGTTATCTAATCTCAACTGAATACTTGGCTATGTTCCATAATTCTCCTGTGATTGACTACCCCGAGAAGCAGATCCAACATATTATGTTCCAAGCAGTCACTATTCCCAAGACTTCTCCTTTCTTTTTGGAAGTCCTATGCCACGGCTGCCCTGCTTTGATCATGTGCCTCCTTCCTCTGAGAAATCTAAGGTTAGTCATCCATTATAAATAAATACCTTCATCTCCCTTTTGTACCTTTATATACTTTCTTGGCTCCAGTCTGAGAAAAAGTGTCCCTGACCAAGGAAAATCCTTTTTTTGTGTGTGTTCTTGATCTCAGTTCTCCTCATCTCCCCTCAGTTGGCCCCATCAGTTTTTCACTCCCTCTCTCTTATTTTCTGTTTTTCCCTTTTTAATGACACCTTCCCTAGCTACCTAAAAATATGTACAGGTCTTGCCAATTCTTTAAAAATTACCAGTTAAACATCTCAAACTAGATGCCCATTGGACATCATAAACATCTTAAACTCAACATGTCCCAAATATCCTTCCTGAACTCTCCCCCTCTTCCTCATTTTCCTATCATGGTCTCCATTCTCCTGGTCACTCAGGCTCATGACTTAGATGAGATTTTGACTCCTCACCCTCACCGATCTAGTACCAATGCCTTACACTAAGGTCTCTACCATACATTGCTACAACCATCTAACAGACTATCTTAGACTATTATAAAGGCTTGCCCATTGGTCTTCCTGTCACAAGTCTTTCTCCAGATCACTGTCAAAGTGATCTTTCTAAAGTATGGGTCTGTCCACTCACTTTTAACTCCAATGGTTCCCTCTCATCTCCAGGATAAAATATGATGAAATCTGATTGTTCAACTCTACCCAGATGAAAAAAATAATTTATTTAACAAAGATGGCAAAGCCACGTACTTGTTGAAGAAAACTTTAGTGGTTACCCATAGCCTTTTTATTTTATTCTCTCTTAACTCATCTGTGTCTTAGTCACACTGATTACTAGTTGTTCCCTAAAAACAACAGTTCATGTCCTTGGTCTATATGCTTAAATAAGCTATCCCACAACTGTCCTTTCTTTTAACAAGGTTTATTTCAAGTACCATTTCTTTTCCCATGAAGCCTTTCCTGCTTTTCTCACTATTAGAGGGGTCTTCCTCCTCAAAGCACCTTATTTAATTCTGTATATTCCCTTCTTCTCATAGTACAATGCAAGCTCTTTGAGGAAAAAGGCCATTATTTATTTTTTCTTTCTAACTTCACCATAGTGACTTGCACATTTATAGTAGATGCTTAATAACTGTTTCTTATAATAGCTGTTTATTTTTCCAAATACATGCAAAGATAATTTTCAACATTCACCTTTGTGAAACCTTGTGTTCCATTTTCTCCTCCTTCATCCCCCCTCTCCACCTCTTTCCTCCCCTAGATAGGAAGCAATCCACTCTGGGTTAAAAATGTGCAATTCTTCTAAGTATATTTTCATATTCATTTATATAACTTTTTAAGGTTATTAAACTTCACATTCATTTATATAATTTTTTAAAGTTATTAAAAAAAACATACATCAGGAAATATGAACTAGTATTAATAGGGTGGATTATATTTCCTTACAAAGCAGGACAGGAAATCCCAAGATATCAGGCTGCTAGAAAGAATAACTGAGAGTAGCAGGTCACTTTTTCATATTCCTTGCAATTCCTTCCAGAATATAAAGAATTCAGGTTACCCTCCTGGGAGCCATAAGGGAAAATACTCATTTGCTCTCTGAGATACTCTGATCTTGCAATAGCTAAGCAGGTCACAAGCAGTGTTCATCCTAAAAAGGTAATTGTGAGAATGTTAGGGGATTTTAGAAACTAATATTGTTCCCCAAGGAAGGATTCACTTTTCCAATAAGTTTCTTGAATCCTCACTGTCCCTTATAAATTTTTTCAATTCTCAAGGAAAGGTAGGCAAATGGTACTGGAATTGAATATTGCATGAAGAAAATTAGGGCATGTGAAATTGTCTATTACCTCACTTGAACCAGTCAGCCCTTTTCTTTCCTGAATATTTAACTCACTTTACCAAAGTCACACTTTAAAGTTGGGTAAATAGACTAGTTCAAAGTGAGGTAATAGACAATTTTCTGGAAAAGGGAACTGTTGACAGTGAAGGAAACTATCTAAGTCACCTGCATGATTTGCTGGAAACAAGAGGAATTTTAATATCTGAGAATATAATGGGAAACCTAAGCATTCAGAAAGGCTGTGTGCCCCAAATGCCCAAAGACTGAGTGACTGCTGAGTGAGGAATACTCTTTGCTGAGAAAGGAGACTGCATTAGTCATAGGGGATGCACCAGAATGTCAGACACATAGATAGGACACACTTACAAAGTACCCTGATGACAATCAGGAAAAATATATACCCATGACTCCATTCAGTCTTCTTTCTCATCTTGTTCAATGACCTTCAGATAAGTTACATATCCTTGAAGTCTAAATAACTTGGTCTCAAGATGGTGAATTAGTTTTTCAATTTTGGACCATTCTAAAATGAAAATGGAGGCATTCAATGACCTTGGGTAATAAAAAATAGGGTGGGTTTTTTAAATTCAAAATTTTGGATGTGTATCTGGGACTCCTTGATTTTATTTTTAAAACTTGAATTTCAGAAAATTACAGTGATCAACTCTTAAATATCACATGTAAGTATACAACAAAATACATAAAGATAGTTTTCAACATTCGCCCTTGCAAAAATCTTGTGTTCCAAATTTTTCTCCCTCCTTTCTTCCTATCCCCTTCCTGGACAGCAAGGAACCCAATATAGGTTAAACTTGTGAAATTCTTCTTTATATATTTCCACACTTATCATACTGCACAAGAAAAGTCAGATCAAAAATGAAAAAAAAAAATGAGGAAAAACTCCCAAGTAAACAACAACAAAAAAAAGTGAAAATATTGTGATCCACATTCAGTCCCCATAGTTTCTCTCTGGGCACAGAAGGCTCTCTCCATCACAAAACCATTGGAACTAGCCTGAATCATCTTATTGTTGAAGAGAGCCGACTTCCTCATACTTTATCATCATATAATATTGCTGTTGTCATGTACAATGATTTCCTGGTTTTACTCACTTCACTTAGCATCAGTTCATGTAAGCCTTTAAAGGTTATTTATTTCACAGCTTCCCTCATCTTACAACTGAGGAAACTAAAGCCCAAAGAGTCAAATGCTTAAGGTTGAAACAAGTTGGAAGCAGGATTTATCACTGCTTCTCTGAAAAGTAGAAGACCTCACAAGTTATTATAAAAAGAGAAAGTTCACTGAGAAAATGCTTTTTAAGCCATCAAAAATATCTAGCTTTCCATTATACAAGCAGCTGCTCTGCCTGGTTTTAACTCCATCAGAACCCTCCCAGGTTAGATCATTACTTCTAATCATGATTAGTTGCTAATTTGAGCCATGAATGACAATACCCCATTGCTCTCCTCTCCCTTCTAACGGAAGGGCTGGAGAGTAGAGGACCAAAACTCCTCTACAAACTTTCCTTTATAGAATACAGAGAGGCTCATTCCTGTCTGCCAGGTTTCAGCTCCATGGAATGAGATATCCCTGGTCTCTCTCTCCTAACTCTGTTCTCCTGTCTCCTTTTGTGTGTTGTCTCCCCACCCCTAGACTGTCAGCTCCTTAAGGGTTGGTACTGTTTTTAAAAAAAAAAAAATTAATTATATCCCCATTTCTTGGTGGAGTACCTGGCACATGGAATTTTTGGATGGAAGGGGGAAAAGAACCAGGATTCATACCCACATCATTTAACTCCATGTTTTAAACTCTTTCTAGTATCTACAAGTCCAGAGGTAAACATAATCAGTCTTTAAAAATGTTTAGGGAAACATGTTTGTTTGAAATCACGTAAGGTCACAAAATAAGAAAAAGCTATTTTTAAAGATTTGGTATGAATATAAGTGAAAAAAATGGAATAGTACAAGAGATGTGAGGGTATGGACCTGGTGGTCATGAATAGAGCTTAATAACTTTATCTTGGAATTTCTTACCATGTTTTTGACCTCTAATGCTTAGGCCATTATGAAAAGTTAACTGCTAGGCTTGACACGGTGCCATTGCTAAAATTCCTTCAAGTAAAATCTCTGTGAACCTAAAATAACTATGCAGTCACTGTGTATGTTTTGTTTCTTTTTACTTAAAAATAAGCTCCTTAAGAGACTTACACGAACTGATGCTGAGTGAAATCAGCAGGACCAGGAGATCATTATATACTTCAACAACAACACTATATGATGACCAGTTCTGATGGACCTGGCCATTCTCAGCAAAGAGATCAACCAAATCATTTCCAATGGAGCAGTAATGAACTGAACCAGCTATGCCCAGAGAAAGAACTCTGGGAGATGACTAAAAAAGCATTACATTGAATTCCCAATCCCTATATTTATGCCCACCTGCATTTTTGATTTCCTTCACAGGCTAATTGTACAATATTTCAGAGTCTGATTCTTTTTGTACAGCAAAATAACGGTTTGGTCATGTATACTTATTGTGTATCTAATTTATATTTTAATATATTTAACATCTACTGGTCATCCTGCCATCTAGGGGAGGGGGTGGGGGGGTCAGAGGTGAAAAATTGGAACAAGAGGTTTGGCAATTGTTAATGCTGTAAAGTTACCCATGCATATAACCTGTAAATAAAAGGCTATTAAATAAAAATAAAATTAAAAAAAATAAGCTCCTTAAGAACAGAGATTACATATGAACCATCAAGAGATTAAAACCATTTCTAGTCAAATGAAAAAATGCTCTAAATGATTACTGATCAAAGAAATGCAAATTAAGACAATGCTGAGGTCCCACCACACACCTCTCAGATTGGCTAAAATGACAGGAAAAGATAATGATGAATGTTGGAGGGGATGCGGGAAAACAGGGACACTAATACATTGTTGGTGGAATTGTGAACGAATCCAACCATTCTGGAAAGCAATTTGGAACTATGCTCAAAAACTGTGCATACCCTAAGAGATCTTAAAGGAGGGAAAGGGAACCACATGTTCAAAAATGTTTGTGGTGGCTCTTTTTGTAGTGACAAGAAACTGGAAACTGAGTAGGTGCCCATCAGCTGGAGAATGACTGAATAAATTATTTTGTATGAATGTTAAGGAATATTATTGTTCCATAAGAAACGATTAGCAGGATGATTTCAGAGAGGTCTGGAGAGACTTACACGAAGCATCAGTTATGCTAAGTGAAGTGAATAGAACCAAGAGCACCTTGTACACAGCAAAAACACTATATAATGATCAATTCTGATAGACAGGTTCTTTTCAACAATGAGGAGATTCAGACCAGTTCCAATGGTTTTGTGATGGAGAGAGCCACCTGCACCCAGATTGAGGACTCTCGGAACTGAATGTGGATCACAACATAGCATTTTTACTCTTTTTGTTGTTTGCTTGCTTTTTGTTTTCTTTCTCATTTTTTTCTTTTTTGATCTGATTTTTCTTGTGCAACATGATAAATATGAAAATATGTCTAGGAGAATTGCAATGTTTAACATACATTGGATTACTTGCCATCTAAAGGAGGGGATGAGTGAAGAGAGGAAGAAAAAAAATTGGAACACAAAGTTTGTAAAGGTGAATGTTTAAATCTATCTAAGCTTAAAAGCTTTAAAAAAAAAAGAACAGATTATAATGCCTGATATACAATAGGTGCTTAATGCTTGCTACCTAGCCTTTTCTTTGTATCCCCAATGGCCCACAATGGTTACTTCATCAATGTTATAGTAGGTTTATTTTTTATTCATTCATATTATAATGGTGAGTAATAGGCTAAAAACAAGTCTCATAGGAATATTATGAGTTCCTTACATTACTATGTTTTTAATCTCGGGGCATGACAATATTTTACAACTTTATAACCCTTCTGAAAAAAAAAACTGTCAAATAACCCACTCAAACTAGGAAATAAAGCCTTGAAATAATTTAAAAAAAAAAAACTAAAACTAAAACAAAACAAAACCTAAAACTAAATACCACCCTTGAATCACCATTTGAAATAGCGTGCTTTTAAGGATACCCAATTGGTTTCTGAGATAGAGCACCAGGAATGGTATCCACCTAGTTACTCCTTGAAGTGCATTCTCTGCTGCTACAGCAGCTTTAAAGAAGGAAATGGAATTTCCCAACATCATCACCATTTGGTGGAGAGAACAGCAGGCACAGAATTAATTAGAAAAAGTTAATTAAGTTCTGGCATTTTGCTACCTCCTGCCTACAAGAATGTTTGGAAAGCAGCACGGTGTCATGGGAAGGCCACTTGGCTGTGAATCAGGAGACCCAAGTCATGCCCTTAAGAGGCCATGGACTTAGGCAAGTGGATTCTTGTTTCTGGGTAGTTTCATCTACAAAACAAAAATGGGATTGGACTAGTGCAAAGATTCTTAACTTTTTTGGCATTAAGGACCCTTTTGGCCCAGTCTGTTTTAAAATAAAATAAAGAGGGAGGAGGAGGAGGAGGAGAAGGAAGAGACAAACAAGGAGAGGAAGAAGAAAGAAAAAGAAGAGAAAGAAGGAAAAAGAAAGAAAAGGAAGAGGAAGAAGAGAAAGAAGGAGGAAGAAGGAAGAATAAAGAGAGGAAGAAAAACAAGAGAAGAGAGAAAGGAAGAGGAAGAAGAGAAAGAAGGAAGAGGAAAAAGAAGAGGAAGAAGAAATAGTAGTTTGCAGACATTAAGTTAAGAAACCTTTGACCAGACAGATGCTCCTTCCTAAAGTTCCTTTCTTGTCCCTTTAGCTGTGAGTGCCTTTCTTGCATCATCTTCCTTGAATGTGATTTTATACATTCCTATCATATATATGGGCAGATAGGCAGGATATATCATATATATGGGCAGTGCCAGATCTGGAGTCAAGAAGACTCATCTCCATGAGTTCAAATCTGGTTTCAGACACATGTATTAACTGTGTGATTCTGGGAAAGTCACTTAACTCTCTTTGCCTCAGTTTCCTCTTCTGTAAAATGAGCTGGAGGAGGAAATGGCAAATTATTTCAATATCTTTGCCAAGAAAAACCCAAATGGGGTCATGAAGAGTCAAACATGACTGAAAAGATGAACAACAACAATCATATATAAGTGAATCTCATCTATAAGAACCTTAAATCTGTGTCTGTCTATCTCCAGTCTATAGCACACTGCACAGGCAGAGAGTAGATAATTAATAAAATAAATGCTTATATATTAATTACAGCAGCATCCTGAGATGATATGTATATGTATGGGTACATATAGAGCGAGAAAAATAGATCATGTGTGTGAACTTGCATTAGATGTATAAATCCAAAATACTCAGGGCCCGGATAAGATTCTAGAATGATAAAAGAAAGCCAAATAAAGATAATGGAAAAGAGAAACCAGGTACTGATGTCCTGAGACATCACCAAGACCTGAGCTCAGCCATCCCTTCCTCCCTCACCAAGCTGCACTGCCTTTTCATTGACTTCTCCATCATTACTCCTGGTTGGTACCTCGCCTACAGTGTCCAGTTTCCTTCTTTTCTTCCCCCATTAGGTAGATTTTAAGCTCCTTGTGGGTGGGGAAGGTCTGTCTCTTTTTTTCCCCCCTGTATCCCCAAAGTGTCTGACCATTGTACACAGTAACAGCAACACTGTGTGATGATCAACTTTGAGAGAGTCCGCTCTTCTCAGCAATATGCCAAAGGACTCACGATAGAAAATGCCAACCACATCCAGAGGAAGAAGTGTTGGACTTTGAAGGCAGGTGGAAGCATATTATTTTCACTTTTTTGGTGGATTTTATTTCCTTTTGTTGGTTTTGCTTATCTGTTTCTCTTTGCAAAAAGGGAGGACTCATCGGGTAGGAGGATGGAGATGTAATTAGAAGTGATGTGATATCAAACAAAAGGTATTTGTAAGAAAAATAAATCATCTCTGAAGGTCAGAATCTATTCACACAGGGAGGAGGCCACCAAACTCTCTCCCTACGATTGCTCATTCCTTTCCTCAGTCACCAAAAGCCCTTCTTTTTGACAAATTCCTTGGAAGCGCTATGGGGAAATTTCTCTTTGGTCACATTGACAATGGAGCAGCATATGTCTGATTACTGGAAATGAGCCATCCTACATGGAAAGATGGGCAGCATTTTACTTCTGCCCATCATGAAGAGCAATGGATTGATTCCTGTACCCAAGAGACAAACTGTCTCCAGGGTGCCCTCGCCAGAGGGCAACAGCTGTGGGAACGAGTGGGCATCTGTTTGTCTGCCAGATAGCCAGCTGTCTGCACTTACTTCCATTAGCTGAATGGGGGAGAGAAAGGAGATCATCCCCGGAGTCTACATTATCAAAGAAGGTTATTTCTGCAGGTGGCACACGTCCAAAACTTGTGTTACCCAAACACTATCTCTGACTTCTCCCCCTCACTTTTCAAACCAAGCCCGTAGCCCAGCTTTATTCATTCTACTTCTGCAACATTTCTTGCATCCATCAGTCCCTCACCTGCAAAAGCTTCCCCACGTTTTCCCACCTCTAGCATCCCCCTACTTGCAACTCAGTCTAGTTTATGAGACTAATTGTTCATATACATAATCTTGACCATAATCTGCTCAAAAAACTTCAATGACTTTAGATTCCCTATCAAATAAAATTCTAACTCCTTCGTCTAGAATTCAATGCCCTCTTCAGTTTGATACATACCCAATTCACTTTATTCCCCTTGAGACATTCTATATACAAAACTGTACTTTTCTTTGTTCCTTAAATGCGCCTTGTATTTTCCTAGTTTTGTTCTATGTCTGAAATGTCCTTATGCCAGGGTTGTATTCCCACATTCTCTCTGCTTTTCGACTCGCTATCATCTAAAGACCATCTCAAATACTCTATCTTCCAGGAAGCCCTCCTTGATTCCTTCTTTCAGTAATAACCCATCCTTTCACTTAGCACTTTGTTGTATACCTGTTATATGATATTACATTAATTTGAATTGTATTCCCCCAATATTATACTGTAAAAAAGCACTGTGATTAGAGAGCTGGTTGAAGAATCATGAAGATAGGATCAGATCCTAGCTCTGTTTTATCTTGGGCAAGACGCTTAATTCCTCAATGTAGAGGCTTCTAAGACACTAAGAAAGAAGTTTTTCAGTTTTTAAATTTAGACTTGTGGTAGTTGGATGAAACTTGTGAATCACTTATTATAAAGCAAATTAATAAAACTGAAATATACAATTATCAAAATCTATCTATTTTAATAGTATTTAATTTTTTTTTCTAATAACATGTAAAAACAATTTTCCACATCCATTTTTGGTAAGATTTTGAGTTCCAAGATTTTTTCCCTCCTTCCCTCCATTCCCTTTCCCCAAGATGGAAAGCAATCTAATCTTACCAAACTAAAGCTAACTAAACACACACACACAAAGTGAAAATAGTATATACTATGATCTACATTCAGACTCCACCAGTTTTTTCTTTGGATGTAGAGACTGCATTTTCCATCATGAATCTTTTGAAGTTGTCTTGGATCATTGTATTGCTAAGAGCTAAGTCAGTTATAGGTGACCATTGCACAATGTGGTTGTTATTGAATACAATGTTCTCCTGGTTCTGCTCATTTCAGTTCAAATAAGTTTTTCCAGGCTTTTTTGTAATCATTCTGCTCATCATTTCTTATAGAACAATAGTATTCACTGCATTCATATCCCACAACTTGTTTAGCAATTCCCCAAATGATGGGCATCCCCTCAATTTCCATTTCTACACCACCACAAAGAGATCTGCTATAAATATTTTTGTACACATGGGCCATTTCTCCTTTTTTATGATCTTTTTGGGATACAGACCTAATAGTGCTATTGATGGATCAAAGGGTATGCACAAATTGATTGCTCTTTGGGCATAGTTCCAAATGGCTCTCCAGAATGATTGGATCAATTCACAACTCCACCAATAGTGCATTAGGGCCCCAAACTTCCCACACTCCTCCAATATTTATCATTTTCCTTTTCTGTCATATTAGTCCATCTGCTGGTGTAAGGTGGTACCTCAGAGTTATTTTAATTTGCAGTTCTCTATTTAGAGTATTTTTTCCATACGAGATAGCTTTAATTTCTTCATCTGAAAACAGCCTATTCATATCCTTTGACCATTTGTCAATTAGGGAATGCAAAGTCTATAATTTTTTTTTTAAATATATGTACTCAAGGTTAAAAATCCCTGCTTTAAGAACATATTTTTTTGGAAAGTTGCTAACAAGCATTGATATGTTTGTTTTTACCCAGAAGTTCTCTATACCAATCAGATTTGAGGTTCAGTTCTGTAACCCCAAAACTGACATTCTGTAAGTTCCATGAGGCTGGAAAAAGTATCTTATCCAAACTTTGTTTCACCTCCACTATTTAGCAGAATATTCTGAATATAGGAGGCCTATAATAAATTATGGATCAAAACTCAAAACAAAATACAACATTTTTCTCCTCAAACCCACCCTTCCTTCGAATCTGAGGACCTATGTTTGAACCCTAGTTTTACCAATTAATGATAAATATTGGATGTATCACTTTTTGGCCAATTAAAATTTTTGATTTTCTATAGATACATACAAACACCCTCAGACTCCTCCCAGGGATGTAAATTTGGGAGACTGAGGCCAATTTTAAAAACTTTAAAGCTCTCCACACAATTCTGCTCCAATTTTTCAATTATATAATTTGTAAGAAAGCTATTAAAATGCATAAACATTGACCCACATTTCAATATCCTAGGTGGAAACCTTCATAAAAGGACCTTGGTTCGGTGAGACAGCTTTTTCTAGAATCTGCAGTACTTACAGCCTAGACTGTTATTATCTTTCAATGACAGCCACTGAATATGATTTTAAAACTGAAAGAGATTGTGAGGGTTCACTTCTAGGTAAACAGGGCTCTCATAATGGCTCCATCTCCATGGAAGTGTCTTCCATAAGGAAACACTGGAGCTGTATTTTATAGGAAATCAATATAAAATAATCCTTTTCTTTTCAGTTAAAACTATCCTGCAAGAGGAGGTTGGTTTATTGCAATGAGATTGCGCTAGGTGACAAGCATTACTTATGTCATATACCTATTATATATTCTCTTTGGTGGAAACGACATTTCTTTGGGTTTTGCAGTAAAACCCATCCTGCTCCAGGCACACAAAAAATCAGGAAAGCCAGAGCTTTTGTCATTCTGGACCCTTTGTGTCCTACTACAAGAGTATTCGGCCTCATGGACCAGCTCAGCCACAAAACCAAACAACCCATTGAAAAGGAATAAGCTGATGGCTGACAAGAGGAATAAAATTGATTGGAAACAACATTCAGCGGCAAAAACTCACTGGATCCTTTGGAGGGAGAGAGGAGAGACATGTAATGAGAGATTTACAAAATCCATAAAGACCTTGAAAGGATCAGATGAGGGGCTGGCTGCAGAGAAGCTATAAAGCAGCTTAGAATTTATGGAAGTTGCTCTGTGGTTGGAGAAAGTGACAAGTTAAACGGTGAGAAATAGGGAAATTTTCACCTTATTGATCTTGGCTTGGCTCCTGTGGGTACTTGTTTTTTCAAAGGTGATTTCCTTTTCTTTCTCTGCTAGTTACAGAGATTTAGTTTAGCATTAATCTTGATGGCCAGTGTCGAGTGAATGTGACTTCAAACTCTCAGTTCCTGGCCACAAGCCTAAAACTGCAACTCTCTTTTCTCCTCTAAGTCCTATATCTCTAAAAGCTGCTCAGTTTACTTCATGTAGATTGGACATGCACAGGTTTCATTCTTTGTATAAGATTCTGGGATGTGCTCTTGGGTGTCCCCCAGGGCAAAGTGTGAATTCTATCTCCTATTTGGTTGGGGTCTGCCATGTTTCTCAGAATGCTATCACAATTGGTCTTCTCTACCTACTCTCAAAACCCATTCTCTCAGCCTTCATTTACTTTAAACCATAACTCATCCTTCATTTACTCTGAACCATAAACGAAAATTTTATTAAATGCTAAAAACTTAATTCAATGCAATAAAGCTTTTATAATTTCTCGTCATGTAAAAGGAAGTACATTAGGTATTGGATATCCAAAGAGAAAATAATAGTTGCTGCCTTCAAACAGTTTACATCCTTGAAGGGAGGAGGAGAGATAAAGCATACATTAATAAATAAATAAAAAGTATATCCAAGTTGGGGCAGCTAGATAGCACAGTGGAGAGAGTGCTGAGCAAGGAATCAAGATGATGGGAATTCAAATCAATCCTTAGAGACTTACAAGTTAGTTGTGTGGCTCTGGGTAATTTATTTATCTGAGTTTGCTTCAGTTTGCTCATCTGTAAAATGAGCTGAAGGAAATGGCTGATCTTCCAGTATCTCTGCCAAGAAAAGCCCAAATGATCTGTATCCCAAAGAGATCTTAAAGGAGGGAAAAGGATCCACATGTACAAAAATGTTTGTGGCAAGAAACTGGAAACTGAGTGGATGATTAGTTGGGGAATGGCTGAATAAATTATGGGATATGAATGTTATGGAGTATTATTGTTCTATAAGAAATGATCAGGAGGATGATTTCAGAGAAGTTTGGATGAACTGATGCTAAGTAAAACAAGCAGAAGCAGGAGATCATTGTACACCACAACAATAAGATTATGTGATGATCAACTCTATGGACGTGGTTCTTTTCAGCAATGAGGTGATTCAAAGCTTTTCCAATAGACTTGTAATAGAAAGTTCTATCTGCATCCAGAGAGAGAACCAAGGAAACTGGATCAAAGCATAGTATTTTTCCCTTTTGTTGTTGTTGCTTGTTTGCTTGCTTTGTTTTTATTTTTCCCTTTTTCCTCTTGTTCTCTTCTGGTCTGATTTTTCTTGTGCAGCATGATGAATATGGAAATATATTTAGAAGAATAGGACATATTTACCCTATATTGGATTGCTTGCTGTCTTGAAGGGAGGGAAAAGGGGAAGGAGAGAAGGAGAAAAATTTGGAACACAAAGTTTTGCAAAGGTGCATGTTGAAAAGGATTTTGCATGTATTTGAAAAAATAAAATATTTTAAAATTTTTCTATAATAATAGCTTTTTATTCTTCTAAATCTATTTCCACATTTATCATACTGGACAAAAAGAAAATACTATTTTAAAAAAACTCAAATGAGATCACATGGAGTTGGACATGACTGATATATGCAAAATAATTTTAAAAAGAAGAGAACCACCAATGTGTAGAGGGGGAGAAGGGAAAATCAAGAAAGTCTTCATGGAAGGGGTGATTCCTAAATTGTGCTTGAAGGAAGGAATTCTGAGAGATAAAAGTAAGGTAGGAGTCCACTCCAGATACAACTTGGGTAAAAAGGAGAAGATGAAAGAACATGTATGGGGAAGACCAGTGTGACTGAAATTTTAAATAAAAGTCAGTAATCTCCAATAAGACTTGAAAATCTTTGATTATTAATTTTTTAGAAATATGGAAAGATAGGTGAGAGACAGACTGTAGGATGCAGTCACATTAGTGACCCACTAATTTTATTTAAGCAGCATAATCTTACAGTTGGATCTGCATTTTGAAAATATCATTTTGGGGCAGGATAGATTGGGAAGCAGGGAAATCAACTGGGAGACTATTACTATAGCCCAAGTGGGGATATGAGTGAGAAATAAGAAAAATCTGAACTATGGATGGTGCCCATGAGTGGAGAGAAGGAAAGGGAGTCACAAGTAATAATATAATTATTATTAATGATAATAGCAAGTAGCATTTATATAGCAGGTCAAGATCTATAAAGCACTCAACAAATCTCATTTTATCCTCAAACAACCCTGGAAGATAGGTACCATTATTATCTGCATTTTATTACTGAGGAAACTTATGCAGGCAAAAGTTAAATGACTTGTTAGATTTGGTCTTAGATAGTCTTGATTCCAGATCTAGCTATATCTGAAAATATACAATGTATGTGGATGCTTATGTTAAATTAATCATTTATTAAATACATAGAATTTGCCAGAAACTGTGCTGAGATGGGGATTTAAAGACAGACACAAAGAAATTCCTTCCTTTAAAGTGCTTATATATTCTATTATATGTAAATTATACATATATATATATTATAGATAATAGATACACAAAAATAAATGAGTTTTTTTAGCAAGAAGTGTCAATTACTGGGACATTAGGAAACATTTCAAAAAGAATGGGGATTGTTAACTTAAAGTTAACATTTTGATAACTATATTTTGGTATAGTTTGTTTCCTTTCACAAATTGATAGATTTAATGCATTTCAAAGCATTATTAGAAGGAAGTCATAGGTTTCCAGACTATCAAAGGGGTTTATGGGACAAAAAATATTAAAAAGCCCAATGTGGAAGATGGAGCTTGAGCAGAGCTTTGAAGAAAAAAAACTAAGGCTTCTAAAAGGTGATGAGGAAACAAATTCCAAGAATGAAGGAAAGTCAAGACCATTGTGATTCTATTCTAATTTGCGGGGCTCCTATAATCAAATAAGAATTATTCAGTACTGTGCAAAAAGTCAGCATGTCTATCTGCTATCCACTGTGGTCACTCTAAAAGCTAGATACTAAACAATTGATGAAAAGGCATTTCTCCTTTATTTTGGATTATGAGTTCCTGTTCTGAGAGATCCAGAGTCCGTAATATTATCCAGCAACATTTAACTGAAGGAAATTTTGTTCTTTCTGTAGCTGCTTTGAGTCCCAGCCATAAGCAGAAAGATCATGTATATGGGATTGGGTAACTGGATTTAGATTGTGACTCCTGGTTTTGAATCTCTTACTGCCTGTAAAGTTTTGGGGGATAAGCTGCCCTTTCTGAGAGGCAGTTTCCTCATCTATCAAGTAAGAGCTTTGGAGGCTTCTTATCAATTCCAAATCCTATCATCTGTCAAATAAATGCCTTTCTCAGGGAATATAGTCAACAAACAAAGCAGTGTTGTCTTATGATATCAAGAACTAGCCGGGTCTTTTCTTTCTAAGTATGACAATAGGAACATTACTACTCACCGCAGGCAATGGTCCAGTATACCAATGAATCTGGAGTCTGGTAGAGGATCCGGTAAGGGGCAACTCTAGCACTGGAGTCCAGAACAACATCGAGAGTTCCCACCAGGAGACCTGGAACAGAGGAAAGACATCTGAGAAAATTCATACACCCTCATCCTGGGGGCTCCTGCAAAGCCCACTGTGGGATTTCAGGAAGATAACTTTTTGCAGACTGCTTGCTGTAAGGGAAAGACCACTGGATTTGGACTGAGAAGACATGCCCCAGAGTCCCTGCTCTACCCCTTCTGGTTCTATGTTTCCTTCCTCTTTGAACTCAGCTTCCTCACCTATATAATGGGCATATAATACTTACAATACCAAACTCACAGAATCATTGTAAAGAAAATAATTTGTAAACCTTCCAGTGCTTTGGAAATGAATTTTTTTTATTTTATTAAATTATTTTTTAAACTTTAAAAATTTTTTATTAAACTTTATTTTATTTTATTAAATTATTTTATTAAACTTTATTAGTTATAGTATCTTCCATTACAATAATAATGTTCAAGTTATAATAATGTTAAGAATAGTGGGACATCTGCCAAAGGCTTAGCTGAAGGCAAATATTCATTTGGCAGATAAAAATTCAGCACCCTCAAATGGAAAGTTTTCATTGGCACTGATATTAGAAAGAGTACTAAAGATCCATACTTTAAGTTCCCTCCCTGATGCTTACAACTTATCTGATGTGGGCAAGTTACTTCACAAGCCTGGGGCTCAATGGATGTAGACAAGATCAATCCTCAACCTGGGGTTCATGAACTTTAAAAAAAATGTTAATAACTAATTTTTTATATAATTGATCCCATGTATTTTATTTTATGCATTTAAAACATTCTGTAAAGGAAAATCTGAGAAAATAAATGAACTAACATAGAAGATAGTGAGCAGAATTAGAACATTTGTAACATCAATATTGTAACATCAATATTGTACCAATGATAAAGTATGCATGATCTACTCTAATCAAGACACTGATCCACGACAATTCCAAAGGACCCACGATGAAAAGTATTATCCATGTCTAGAGAGAATGATCAATTCTGAGTTTCTTCCCCACTCTCCTCCATCTCTGTTTTTCTCTGTCTCCCTCTCTCTCTTCTTTCTTTCTTTCCTTTTACAACATGGCTAATATGGAAATGCTTTGTGTGACTTCACATGTATAATGAGTCCTATTGCTTATCTTCTCAATGAGTGGTGATTGGGACTGGAGAGTAAGAATATAAAACTGATTTTTTAAAATGAATGTTAAAAATAAATAAATGTCAAAGAAAAAATTATGAAAGGGGGATCCATAGTTTTCAGACTGTCAAAGGAGATCATGACACAGAAAAACCTGGACTAGATAATCTCTTAGGTGCTTTCCGGCTCCAGATCTCTTATCTATGGGTTCTGGATTGAACAAACTCCATTCTAACACCCCTTCTGCCTTTTATTAGTTGTCTGGCTTTGGGCAAGTCCTCACATCTCTGGTTAAGCTTCCTCCTCCTCAAGATGGGGGTAACACTTGAATGATATCATAATTCCCTGCACTGTTGTAAGGAAGCATCTCTATAAACCTTAAAAAGCACCCTTGAGTATAATTATGAGAGATGTCACTTTTAAGAAGCTTTGATTTTATGACTTGGTCCTTTTACAGCAATGTTCCATTTCACAAATCATTTTCACTAGCTTCTCCTCCCAAATAATTATCATTATATTCTTTTTAAAGAGAATGAAGTATGATGTGAGCCAGCTATGGAATTAAAGAGTGACATGGTGAATGCACTAAGGCATCCCCAGACAGAAAAGATATCTCCAGGGTCTGCTTTTGGTCTCTCGGATCAGCAAACTTGGCAGTTCCCTTATCAAAGAGTTTTTGGGCTGCAAGAAAAATCGGCTTGTGCAGGCAAACTCCGTTCAGACATGGATAATCCCAATACCTCATAGGGTCACAATGTGTTATTGTTGGAAAAGACTTCAGAGACAGTTAAGCATAAAGCTTTCATTTTACAGATGAGGAAAAAAGCTTACTTGCTCAGTCTCACATTTAATTTAGATGAGATCAATTTTTATCAGGACGCCATTCACTCATCTAAAATGAGAAATAAGAATGTGGTAGACTAGTAAGAGTATTAGAGAGGACATGTTAAATCTCAGCTGGGCAAGTTGTTCCTCTACTATCAGTTGTTCTAAGCGCTTGAGATTTGGACTTAGGTTCAGTCACACTGGCTCAGAGATCTTATTACTGAGTCTATACTCAATGCTATTTCAATATGTACATAATGATTCACACCACCTGTGATGGTAGAAATCTGAAAACAAAATGTGTCCAGTTATCAAAGAATGATGGCCCATAGCATGGAGTATGGATGCTATATAATGATATTTCTAAAAGAACAAATCTACAATACTCCTCTATCCAAGAAGCCTACCCATTTTATCTTTTGTCTCTCTTTTTCACATGCCTAGAATGCAAGCCCTCCATACCTCTACTTGCTAAAATTCTCAATTCCCTTCAAGATTCAGTTTGTGCCATCTTCTAAAAAAAGCTGTTCCCAATCCCCCTCGTTAGTGTTTCCCATCACTACCTGGACAAAACTACTTTGCATTTACATTTATATTTTGTATTGATATATATAATACATATATGGTAGATTTATATATATCATATTTATATTTTGTACTTATCTATTTACACATTGAACCCACCCTCCTCCCATCTCCTTGTGGACAAAAATAAATTCTTTTTTGTTTTTCCATTGCCCAGGACAATACCAGGCAAAGAGCAGGTTCCTCTCAATTGTTGGTTTTGTAAATGAACAACTGAATGCCAAATGAGGGATTTAAAGGACTACAAGAAGAGGAATAGGAAGGGATGCTAAGTAATGATGAAATGATGAAAGCAGTGATTTCTCCCCCTCCCCCCTATACCCATGACTTCATCTGTATTGTAGCTCCCAAAGGGAAAATTCCCTTTAACTGTGTAAATCAGTACATTCTTTGCAATTTATGGTCTTGGAAAGTTGCCTAGGGCTCCATGAGATTAAGGGACCAGCCCAGAGTCAGACTGTCACTGTGTGTGTCAAAGAATGGGCTTTTAACTCAATCTTCTAGACTTTCAACCCAGATCATCCCTAGTGTTGAATGGTTCTCTTATCTATTTATTACCTTTCACATTTAATGTTTCATCTATAATGAAAACCAGATGAAAAGGGACCAATTATAGTCCTGGATAATCTGTCTTCCTTTCCTCAGTTAGGTTCCAGAGAAAGGAGATTATCTCTACCTCAATCATACAGGTGGGTCTCTTTTGGAGAGTCAGCACCTCCCTCTGCCTTTATCTTTGGTCACTGACCTTCTGACAGGTTGATGTTGCTGTAACAGACACTAAATCCTACTTTCATTTTCTATAGTCTAATATACACAGCTAATTTTAGTGACTCCCCAGGCAGTCAGTGCCAGCTCTGTGCCAGGTACTCTACTGAGCTTCATTGATACAAAGAAAGTATAATATGTGTAAATATTACACTATAAAGATTTTATATTTATATTACTATAAAGATAGTGTAATATGGGAAACAAAATACAAATATGGATGTCAGTCAATAAACATAAAACAGTCGCTATGAGCCAGATCAATTGCTTCTCAAAATTGACTATAAAAATCAATCAATCCATTGATCAATAAACACTTATTAAGTGCCTACTATGTGCCAGGCATATACCCTTCATGACCTGTCTCCTCCTACACATTTCTTTTATTTTCCTCACACTGGAATCCCTGAGGAGGAAGTGGAGACTGACTTGATTGACTTGGAGCCATGTTGGGATGGTCTTCATGGAATTGTTTTACCTCTTTCTTCATCCTCTGAAGCAGGTTGGTTCACATGCTGCAATTACTCTCATGGTGGGGGTTTTGGATCATTCCCATCCCAGGGTAATGGAAGTTCCTCAAAAAGGTTAGTTTTTGTTGCTTTTGGACACACAATGAAACCAGTTCTACCACCTTTATTATCTAAGGAAAACTTGTAAGTCACCTTTACATTTAGCTTGGATTTCCTCATCTCACGTACCATTCAGATATCAATATATATGTATTGATACATTGATAAGACTAGCTTTTACTACTATGTTATCTGGTAGGCACTGGGACATAGATCTCACAGTGAAGATACTAACAGCTGATAATATTTACAGATGGCATAAATACGATATGATTTTTTTGAGCCAAACAGGCTTAAATATTTTGTACAAAATTGCAGAACTAGTAAGTATCCGAGACTGAATTTGGACTCAGGTCCTCCTGACTCCAGAGCCAGCATTCTATCCACTACCCCCACTATATGATTCTTAACAGCCTCTACCCATCATGATGTCACTCTGCCAATGTGCCTAAAAAAATCAGAAGAAGGCTTCAGAGATCTGAGAGTCATTTTTAAAAGTTTCTTGGTTATTATGCGTTGCCATGGCAAATTATCCTCTATTCTCAATCCACTGGTAACAGAGTCTTTCCATATTTAATCGAGCTGGTCATTGGACAGCAAACTCAGTCAGGACCCAGGACTGTACTCAGGAGTAACTATTAATCAATCCATCAACTACATCAATAATTATGTGTACCAGACATTTTGCTAAGCACTGGAAATATAAAGGCAACAACTTCAAAACAGTCTCTGCCTTTAAAGAGGTTATAGCCTAATGGGAGCCTACAATCTGCTGGTCAAGTTTTTTAGTACCCAGAGTGACTTTCTTGCATTTTTTTTTTAACAGCAATGATCTTTATGGAAGAGTAACTACATAAATACTATTTAACATCTCTGTCATCATTTCATCCCCCTCTGTGCATATAAAGGTTATGGCAGCATGATAAAGTACCAAGATCACAGTTCTTCTCTTAGTTCTGCCATTTATTATAGAACAAGTTTTTTTTTAGCCTCAGTTTACTTATTTGTTAAATGTGGATAAAAATATCTGCTATCACAAAGCTTTTGTAAAGAAAAAATAGGGATAAAATCCATTTATTCAAGAAACACTTATCAAGTATTTACTATATGTCTAGGTTTGGAAACATATAAACTGAAAAAAAAAAAGAGCAAAGTCCCCACCCTCAAGGCATTCATAATCTATTGAGAAAACACAAATACAAAAAAAAATTAGTAGGTAAAATGTGATGGAACCAAAGGAGAGATCCAGAAAAATGGATGTAGGAAAAGTTAAAAAACAAAAACAAAAAAAAACTAACAGGCACTAACCACCACAGTGGAGGAGCCTGCTGAAACCATTAGTTATACAGGATTTTTTAGAACCTGCAGGATAAAGCAAACTAACCCATTGACCAGTAGAGAAATTGATGGTTAATAAATAAGTCAAATCTAAAAACCATTACATTGAATTCCCAATCCCTATATTTATGCCCACCTGCATTTTTGATTTCCTTCACAAGCTAATTGTACAATATTTCAGAGTCTGATTCTTTTTGTACAGCAAAAGAACGTTTTGGTCATGTAAAAAATAAATAAATCAAATATATTTCTACCATGTTTAACATATATTGGACTACTTGCCATCTGGGGGGGGGAAGGGGAAGAAAATTGGAACACAAGGTTTTACAAGGATTAATGTTGAAGAATTATCCATGCATATGTTTTAAAAATAAAATGCTTTAATTAAAAAAAAATACTAGAATCCCACCCAAATCAGTAAGTAAATAAATAAATAAGTCAAGATTCCTGGGCAGACAGGGATGATCCCAAAACCAATCGATGCGTATGGCAGAATACCACACTGGGGGAGAAAATTGTCCCAGAGAATTTTAGATTAGCTTATTTGAAGAAAGAAAAAAAAGAAGCCACTTAGAATTTTCTAAAAGCTTTACTATTCCCACATCTGAAATGATTGTCAAAACAGTGAACCTCTTCATCATTTCCCACACAAAGTACTGTTTTAGCAGCTGCTTTAGTCGGCTATTTCTAGCATTAAACAATCTTTGATCGTCTGTAATAATGAAATCAAATTGAGGTCCTAAATATAGCTCTTCTAGGTGTCTACTTATCCATTTGTTTCTACAGCATTGTTCATCACAAGTACATATTCAGAGAGTTTTCAATGTAACAAAGGCACAAAAAAATTCCCCACTTCAACTGGTATATCACTAGAGGCAACTGATTCACTTTGGCATGGGTATAATTGAGTTTAGGTGGTGAGATAAATTGGCTCGAGTGAAAGTGAGCATGATAGATTGGGCAACCTCTCATTTCTTGCCCACTGGAAGATTATACCACCTTCATAACACATCTGGCGTATACGCCCATTTCTCTCTGACACAGTCACTGTGATGGTGAAGTCTCTCAATAATCTCCTGCCTAGTTTATCACAACAGCCTTCTATTTGATTTCTTTCCCCACATCAGTCCATCCTCCACTTAACTGCCAAAGTAATTTGTCACTTATTTACTCAATAAAATGCAATGACTCCCAATTACCTCCAAGATCAAGGACTTGGATCAGGACTTTAAAAGTCCTTTTACCTGGCTTCTTCTTACCTTTTTAATCTTATTATACTTTATTTCTCTTCACATACTCTATTCCACCAACCTTTTTCCTCTTCTCTGCACACAACACTCCATCCCAGACTCCATGCCTTTCACTGGCTGTTCCCCAGTGCTACTCCTCTTCACCTCCACTTGCCTTCTCTCACTCTTCAAAACTCAGCTCAAATCCTACCTTCTAGAAGGGGCTTTTTCTGGATTTCCCCTATCCTTCCCATCACTTCCCTCTGACTCTATTTATAGAGCATCTTATATTTGTACATAGTTGCTTGCAGGTTATCTCCCTGGTTAGGTGAGCTCTTTGAGAACAGAGATTGTGTTTCTGCCTTTGTTTCTCATGTCAGTAATTATCAGCATAGTTTCTGGCACATAGTAAGCATTTAGTAAATGCTAGTTGACTTACTGACTAATGGGTGAGGACAGAATCTAAACAGAAAAAAAAAAGAACTCTGATATGAAAAACAGTACAAGTAGCAAAGTTCAAGGTATGTTTGGGGAATGCTAGGAATGCCATTTTCCCCAAAGTGCACAGTATTTCCAGGAAGCAAAGATCAGTCTTAAAGACCTCAATATCTATAAATCTGTCTTTTATTTGGAATCAAGTCCATAACGTACCAAACACTTTGGTTACCATAAATTTCCCTGTTTTATGTCTAAATTGATACTGATAATCAGAAATTATTGTATCTATCAACATCTTTATTTCTGATATTGTAGGTTTTACATTTTGCATGAACTCTACCTCTTCTCTCACTTCAAATACTGTTCAAAATTACATGCTCAATATTTCTTCTCCAGGAGGAGATGGCTCCTACCCTGAGAAAAGTCCTAACTTGGGTCTAGGATTCCAGTGCAACATGATGTTCTAGGTCATGGAGAAGTCAATTACTATAAGGAGCTGTTTCTTGCATTTCCAATAGCCTTTTTTTCCAAGTTAATTTTAATAATTTATCCCTAGATACACTCCCATTAATTAAGATCATTTAAACTCTATTAAATTATCTTCTCTTGTGAGAGGTTTTACCATTAGGCTCCATCTAGTCATTCTCTACAAGGAATGTCTATACCATTGAGTAATTTACAAAAAATTAATAAGGATTTATTTTTCTTTTTATATCTCTTAGTTACAATATTTTCCTATGTTTCAAATATCATCTTATAAAATATTCTTTAGGATCTAAAGAGGATTCCTTTGCCTTAAAGTCCTCTGTGGGTCCCTGTTTGCATGGCTAAGTACCAATACTCTAGGCGTGTTTATATTTGGATTACTCAAGAGCCTTCATGCTTAACCATGTGTAACAGTAATTTAACAGATATTTATATTTAATATTCAGCTAATTAACATTAATCACAGAAGATTATATAAAACACACTGGAAAATTCTTTTTTTAATTTAAAAAATTTTGACATTAGGGTATTCAATAAATCCTAAGTGGATAATCTTCACAACGTGTCTCTGGCAACGTAAGAAAACCCCCAAATGTTCTGAATAATGTCAGCCTGTACATGGGTAGATATTTCAGAATGGATCAATGGCATCAGGGACTGCAATCCAGAGTTAAGAGTTAAGACTTGAACTATGTAAAGATGAAGCAATGACTTAAAATAATTTAGTTGGAACTACAAAAGGTCAACAGGAATTGGCAAGAAACAAGATACTAAACTGAAAAGCCTTATTTCCTCATTTGTAAAATGAGCTGGAGAAGGGAATAGCCAACTATTACAACAATTTTTGCCAAGAAGAAATGACCCCAATGGGGTCATGAAGAATTGGAAGTGACTGAAAAATGACAACTCAGCAGAGTGTAGTGTAAGTGGATAGAAAGTAGACCTTGGGACATCAAGCCTTGCCTTTGACACATAACTAGTCCTGTGACCCAGTGCCATCCTGGAACAGGGGCTGATCCGCATTGGGAAAAAGGACTTTCCTCATAAGCAATGTCTTATGTCAATGAAATCACAGACTTTGTCCAAAAACCCAAACAAAACAAAACAAAATAAAAAAGCCCCTAAAGTTCCTTAAGAAGGAAGAAAGGTTGTTTTCCAGGAGGAAATAAATAACGCAAAAGTTTATCTTTACCGGGATTTCCTGATACGAACCTTATTTTGATCTGTGCAGATCTGTGCAGTGCAAAAAAATACAGAGAAATTTCCCCAAGGCAGTGAGTCTGCAGGGAGAAGCTATGGTTTTCCCCTTTTGTAGCTTATCTTTTTGGGGAAGAGAGAGTACAGATTTGTTTACAACTAAAACAAGAGCAGAAAAGACAATTTACAAAGCATTTTTGAAGGCTCATCTAGGTCATACATACATTTAGTCCATTAATATTTGCTGTTCAGATCTTACAAGAAATCCCTGGACTATTCCATGAGGCCCCCATTGACATTGCAAGCTGAGTATGTAGCCTGAAGCCTGAATAAAGCAAGAGTTTCATGTCTTTCCTCTCAGCCACACTGACAGGCAGACACATTAATATAATATTGGTCTGAATGCAGGAGATGCTCAAAATAAGCCACTTTACTAAAAGCAAATCCCTTTGAAAGGAAACAAAACTGATATACACTGAAAAATAATCACACAAAATTATCATTATTAAAAATATTTCTGGTAAATGATGGGTCACAGTGCACTGGTGAATGTGGAACAATAAAAACTATATCTAGCTAACAAATCTGGAGCAATTAAAACCGCTTACCTGTTGCTCTATTTGTCTCCGGAAAAGCCCCCATCCTAACTAATTTGTCTTTCTACAAAAGCTTTTACTTGTCTCCTTCCCTAAATTATGATCTTCCTTATCTTTTACAACGTTGTAGGCAGTTAGTCTGCTAGTGAAGCCCCAAATTTTCAGTATATTAAAGCCTTCCTGAATTATTTCTAACTTGCTAGTCTTCCTCTTGAGGCTAGCCTGTCAGCCAGCTGTGGTATAAATAAACTCTTTTGTGGCTTTAAGAGAATCTCTTTAAATTCTTTCAAATTGTAACCCATGATTCTCACATAAAGACTGAACAGGCGAGCAGCAAATTGGTGAGGCAGCTGCAGGTTTTCTAGATTATCTAGATTTGTCCTAGTCGGAGGAGATCTTAAAGTACATTCCCTGACAAATTCACAAACCTATAACTGGAGTATCAGAAGATTATTAGTTTCACTCAATACCAGTTCTGCATCCTTATCTGTCCAATATGGCACTCATGAATATCTTGGCGGCTAGGTGGGAATAAGGGAATAAGGCACAAGATCTGAAGTTAGGAAAGATTCATTTTCCTGACCTCAAACCCTTTACTAGCTGTGCGGTCCTGGGTAACCCTGTTTGCCTCAGTTTCCTCACCTGTACAATGAATGAAGAAGGAAATGGCAAACCAGCCCAGTTTCTTTGCTAAGAAAATCCCAAATGGGGTCATGAAGAGTTGGACGTGATGAAAAGATTGAACAAAATGCATCATATTTTGCATTTTGATATAGATATATCAAAATATCTATATAGATATAGATCTATGTCTATAGAAATATCTATCTATCTAAATAGATAGATAGACAGACACACACACACACACATATATATACTTATTTGTATGTATAGAGCAATACTTGAGAATTCTGGAGATTTATTTCACCTAGGAAGTAAAGCTATTATTATTAAGTCATTTTATCTATTTCAAACATGCTCAGCAATAGTTTAGAATCAAAATTGATTTTATGTTCAGAGAGATTGTGTGGTGGAGACCCTAAGTCAGGGTCCACAGAATCTGTGTATGACTCTTGCCTCTTTCACCTTGCTGTAAGACAGGGATAGTAGTAATTAATAGCTGTGTGACCTGAGAAGTGAGTTCACCTTCTCTGGGACTCACTTTTCCCCAGTTGCAAAATTATGGGGTGAAATGAGTCATTAGTCTCTTAAGGTTTCTTCTATCTCATGATCTATGATTGACCTAGTTTAAAAAAAAAAAAAAAAAAAAAACCTCCTTACTCAAGAGAATCTTAAGAAAAGGAAATTGCCTATTTCCAACAGAATGGAAAATTAAAAGTAAAAAACAATCATCCTCAAGTAAACTTACTTTCATTTCGATAACTTGGCTCACCCTCAATCAAATTAGGTTCATGTAAACTGGGGGGGAAATGGATATTAATTAAACTTACTTTCATTATGATGACTTGGCTCATCTTCAATCAAATTAGGTTCATGTAAACTGGTGAAAAATGGATAGAGCCAAAAGTTGTCACAGGAATTCAGAACACTAAGCGATCTGTCTTGGAAGACAATATTATGTAAGAAGACATGATCTGCTTGATATTTTTCATTCCAGCCACAACTGCAGATACAATATTGATATCTATACTAGAAAGGATGTGCTCCATTATTGTCTGTGTTGAGTTTTATTAGGATGTTAGTGAGACAGTATTTTATTCTTTAAATATAAAACAACTATGCCATGCTGGAAGATCTGTTGGACTTCCCCTTGCATTTTCTCCCTTGGTAAATTCATTCATGTTCATAGCTTCAATTTTTCCTTTATTATTCCCAAATTAAAATTCCTTTATTATTATTGAGTCTTCACTTCTCTTCTGAATATTCAGACCCACATTTTCTACTGTCTCTGGTCATTTCCTATTAGATGTTCTGCTAGTATTTCAAAATCAACATGGAAAATCTCCACACTTTTCCCTGTTGCTAATTTCTGCAATTCTATCAATGTACCTTCTTTCTCCCTTGTCGCTGAAACTATGTCCATTGTCTTTCATGTATATCATTACGTGTGTGTGTGTGTATAAAATACATACACACAATATGTATATATACACAATACATATACACACATAGGGCACACACACATACACAAACATACACACATGTTTACACACAGGAAAGACAAAAAATGGAAAGTACTCAGAGCTTGAAAACTATATGGTAAACCCCTAATTGGGGCAGCTAGATGGTGCCATAATGCAGGGAGCACAGGGCTAGAAATTAGGAAGACTCATCTTCCTGAGATCACATCTGGCCCCAGACACTTAGTAGCCATGTGACCCTGGACAAGTCACTTAACCCTGTTTCCCACAGTTCCCTCATCTGTAAAATGAGCTGGAGAAGGAAATGGCAAATCACTCTAGTATTTCTACCAAGAAAACTTCAAACGGGGTCATGAAAATTCTGTAGTTGCTTAAAAAAATGACTCACCAACAAAAGCCCCAGTTAAATGACATTTTCCTCATCTCTAAAACAGGAATGAATCTTGGGGTTTGTGAAACTCAGATGAGTAGATGTAGCTAAAGTACTTTGTAAATCTTAAAACTCTATTTGTTCTGATTTTTCTTTCACAATCTGATTAATATGGAAATATATTTAAAATTATTGTACATGTACAATCTATATCAAATTACTTGTCTTGGGGAGGGGGAGGTAAAAGAGGGAGGGAGAAAAAGTGTTTGGTTTTCAAAATCTTACAAAAGTGAATATTGAAAACATGTATTTGGGAAAAACAAAATATGATTGAGAAAAATGTTTATTAGATTTTTAAAAACACTATATAAACTTATTATTTTGTCAATGGATTTGTAGGTGTTGTGTGTTTGTTTATAATTTTCAAACACTAAAAAAAAAAAAAAAAAAAAAGATAAATGAACTGCTCTTCCTCAATTTTCACTTGGGGCCTTTGCTGTCACATTGGTGCTTTGAAAGCCATAAAGGCAAGGATAACATATGAAGCCCCTGCTATTTATTCTAGTCTCAGATCCTCTTCCTAGCTCTCCCCTATGTTTCAGCTGTCACAAAATTTCAGAGCTGGAAGGGAACCAAAGGTTATATAGCCCAACCTAAACCTGTTAACAAATCCCCTCAAGACACTCAGTAAGTGAACATCTTACTTGCTTACTTTCTGCTTTGATCCTTCTCCAATGATTTGGTAAACCAATGATTTATTCTCATTGCCCTGGCCCCTTTCTGTGGTACCAGATGTTACTTCCTCTGGATTTCCCCATCTCCTACCACAATCCTACTGGTTCAAGGGTATGTCCTGGCACTTTTCTCTCATGGAGCCTTTCTCTGATTCTGCCAAAGAGAATCAATCTCTTTGACCTCTCCTAGACACTTGATTTTCTAATCTGAATTAAATTTTGGTTTGATGTTTGTGGAACTAAATAGTCAAAACAACATTATATTAGTCATAATTTGACTAAGCTTGCCCCAAAGATGAGATAAGGAGCAACCTCTTTTCACTTCTTTAAAGAAAAGGGAACAATCTATACAGCACAATGCAAATAAAATCAGTATGAGGCTTTTTTTTTTTCCTCTCTTGGCTAGTTTTGCTTGATTATTTTGTTCCTTGTTTTATTCTTTGATAAAGGGACAGATTATGTGTAGGGATAGCTTTAATGTAGAGATTCTGGGTAGGCAGAGGTGAGATAAACTGGGAAGAACTGGGAAGAATATATAATGGATGAAAAAAGGAGAACAAAATTTTTAAGGAACAAAGAGAGAAATTAATTAGTTAAGTGGTCAAAAGATATTAGCAAATACTTCTCAAAAGAACTGCAAACTTTTAATAACCATTTGAAAAGAATGCTCCAAAAAAGAAAAGAAAAGAATGCTCCAAATTACTACTAATAAGAGAAATGCAATCCAACCATCCGGGAAGTTTTAGGCAAATTGGCAAAGATGGCAAAAGTTGGGAATCCTGCAGTCACCGATGAAGGAATTATGTTATGTTCACTAGCACACCGATGAGAAAGCTCTGAAATGTGAATAATTATTTGAGAAAGCAAATTGCAATTATATAAACTGACAAAAACTATATTCTTTGACCAGAAATTCCATTCCTAGACTTATTTCCTGAGGTCACTAAAAGTCAACATATAAACCTAAGTATTTATAATAGCATTTTTATTATTGCAAAGAGCTGGAATCCCAATAGATGCTTATTGTTTGGGGGAATGGTTAAACAAATTGTGGTGTACAAATGTAATGGAATAACACTCTGCCTTAAGAAATGAAATATGTGATGAATATAGAGAATATGTAAATAACGATCTACACGAATTGATGCAAAATGAAGCAAGTAAGACCAGGAAAACATGAGGAACAGAAAGGGGCAGTGGATCTGCTTATATATCATCTTGAGACTTCCTCACTTTTCTTGGTTGTGTTGCATCTTTTTTAAATATTGATAACAGATTCAATATGAATATATTGAATGAACTGAATATGAATATAACAAATAACAGATCAAGATGATGAATTTCCCACATGCAACTCATCACAAGTGAGCCAATGTTATAATTAGGGGAATATTTGAAAATAAGCCATTTTGGAATGTCAGCATATTGTTATTTGAACATTCTGGAAATCCTTCAGTATTTCTTTGGCTGTCATAAATCTGGTGTTGATTGTAAATACCTGAATAGGAATTCATTTTCTGCAAGATCTCTTGAAAGGAATGCAAATGGAGTTCTTTCCTTAGATATCAGATACCTGAAGCTACCTTGAAGAGAAGAATTTTTCAGGCCTTCTTAGCCAAAATTTCCAAAGACTAGTCTGTGGGCATGGGGAGAATATGCCTGAAGGTCAGGTCTATGTGATATGAAACATTTTTTAAAGATGACAACAGCCTATTAGGGAAAAAAGATGGGGAGGGTAAGAATTTAATTCAGTAAATTATATTTTGTGCAGCATCCTGGTTGGATCCCCCTCAGACATTTACCCAAACTCTTTTTAATAGTCAATGTTTTCATTAAATCTCATAAAGCTTATGAAATAGTCAGCGATATTTAATATTGTTCCTATTTTATAAAGAGAAACTTGGACATTGTGAGGTGTTCAAATTATGTGAGTGCTTAAGTTATTTAAGTACCTACTATGTGCAAGGCACTCCATAAAACAACCAGATCCAAGGACCAGAAATAGTTCCTGTCTTCAAAGACCTTCTACTATATTAGATAGACTGTGCTATTCTTAATGGAAACTTAGAAAGAAGTGTGTAAAAGAAAATATTTCTTCTAATCATAAACATCTATTTGTGATCTAGAAGGAGGTAACAGACCATTTTCTTCACCTATTGTCAACTTTTAAAAAAAGACACAATGTAACTTAAAAAGGGAAAGTATTACAATTGGAGGACTCTTTAAAAAATAATATTTTAATTCCCTCTCCCCCACCCCAATCACAAGTAAAGACAATTTTATCATTCATTCCAAAAATTTTTTGAGTTCCAAATTTTCTCCCTTCATCCTTTCCTTTCCTCTTCCTAACATGGCAAAGAAATTGATATAAGTTATATACATGCAATCATGTAAAACATTTCCATATGAAAGAAACAAACTAAAAGGAAAAAAAAAAAAAACCCAACTAGAACACCCTCTAAGAATACTTAGAGCAACTTTCCACTAATCAAAAAAAAAAAAAAAAGTTGCTGAAAATTTTTCTTGCTCTATAAATAAAAGACTTCCTTGAAATCATTTAGATAAAAGGAGAAGATAAATTAAAATTGGTGGTATAGAAAAGAATCAGAGGTATGCTGGGAAATTATTAACAACTCAGTACCTATGGGGAAAAAATCCAACGAAATCATCGTTGATGTCAAAGCATAAACACATTTAAGTTTATTTGTATTATTAACAACACTTTCTTAAATCTAGATTATCAACAACAAAATAAATCAAGTCCTGATGTGTAGCAAGTTTGATTTCTCAGAACTAAATGTCCACACTGTACATTTAACAAATTTCACAATTACCTTGCTAGTTAGAACTGGCTCCAGCAAACTCCTAAACAGAATTCTATACTTGATTCTGGTTCTCCTCACCATTAAAAAAAAAAAAAAAAATCAGACAGTGTAGATGAAGACATAGATGGAATGCTCATCAAATATGGAGCTCAGAGTTCTCACCAATCTGGGAGAAATTTAACTCCCTGGGAGAAAGAATGAATATTAATATTAGTATTAGTAGTAATTAATATTAGTAAAGCCAAAACCAAATTTCTTTTTGAGCAACCAAAAGCAAGTCAGTTTCCCTTTCTGGGAAACTATAAAGTGAAAAGGTTGGATTATCTAGTCTCCTAAAGCCTGTAAAAGCTTTAAATCCTAAGATATAACACAGAATTGGAGTGAACAGATTGAAAGTTGTAGGAAAAGCCCTGGGTGGTTTAAATGCCCACAAGGCAACAATACCATGTAGCTGCCCCCAAAAGGTTAATGTAATCTTAGGCTGTATTAATCGAAGTAAAAGCATCTAGGTCAAGAGATGGCATGATTTCTCCATATGGTCAGACCATAATTTTATTTGGTTTTAGATGCTACATTTTAAGAAGAATAATTGATTGTATGACATTGGGCAAATGCCCTGATCTTTCACTCGGTACCCAGGAAATCATCTAAGTTAAATGATGTCTCATTCTGTACCTTTCCTTTACCCTTTTCTTGCCAAGGGATGGAAACCCTATTTTCAGGCTCCTGAAGTCATGATCGATCACTGTTTGGATCAGGTATATATTGAAATATATTAAAGGTGATTGCTAAGTTCATCATAATAAAAAAATTTTAAAAGAAAAAAGCCCCAAATTGCAGAAGGGGAATGTCAAACTGCAATGACAGAGGAAGTACCTGACTAGGGGCCAATGAAAACATAGGTCCCATTATACACACATACACATTCTGAAAGGCAGCCAAGATGACAAAGGGCCTGGCTGCCATGTCTTATAAGCAGCTTCTGGGCACATATCTGGATCAGAGAAATTAAAGGGAAAATAATACCCGATATATGAAAGGAGGAATGGCCCAGAGACCAAATTACTATGGGAGTTTAAGAAAGGAAATAAAAGGCAAAATTCTTTTTTAAAGAAAAAGAAAATCCAACAATGGGACAATGGCTTGAAAATTAGAAGGTTCCCCTTGCAAATGAACCTTGGTCTGTAAGGGGCCTTTTTGAAGGGTAGTAAGATGTACATTCCCCTAAGGTAGGGACAGTTTCATTTGTGTCTTTGTTTTTCATGTCTGGCACTTAATTAATGTTTGTTAAATTGAATTAAATTATATGGAAAGTGAAGAGAGTGGCAGAACTAAGATATGGAAATAAAGAAGCCAGAGTACAGACCTGAGTGCAGTTGAACTCTTCCAACATTCCTCTCCAAATTTTAAAACGTCTCAAATCAAATTTTATACTGGCAGAGCCAACAAGGGGTCAGAGGGGACATTTTTTGCAGTCTGAGACAACTTAGGAGGGCTGAAGGAGAAGTCTGTGATATTGGGTCCAGAGAGGCCCACGGCAGGCCAGAACATCACTGGTGAACCTTGGAAAAGGTTATGACTTAAGCAGCTTCAGGATTCAGGAGTTCTCAGCCCACACCCAGTAAGGCAGTCAGACAACTGGTGAGCAGAGATTTTAGGGATCTTTTCAGCTGAGGCTAAATGAGCAACTCTGCTACCCACACACAATTCTGGGTTGTGATTCCAAGAAAAGTATTTGTCATAATGTCATAATGAAAAGGGACCCTGGTCATAGTTGCAAGGTCAAGAGGAATACCAGCCCTTACAGATATAGGAGATCAGGGGCCTTTCCTGGGCAAGGACCAGAGCAGAGACACAGAGCAAGAGAGCAGTCACCACAATTCTCCCAGGATAAGCACCTTAGAAACACCAAAAATGTGCAGACACCCAGAACTAGCTCTGACAGCAACAACACAGAAAAGACTAAAACTTGGGACAGTGCCTTCACACCCCTAGGTGAGAAAACCCAACTTTAACATAAAATTTAACATCAAGAAATAGTTTTGGGATATGAACAAACAATAACAAAAAAAAACCCATAAAATTTTATTATGTTGGAAAAAAGACAAACTTAGAAGAAGATAATGCTATGAAAAGAGCTACAAGCAAAGCTTCAATGACAAATGCCAGTTGGACTCAAGGCCAGCAAGAATTCCTGGGGAAGTTAAAGAAAGAAGAAAAATTGGGAAAATAAATGAAGGTAATACAAGAAAATTATTAAGAGAATTAACAGCCTGGTAAAACAAAAATACTGAAGAAAATAACATCGTAAAAAAGCAAAACTGGCCTAATTTTACAAGGAGGCACAAAAATTCACTAAATAACTCCTTAAAAAGCAACATAAACTTAAACCAAGTGGGAAAAAAAGATGCATAAAAGCTCACTGAAGAAAACCAATTTCTTAAAAATATGATTTTGAGAAAAAGAAAGCTAATGACTTGAGACTTGAAGAAACAAATAAAGTAAAAATGAATGGAAAAAAAGAAAAAAATATGAAGTACTTCACTGGAAAAAACAAGCGACCTGGAAAATAGATTTAGGAGAGATTATTTAAGAAATTACTGGACTGCCTGAAAGCCATATTGCAAAAAAGAACCTAATCATATTTTGAAAAATTATAAAGGAAAACTCCCCTGATATCTTCATTTGAAGATAAAATAGAAATTGAAAGAATCTACTAATCACCTTCTGAAAGAGATATCAAAATAAAAATTGCTCAGAATATTGTAGTCAAATTTCAGAGCTCCCAGTTCAAGGACAAAATACTGCAAGCAGTCAGAAAGAAAGAATACAAATAGCACCAAGTCACAGTTAGAATAACACAAAATTTAGCAACTTCTATATTAAAGGATAAGAGGAATTGGAATATATTTCAGAAGGCAAAGGAGCTATATAACCTACCCAGCAAAACTGAATATAACTTCTCAGGGGGGAAAATGGATATTTTTTAAAATGGAGAACTTCCAGTTATTCCTGATGCAAAGGCCAGAGCTGAAAAGAAAATTTTACATCAAACGAAGACTTGAAAGAAACATAAAAAGGTATATTTGAAAGAGTAACCATAAAGGACTCAATAAAGTTAAATTGTTTACATGGGAAGATGGTACATGTGACTCTTAATTATATCATTATTAGGACAGTTAATCTACATAGACAGAGGGCAAAGGTGCATCGATTATATTGGGATGGTTTCCAAAACAAATGTAGGGGTGAGAAAGAGGGATGCACAAGAAGAAGGGGGAAGGGAAAGGTAGAATGGGGAAAATTTTCTCACATAGAAGAATTATATAAGGACAAACTTTTATAGCAAAGGGGAAAATTGAGATGTGGGGATGCCTGAACCTCACTCTCACAGGAATTGATTTACCGAAGAAAGAAATATATACATGCTCAGTTGGATATAGAAATCTGTCTTATCCAATAGGGAAATAGGAGGAGAAGGTAATAATAGATAGGGGAGAGGAGCGATAAAGGGAAGGTGGATTAAGAAAGACAGTAGTGAAGAAAACAAAATGATCTTTAGAGGAGAGGATAAAAAGAGAGAAGACAAATAGAGGAAAATAGGATAGAAGGAAATTCACTGTAATCATTACCATGAACATGAATGAGATGCGCTCATCCATAAAACAGAAGCAGAATTAATTAGAATCCAGATTCCAACAATATGTTGTGTACAACAGACGTTCTTAAAACAGAAAGACACACAGCATTAAAATAAAGGGTTGGAATAGAATCTATTATGCTTCAGATGAAATAAAAAATGTAGGAGTAGTAATCATGATCTCAGACAAAGCAAAAGCAAAAATAGACCTAGTTAAAAGAGACAATAGGGAATCTACATTGTGTACCATGTTGAACGAAGTAATATCAAATATTTTATAGCTAGTTTCTCTGATTAAGGCTTCATTTCTCAAATATATAGGCAACTGAATCAAATTTGTAAAAATAAGGACCATCCCCAAATTGACAAAGGATTAAAAGTTATGAACAGGCAGCTGGAAATCTAAGGTGAAAAACACCTATATATTAAAAAAATTTTTTTTTAATTAGCAGCTCTTTTTGTGTGTACCAAGAATTGGAAATTGAAGGGGTGTTCATCAATGGCTAAATAAGTTTCCACATATGATTGTCATGAAGTACTATTATGTTAAATGAAATGATGAGGCAGTGGTTTCAGGAAAACATGGCAAGATCTTTTTGATCTATATGAATTGATGCAAAACAAAGTGAGAAAAACCAGAAAATCATTGTATTCAGTAACAGCTATGTTGTAATAATGATCAAAAGATCAATACAATGATCGAAGACAATTCCAAAGTACTCCTGATAAGAATTTTTCCAGAGAGAGCTGATGAATTGAATGCAAAATTGAAGTATAATTTTCTTATGTTCTTGCAAAATTGTCTAACATGGAAATGTTTTGCATGCTTTCACATGTATAATTCATATATTGTTTGCCCACTAGGGTGGGGAAGGGAAAGAAGGAAGGAAAACAACTTAAAATTTATAAAGGAAAAAAGTTTGAATAACAAATTAAGACTAAAACAAGTGGTGAAAAATAACTAAGTCAGATAAGATTATTGGACTCAATGGGGCCTTTTAGCTCTGATTATCCAAGTCTAGCAAAAGGTATAAAGGAAGACACTAATTGAATTTTTACCATATTATTTTCTTTCTTTTTTAAAATAATAGCCTTTTATTTTCAAAATACATGCAAAGATAGTTTTCAACATTCATCCTTGAAAAACCTTGAACTACGTATTATTATTGTGTATCTAATTTATATATTAATATATTTAACATCTACTGGTCATCCTGCCATCTGGGAGAGGGGGTGGAGGGAAGGAGGGGAAAATTGGAACAAGAGGTTTGGCAATTGTTAATGCTGTAAAGTTACCCATACATATAACCTGTAAATAAAAAGCTATTAAATAAAATAAATAAATAAATAAATATTTTAAGTGCAAAAAAGAAAAAAAGAAAAACCTTGAATTATATTATTTTAAAATATTTTCTTTCAAATTCCAAATGTTCCTTTAAAAGTTCAGACACTAGCAATATGACCCCGAGAAAGTTCTTCCTGTGGATTCATCTTCACTTGTAAAATGGAGAGCACATACCTTAAAACACAGAGTTTTATTGTGAGGATCAAATGAGATAACATTTGTAAAATGCTTTACAAATCTTAAAAGTATTATAGAAATGCTAGCTATTAAGTATTCAAAACCATAAATGGGAACCGAGCAAGGCATATCCTTGCTAAAAACAAACACATACTTTTATCCATCTTAGGAAAATGTTTCATGAAATAGGAGGGGAAAAGTGACTCAGTCATCACAGAAACTTTTTACAAAGGAAAAAAATGGCATCTCATTATCTGGGAATAAGTAGTTGGATAATTTTATTTGTCCCTCCCAATTCTAAAGCCAATGATTATAGATATTTGCCCTGAATTTTGTATTGCTTCATCTCTTAGAGATCGCTCCAGGAAGTCATCATCAAGTAGTGATCTCTTCCTACAAAATTAGATAGATTGGGGCTTTATGGGAATGTGAATTTCAAATCTGGGGAAAAAATACAAGTCTTCTGACTTGGTTCACAGCAATTAAAAAAATGTCTACATTAGTCATGTTGTAAAAGAAGAATCAAAACAAAAGGGAAAAATCACAAAAAAAGGATAAAACAACAAAAAAAGTAAAAAAAAAAATATTATGTTTCAATCTGCATTCAGCCTCCATAGTTCTTTCTCTGAATGTGGATAGCATTTTCCATAAGCCTTTTAGAATTGTCTTAGATCATTGTATTGCTGAGAAAAACAAAATCTATCAAAGTTGATCTTCGCATACTGCTGTGTTACTATGTATAATATTCTACTGGCTCTGCCCACTTCATTCAGCATCAGTTCATAAATTCTTCTGGATTTTTCTGAAATCTGCCTGTTCATCTTTTCTTCTAGAAGAATAGTATTCCATTACATTCATATACTACTATTTATTCAGCTATTCCCCAATTGATGAGCATCTCTTGAATTTCCAATTCCTTGCCACTACAAAGAGAGCTGCTATATATATTTTTGGTATATGTGGGTCTTTTTCCAATTTTTTTATGATCTCCCTGGAATACAGTCCTAGTAGAAGTATCACTGGGTCAAAGAGTTTGCACAGTTTTATAGCCCTTTAGGGCATGAAAACATGCTTACCATTCTTCAATTACTTGTTGGGTTTTCCAATTTTATTTTGCATTTTTACTGATTGAAAAAGTTTAGCAAAAAAAAAAGATTATACTATTGGCTTTTAGACGAGCAGGAGGAAGACCAATGGGTTGAAGTTACAATAAGTTACTTTAGCTGAGGTTAGCAATTAGAGCTGGCTAAAAAAAAAAATGGCAGTCTCTTAAAATCCCTTTTATTGTAGATATTGGAATAGAGGCTAGATCAATTTCTTGTTAGAGATGGTGTTGTAACATATATGGTGGACCTCATGTTTCAGCAAAATGGAAAAGAACCCAAAAATTGTCTTTATAGTCTCTGGCATTTTAGGATTCCACAAGTCTATGATTACATACAAACCATTTTAATTATCACATGTAAAACAATTATTTCAGCTCACAGATTATAGCAAACTTGATGCTTGGTTAGCAACCTTTAAAAAAAAAAAGTTAACTCCTTTTAGAACACATGTTTAAACATTCTTGCCAAAGGTCCAGAAAGCAATATAATCCCCTTATAATTATAATCTTTTTCCACATTCAATGTTCCCAAAAAAGCTATAATTGGAGAAGAAAGATTGCAATCCACATGCATCTATTTTAAAAAGTGCATCTTTAGATGAAATATAGGGAGTCACTCTGATTAGTGGCTGGCATCCAAAACCAAAAATAAAAGAATAAGACTCTACATGTTTAATGTTAATCTGGAATTCAGAGCTATAAACAGAAATAAGAGAGTGCAATGATTACAAAGGTCACTGGGTACACCCTTTTCAAAAATTCTTTCTGTTCTACAAATTAAGATACCCAGTCTGACATTGGTCAGGAATGTTGGCTGCTATCCAATCCAAAGAACTCAATGGTGTTATGAGGAGAAACAGAATTACCTCTCACAAACTTGGGTAATCTCTGAATTATATGGGGAATTATTTACACTTCATGGTTCAAACTTGGCTGCTCCACCAGAGCTAAATTGAAGCTTTTAATAAGCTGGAAACTTTCCCTCTTTTTCATACAATCACAGGCAATACAGTAATGCACATATATAATCCTTTAGACTTTAGAAAGTGTATTCCTCACAAAATCCCCAAACACTCAGGTCATGGAAGTATCAATATTCTAATTTCACACACACTTCAACTTAACAAACAGTGATTAAGTATCTGTTATGTGTGCTCAAAATACCCCTCTGCTCTTAAGAAGTATACATTCCACTGGAAAGCTAAGCTGAGAAAAATTAATCATTCATTCTAGGTCATTCACAAAATGGTGATAATGATTGATAATTATGTAACATTACATAGATCTTTAATGTTTACACATATTATCTCATTTTATCTTCATGACCACTATGGGGGATAGGCAATATATGAAATAATAGAGCCAGAATTTGAATACCAGTTTTCTGATTCTAAATCTGATGTTCTTTTCTGTTAATCCGTTTAGAATACTATGCTGTCCACATTAGTACATTATAAACCCTCCCTCCCCATAAGATTACCTCCCAAATCACAGGGTACTTGGGACAGCAACTACTCAGTCTCAAGACTCTGAAGGGAGGAAGGGAGAATCTGAAGTCTTTACACTTAAAATTTTAGCTCATGAAACTTTCCTAGGATGAATATTTCCATCACAGACTGACCATAATTTCTTAGTTTCATGATTTATGGTGGCTAAAAAAAGTTAACTATTTGGTGGCCAACCTTCCGGGGAAGAGATTCTCTAAACTAAGCTATAATGGTCACAAACATATGGAGTCCAATTTGGTAGGGCCACACAGGGCTTGTGCTTTGACGATATTGTCTTCAAGAATGCAAAGTCACTTCTACTAAATAGAGGTAATAGAAGGGGACCTTAGGGAGATGGAAATAATAATGGTGATGATTATGATACTTATGTAGCTCTTTAAGGTTTAAAAATATCATTTTATTTTATCTTTGTAACAACACTGGGGCATTGGTGCTAGGAAATGAAGAACTAGGTTTTTTCACCCCTATTTTCTACAACCAAATCACCAAATTCATTATAGTAATCAATTCTTATTTTTAATGTGTTTTCTATAGTTCCTCTTTTTATTAAAACCTTTGAATATCTCAATACACAAAAGAATTTTCGAAAGGAGGACTGCTTATGAAACTGTGAACTTTTGTTACCCAGTTGAAAGTTTTTAAAAGTACATTATGAAATTTAACATAGAAACAAAACTAGCTTTGTTGTCTACAGGCCTTTCTAAACTTTCTATTTTTGTTTTTTTGCTCACTGATTTAACACACTCCCTTCCCTCTTTTCTCTTTCCTTTGAATCCCTATTTCTCCTCATCAACTTTTTCCTTTCCTCCTCATCCCTGATAATGAAACCACCCAAAACAAATCAATCTACTGACTCCAACTCATTTCTCAGACCTAGTTCATTTCTTCTCTACTAAAAAGTAGAAGAGTTACATACATTATTAATCTGATGAAATCACAATAGGCCACTCTATTGAATCAAAGTTTTTAAGTTGTTTTTTTTTTTTCTTACAAAAAAGTATTTACTTTGAAGATACAACAATAACAGAGGAACAAACATCCCTGTCACTCCTAACATCCAAACAGCATATCCTATCTTATACTCCTTTGGTTCCTGCAGAACATGGGCTTAGAGCATTCCAAAATCTTTCAAAGTTGTTTTTTCTTATTATGGTACCATTTCTCACTCAGCAGAACTGAACTGAAATGAAAATTGATCCTGGTCAAGGAATAACCAGTCATTTAGTCTTAACTCTCCTTTCAGTGCCTTCCCTCCAGTGAATGCAATTCTTACTCTCATCAACTAATCCGGATGAAGGTACACACATAAAGCTTCTTTCAAGCTGCAAATGCTCTCTCATCACTATCCTGAGACTAGAATTTTTTAGTGTATTGTCTGAAGGAGGAAGACTTTTTGGTGACATTCTGAAAAGTCACCATTGTATGACTGACATTCACATGAAGCTAAGGAATATCTCCTACATGGAATGTAAATTCCTTTCTTTGAGGAAAACCTGGAAAGATTATTCGGAATGAATATAAAATGAAATGAGTAGAGCCAGAGAACAATTTATACAGTAACAGCAATATTATAAAGCTAAACTATAAAGTTATGAAATTAAACACTTAACTCTAATCAATACAAGGACCAACAATTTCAAAGGGCTTATGATGAAAAAATGCTATCCACCTCCAGAAAGAGCACTGAAACACTCAGAATTCAGATTGAAAGCATTTTTTTTTTCTTTTTTCTTGCTTTTTTTTGCTAGAATGGCTATGGCTATAGCAGAAATTTGTTTTGCATGACTACATTCCTACAATGATTGCATTTCTTATTTTCTCAATGTGGGTGGGAGGAGATGAGGGAAGGGAGAATCTGGAACTGAAATAAAATTGAATTTTAAAAAATGATAAACTACAATAAAAGACAAAATATAATAAAACATAAAGAAATGTTTCCTTTCTACTTCACTCATATTTGTTAAGTACCTAATATATGAAAGGCGCTATGCTTGGGACTGAGGACAGAATACCAAAAGGAGTCCCAGCTCTCAACAAGTTTACTTTTTCTAGGAGGATATACAAAGAAAAAGTAAATACAATATAATCTGAGGAGAGAGAGAGAATGTTAGAATCAGGAAGATTTGCCTTAGGAGGTAAAGCCTTTTGGGAACATAGACCATAAATAGAAAATCCAAAGAGTCAGAAATTAGAGGTGAGGCTATATAGTCCAGCTTTTTTATTTTACAGATGAGAAAACTGCTGCTCAAAGAATAAGTGACCTACTGAGAAAAAAAAAAAAAACATGTAAGTAGAATGTGGCTACTCTCTGACTCCAATTCCAAAGTTTTTTCCATTACAACACACAGCTCAAGATGAGCCTAACAATTTATAACAATGAAATATATTCTGCATAGAATGTCTCTGATGCAATTTCCTCTCTTAAATAGCTACTAGATATTTTCAAAATCCAAAATTTGAAAAATATAGGGCACTCAATTCCAATAGACTTGGAATGAAAAGTGCCATCTAAATCTGGAGAGAGAACTATGGAGATCAAATTTGGATTGAAACATAGTATTTTCACTTGGTTTTTGTTTTTTTTTTCTCATACTTTTTGGTCTAATTTTTCTTGTACAATTGACAAATATGGAAATATGTTCTAAAGAACTGCACATATTTAACTTAGATTACTTGTAGTCTTGGGGAGCAAGAGAGATAAGGGAGACAAATTTAAAACACAAAGTCTTTAAAAATGAATGTTGAAAACTATCAAATGTATCTGGAAAAATATTATTAAAATTAAATACTATATATATATATACACACACACACACACACATATCTCCAGGCCACTGTTTCCTGCTTTAGTTATTCAGAGTCAGGACTAGATTTACTCAGAAATATAAGATTTTTCTTATTCCCCCAGAGAGAGTCCTCCTTGGAGATGGCTAGGAGGGACTACAGTTTGGAGTGGAAAGACAGCCTGAAGTGAGAGTCAAACACTACTCAGCCCAGATATCTCACTCAGCATCAACACTACCTAACTATACAAACTTTGGCAGTTTTCTTATCTGCAAAATAAAGGGGTGGTTCTCAAGGGCATCTAAAGTTTCTTACACCGTTAATTTACTTTAAATCCAAATTCTCACAGACCATCTGGCAGGAACAATAGATACCTTGTTAGATGATTTTTTTTTTAATTAAAGCTTTTTATTTTCAAAATATATACATGGATAATTTTCAACATTCACCCTTAGAAAATCTTTTTTTCTAATTTTTTTCCCTCTCTTCCCCCAAACCCTTCCCTAGATGGCAAGTGATCCAATATGTTAAACATGTGCACTTCTTCTATACATATTTCCACAAATATCATACTGCACAAAAAAAATTAGATCAAAAAGGAAAAAAATGAGAAAGAAAAACAAAACGCAAGCAAACAACATCAAAAAGAGTGAAAATACTATGTTGTGGTCCACATTCAGTTCCCGTTTTCCTCCCTCTGGGTGCAGATGGCTCTCTTTATCACAAAGCCATTGGAATTGGCCTATATCATTGTTAGATAATTCTTAAGTTTACAACCATTCAAAACAGTATTCAGGAAGAGACCCTTTAGCTTTAAGCACAAAGGGCAATACATGGTATACTTAAGTGTCTTTACAGAAACCAGTTTCTCCTTGGAGATCTACCTATGTCTTATAAATAAGACATAGGTTCTATTGGCAATTAAAAGTATAGTTTATCTAATAGCAAGCAGCACATAGAAGGGTAATATCAGCTACAATCTTATTTGAAATTAATTTGCTAAAACAGATCGACTTGTTAAAAACCAAAATCAATACAAATTATTAAAAAATAATAAAAATGAGAAGACATGGTATACAATGAACTTGATCCATTTTAAAAAGCTGCTGATACTGAAAAATGGGGAATGGACAAGGAAATATTTCAAAAACAATAATTTCTTATCCAAATGTAATGCCAATAAAACAATCATCACAACAGGACAAGTGAACCCAGAGATACCAAAGCCAGCAAATATTTGTTCTCTTTGCCAAGTAGAAAGATACAGCTTTGATATAACAGCTAAATCTATAATATAAATCTATTTGCAAAATGCAAAATGTTAGGGAGGAGGATAATAGGTAATTAAGAAGTAGAGTAGTGAATAGTGCCAGGCCTGAAGTCAAGGAAAATCTGAGTTCAAATCTGGCTTCAGACATTTCCTAGCTGTGTGACTCTGGACAAGTGTGCCGTTTGCCACAGTTTTTGAATTTGTGAAATGAGCTGGAGGAGGAAATGACCAAAAAATAACTGAACAGAAAAAATTTCATAAAACTAGTTGTTGCCATTGGAACCCAATGAACCAAGTATTTACGGTTGAAACTAGGAGGAGGAAAAGAGATTAAAGATGGAAAAAGTTTTGTGAGCATTTTAAAAACTTTTTAAAATTATGACATGTAGAACCACCATTTGGATCTAAAATTACAATCTCCATTGGCCCTGCAGTCAGGAGGACCTGAGTTCAGATGTAGCTTCAGATATTTTTATTAGCTGGGTGATCCTGGGAAAGTCATTTAACCTTGACTGCCTCTCTAAAATTAAAAATTGCAGTCTCTGATGTGCTATATAAGGAAATAGAAAGCAAAATGATATGGGAAGTGAACTGGATTAGAATAAGTATACACAGAAAATTGCCAAAGGAGGCAAATTTGAGGCTTTATAAATGAGTCTTAATGAAAATAAGATAAGAACAGGCAAGCTTTCCTACATGATATTTTAAGAAAAGTTTCTATATAAAATTATTCCTTGAAGCATTTTTTTTTTGGTAGTAGCAGCAAGAACTGGAAACAAAATAGGTACTCATTGATTAAAGAAGGGCTAAACAAACTATGTTACGTGAATGTAGTGAAATATCACTGCATTATAAGAAACAATGAATACAAGGAGTCCAGAGAAACCTGGAAGGACATAAAAATGATATAAAGTGAATTAAGCAGTACCAGGGAAGCAACAATGACAACAAAAAATGTAAACAAAAAGAATAAAAGTGAAACTGAACACTGAGTAAATATAATGACCAAGATTATCTCTGAAAAAAAATCAGAAAATGTAATCTCTCTTCCTTTTTTATATAGGTGAGGGGAAACTCAGGGGATGTACTGAATTGCTTCCCTCCGCTCCCCTCCCCTCCCAGCTTGTTACAGGGGGCAGTCCTCTGGTATAAGAAATAGGTAAGGGATATATCTGAAAATTTTATTTTATTTTATTTTAGCTTTTTATCAGGGGGAGAGCATCAGTTGCTCACCATCACAAATTATGCAGTTAAGTTTCCTGAATTTGGGGAAATCATAGGGATCAGGAGTGTAATAGGTAAACTTTACCCTGGGGAAATCACCTTTGTGATCGTGGAATTACCCCTTCCAGGTAAGCATGAAATTAAGATTTTATGCGTGTGTATACTTTATTTTTATAAACTACAGAAATGGAAAGGTTCAGAAAATTAAGGATTCGACACGCTTTTTGCTATGATAGTAAATTATCTTGGGCTGTAGCATATTATCAGTCATCAATGTGATGTATAGGGAAAGGAGTTAAATTAATTCTGTAGTAAGAGGAATAACAAATGGTCATACCATGAACAAAGATAAGTTCTAAGGAGTAATGTTAAAAAATTAGGAGGGCTTCACCTGGAAAATTTATCAGAAGACATGGACAGGGGATGAAACAGTGAGAAGGCATTTATATATGAACTGTTTGCTTTATCACCAGGGAGGAACTTCATTAATGAAATCACAGATCACTGAACAAGTACAATATTTATTTCTTATTTTGTGCTACTTTAAAAATAAGACATTATATATTCTCTCTTTAAAAAAAAAAAGGAAAGCTGTCTTTATGCTATGTATCATCATTAGCATATTATCACTAGACTAAAATCTAAGTTTCTGTTGCTGTGTGACGTTGGGTAAGTCATGAGTTCCATTTTTCTCATCAAGGATACAGCCAGATGGCTCAATGGATACAGATCTGGTCCTGGAGTCAGGAAAACCTGAGTTCAAATCCAGTCTCAGACAACTTCCAACTTTGTCATCTTGGTAAATAAAGTCACTTAAGTCACCTCCGCCTGCTTCAGTTTTCCCAACTGCAAAGCAGGCATAAACACAGTATCAAATTTCCAGGTCTATCATGGAGATCAAATTAGATAATATTCATAAAGTTCTTAGCACAGTACCAGGCACATAATAGGCCCTTAAAACTGGGATAATGTGCTGTCTGGTTATTGTTACATCTGTCATTCTCACACAGTTGTAAAGATCAAGTGAGAGATTGTGAGAAGCTTTATTAATATGTAAGATGTCATTTGTTTATAAATATTATTAATAATTGGTCTCCTGGCATCTATTATAGACACATTTCTCAAGGAGTTTCTTGAGGAAATCCCCCAAAGGGAAGAAGGATATGGGATGAAAACTAACAGGGATAGATGAATCATGCTAGAGCTTTGTAAGGATGAGGAAGAAATAGGTATGTTAATAGCCAGTAGGGAAACAGGGAGATATTTGATTAGTGTATGGCTGCAAAATTATAGAATATCAACACCATATTATTGTATAGTAAAAAATTATGAAGAACTCAGAGAAACATAAAATGATTTGAAATGATGCAAGACAAAACATGAAGAATCAACAGAAAGATATAGTAAATGATTACAATAATATAATGAAAAGATCACAAAAAGGAAGACATAAATAAAATTTACTGAAGTTTTTGGAGATCTCAGAGACAAGACATATCTTGTCTCACACAGCAGAGAGGTAGAGAGCTACTAAAACAGAATATAGTATAAATTGAAAACAAAGTTTCTGTTTGAGGCTTATCTGAGAGCAGAAACTCATTTTTATCTTTCTCTGTCAAGTATCTAGAATATAGTGGATGTATAATCAATGCTTCTTGAATTTAATTGATTCATCCAGTCCAACTCCTTAAATTTATAGATAAGAGAATGAAGCCTATAATCTCCTTTTCTTTTGTGTGGGGGAGGGAGGGAAAATCAGTGTGTAGAGAAATAGGAAAAATGGTGAGACAAAGACAAAAAAACACCAATAAAACATTTGAAAAAAGAAAAATGTTAATTTGTCAAAAGCTGTATGATTTTTGAAGTTGTTCTTTTGCAAGAGAAATTACCTAGAAAACCCTTTCTATTACATTAGAATTTCAATATTATTTGAGAGACAATGTTTCCAAAATTACTGCAAAGGATGATGTCTTTTTAAGGAGTGAGATAGGAGAATCAATGTCTGCTCCCTGAAGATGTGCCTTAATTTGAAACTTTCTGCCCAGCACAATTACAGATGCAGGATGCTGGTGCTGATGGTTATTATCATAATGATGTTCACCAAAAAACTGGAGGATTAAATTTGGGTAACATATACTCACGGTGTTGTAAGACCATTCCAATTCATAATTTAAAAAAAAAAAAAAAAAAGCTTAGTCTGTTTCATCAAAAATACAATAAAGAATAGAAGAAAAAAAAAAGTATTGAATTGCTTAGAATTAAGAAACTTCTGCCAGTGTAAATTTCCTCAGATTGAGGACAGAAACTCTCAAACACAAATATTATTCTTGGAAAGAAATATAAAGGAGTGTTTCACCAAGGGGACTGTCCTATAAGTACTAAATTTTTCCTAGATAGACACTCCCTTTCTGTGAACTGATAACATTTCCTCTGAATAAAATAAAGACTGAGAACAGAAAGGTCAGACAATAATTTTTAATTTTTATATATGGCCTTGCTTTACTTTTAATCTAAAAAGGAGCAATTTACAAACTCCATCTAAAAAGTAAATTTGTTGGAACAATTGCAGAGAACAACTCCACATTTTATACTCTACTTTTGAGTCTTAGGACAAAATTGAATTAGCCCGATGGACCAAAGAAAAAGGATGTACTGACAGAATGTTGTTTCACTCTATTTGGTGCTAAGAGGCCCGAGATTTATCTGTGGCATCTTGGGTCAATTACTTAACTGGTATAGGTCCCAGTTTCTTGTTTATAAATTGAAGGAGTTAGACTGGATAATCCAATTATATTTAAGAAAACATCAATCATACCCCTACTCTATTCTAGGTTCTTGACACACAAAGACAAAAATGAAACTGTTCTTGTCCTAAATTCTTTATCATTTCTTTAAGGTTCTTATCAGCTAAATTCTATGGATTTTTGAACTCTGGATTTGGAATCAGGAAACTCTAGTTGGATTTCTAGATATGAAAGCTACTGGCTATGTAATTATAGACTCCCTGATCTTGTTTCTACATCTATGCAATGGATCCAATAATACTTATCTTTCCTTCTTTCCTGTGTTGTTGCAATGATGGTCCTTTGAAGTACTACATATTGGTAAGTTATTTTATCAATAATATTGTTAAACTATGCCTTATGGCTGGTGGACTCAAAAGCCAAATCAACTTTGAGGGAAAAAATGATCAACCATTTCTAAATATAAAAACAAATTATTATTTATATTATAGTTATGAACTAAATTAAGGAAGAGATAAGTATTAGACCTGTGATTAAATAGGTATAGGAAGATTCAGGTGAGTAAATTCCCTTGACCAATGCAGGTCAAAACCTTCTCTACAACTTTGTCTTAGAGGGTTGCCTCGAGTACCAGAGACATACTTTCCCAAGGTCACACAGCCAGTGTTTCAGAAGCTGGTCATAAACCTTTATCTAAGTTTTCTAGATCAGCTCTCTCTCTACTTGACCACACTGCCTTAGAATTAAACTGTTAGCAAAATGTGAAAGTTTTAATACTGCACAGAAAACTTTATGAAGTTTCTGATATTCATGTTCAGGATGGGATGGGTGATGGTAAGTTCCTGATATTATTAACAAAAAGATGTCTGGAACAAAACAAAAAAATCTATTTAACTTGGAAGTGTGCAAGAATTAAAATCATTAAAGAGATCATGAAAACAACATGATTTTTATAGAACTAACAGTTTTCTAGGTTTAAGGTGGCGAGGAAAAAAATCATTCATTAATATAATCATATTAATGATTATGATATAAAATTATACAATGATCATATAATTATAAAATTATGCATTGTAATTTATAGCTATAAACTCATAATAATTTAAAATTTATCTGGAGCAGAGGTTCTCAACCTGGATCCATGAGATTGTTTTTAAAAATACATTTTGAGATCTGTATTTCAATATATTTGGCTTCCTTTGTAATCCTACGTATTTTATTTTATGCATTAAAAATCAAAAAGAGTCCCAATAGAATCCATGACACACAAAAATGATTAAGAATTTCTACTCTAGAGAACTAATAAATTTGAAGGTATATTAAAAAGATGATTTGCTTTACATGGCTTGTAACACATACTTGTTTCATGAATTGAAATAATTTATGAAAGGGTATGGAAGTCCTGCAGTATAGGCAGGGTCCATCCAAATGGGTTGCAACCTGCATCACTGAATAGGGTACTTATGGAAATGAGAACTGAGTCAAATGTTCTAAATCTGTTACATGAAAATTGTCCCCTAATTTTTTCCAGTCAAAAACTAAGATACAGAACCTGTCGAGGCATAGTTTTGTTTTTTTTGTTGTTGATCCAGCACTAGAAAATCGATTTGATAGCCTATATTAATAATTATAAAATACCCTTAGCCAGATAGGATAGGACAATGAAAAAAATTCCCAAATCCTCCTGTTTAAATAAAGTTTAATTTCAAACACTAAAATTAAGTTTAAGTTTTGCTTGATCAGAGTGATTTCCACTTGAATGTGAGGAAAGGAACCTGGCTCTTAGATACAACTGTGAATCCTCTAGAATTCAAACATACTTGATTTATAGAATGTTTATTCTGTTAATGGTGGCTATCGGACAGATTGTAAACAATATAAAACAGAGTTTACAAGTTAAGTAAACCAAAGCTGAGGTTAAAAGTGTTAAACAGCCAATGACACAGTCTCTTGTTACTGTAAGAGAAATAATCCCCCAAAATATCAAAGTAATAAGAGAAATGTTAAAGTGATTTATGATATTTACCTTCCATGGAGCTTACTAAGCTCAGTCAGCTTGGAAATTCCTTGAGTTAACAGATTCTCCAGTCAGGTCCAAGCATTCAAGCCTAGAGTTTTAGCCTGAACACCTTAACTAACTGAACACAAAAGTTCAGAAAAGAGGGGAGCAGAGAGAGAATGAACCTCCAAACTAGTAACCCAATTCATGGCCTTGCAAATCTGATAAACAGCAATTAGGGAACTGTAATGGAAAGCAAAGCAAAAGTCAGAGGCCTATAGAACACCTAAATGAAAGGTTGTACTCTTCCTGAGCTTACAGAATTATATTTGCAGAAAGGAAAACTAAAAGGGAGATGGGGGTGGAGCTGCTCTACAAAGACTTGGGTGGTCAAGGTCCCAGGGATCACTTGGTTTAAAGATGGAATCCAAAAAGGCCCAAAGAGTTTCAGAAATGGCTTGCCTGAGGTCCAGGAGGTAATTTAGCAGCAAGGCTGGAAATTCAACCCAGATCTTCCAAGTTTCATTCAAACCACACATACCTGTGAGGCAGTCAGGTGGATGGAGTGGGCCTGGAGCTAGGGAGACTCGCTTTCCTGAGTTCAAATCTGGCTTCAGACTCTTACTAGTTGTGTGACCCTAAAGGAATCACTTAATACTATACCTCAGTTTCCTTCTCTGTAAAATGAACTAGAGAGGGAAATGGCAAATCACTTCTGCATCTTTCCCCCCAAAAAACCCAAAAGGTTCACACAACTTGAACACCTGAATAACACGAACCAACCAACTGAAGAGCTGCCTCCTGCTTTGCAACCACACTTCCAGCTTTCAGTTAATTCATGGGTACAGAAGACTTGGGGAAAAAAGTTATAAAAAGCATCAACAGATTGGGGAAGTGACTCAGGCAAGACTCCCTCACAATTAGGGGCTGGCAAAGCAAAATATTCGCTAGCATTGACTCAATATTTTTCCCTTTCTTCTTTAAAGAGTTCACTAGCTAGAGATTCACTTGGGGGAAAAAGTATATCGTTTAAAAATATAAATACTTCTGGCAGCGTTATCTGTCAATCATTCATAGAATAGGGTAAATTTACTTAGACTGCTTTAAAGACAGGATGAAATTAACTATGCTGAAAAAATGGGAGTAAGAAGGGAAAAAGGAGAAAATATTTATTAAGCACCTGCTAAGTACTATAAAATCTTATTTTAGAATGAGCTTAGATAGATGTCACATAATGGGAGAGGGGGTTAGACAGCATAGGTTCATACCTGGGGAAAGGAAGAGTAGGGATACCAAAAATCTCACTTATTTCAAAACTAGCTTGGAAGAGGCTCTGAACCCTGAAATTAGGGAGTGATTTTCTTGCTCTTCTTTCTTTTTCTTTTACTGCTCCCAGGACTCCAAACTTGGACCAGTACTGCTGATGCTAGACTTTGGCTGCATCTTAGCTTAGCCTGATCACCTGAGCTCTCTTCCAGAGGCTCGGCGGTACCAATGAATGGGATACTGGGCCTGGAGTCAGGAAGAATTCAAATTCTGCCCCAGCTAGACTTGAATGAGTAACCTAACCTCCTTTACTCTTAATTTCCACATTTGTAAAATGGGGATGATAATAATAATACCACCACTTCATAAGATTGTAATAAGAATCAAATGAGATACTTAAAATGCTTACTATTATTAAGAGCAAGTTAAGGTAACTCTGGGCATAGAGTACTAGTCTTGGGATACAGATCAGATTTTGAGTCCTGGCTCTAAAATTTACTAGGTATAAATATGATCTTGGACAAGTGATTTAACCTTTGTTCAGTCTCAGCTTCTTGATGGGGACAAGAATAGCACCTACTCAGGGTTGTGAGGATTAAATGAGCTGGCATATATGAAATACTTTATACATTATAGAGGTGAATAAGTGTTAACTTATTTTTTAAAAATTTTCTCATTATACATTTACATTCATTTTATTTTTTAAAAATACATTTTCTTACGAATCATGTTGGAAGAGAAAAATCAGAATAAAAGGAAAAAAACATGACAGAAAAAATAAAAAAGAAAAAGTAGTGAATATAGCATGTGTTGATTTACATTCATTCTTCATAGTTCTTTCTTTAGATGCAGATGGCATTTTCTATCCAAAGTTTATTAGGATTGCCTTGGATCTGTTAACTTATTGTTATTATTATTTCAGTAGGGTAGAGGATTAAGTAGAGCAGGACTTGTTAAATCTTTTCCACTTATGACTCCTTTGTGCCCGAGAAATTTTTACATAACTTTGGGTATATAGGCATATAAAGTAAGTATTCGAATCATACATTTACTAATAATAAACCTTAATTTTGTGACATCCACATTCTGTTACATGATCTGATATGAACTCATGACCCACAGTATAAGAAACTTTGAAGTAGAGAATCATTGAACTATGGATTTTTAATCAAAAAGGGAGGACTTTTAGGGAGAGGAAGGAGTAAGAATTATAGAATACACCTGTCTTCAAGTGTCTAAAGGACTATGATGGGGGCTAAGAGGTCACTTGCCCAATAGTGTGAACTGTACAGACTGGCTGGATCTGAAGAACAATAATCATTCTAAAAGTAGTTCCCTCTCACTAGAGATTTTAAACCCATGGTTCCCCAATTCTTTTTTTTTTTTTAATAGCTTTTTATTTACAGAACATATGCATGGGTAGTTTTTCAACATTAACCAACTTTTCCCTTCCTTCCCCACCATGCCCTCCCCTAGATGGCAGGTAGTCCAATACATGTTAAATATGCTTAACCTCACATTAAGGCAATTGAAGAAGAGACTTCAGTTCAGGTTGAGGATCTTTCCAATGCCAAAAATTCTTTGAAATATGTTTTTGTGGATCGAGTTAACACTGGAAAGACATTTATAGACTTGTTTCTATGTGAAGGGAAAATGAGGGAATTTCAGAGGGAAAAATGAGCAACTTAAAAAGTTAGGTTTAGAATCTGAGTCAATAATCAGATTCAGTTGTAGGCTTTCTGCATGATTCTGAAACAGAACTAGAAATGCAATTTGATAAGTAACCTGGAAGGTGATGGAGTTCCTCTCTATGATTCCTACTGATAGCAGAGCTATGAAGAAAGAGAAAACTCATAGGATACACAAATTTTGGTCAGGGCTTCCATTGTGATGCCCTTTTGGCAATTGAGTGAAGCCTATGGACCCCTTTTCAGAAATGGTTTTAAATGCATAAAACAATATCAAAAATATGATCACGATGAAAAAGAATTATACTGAAATAGTTATGAAAAAAATTTAAACAAGTTGAAACATCTCCAGATTAAAAACTCTAATCTAGTGTAACATCCTCACTTGACAAATCATCAGATACCAAACACTGTGGAATAGAAGGTGTCATTGCAAGAGATGTAAAATGCCTGGTGAGAACAGGACAAAAGAACCCAGGTCCAATCCCTTTGCAACTGTTTCTAGCATTCCCAAGGACTTACTGATTATGTTAAAGCAATGGGTAAGTAGCCTTTCTGTTCTAAATCTGTGCTTCAATCATTCAATCTCCAAATCTGGCTTCATTCTGCCTCCTTCCTTTATTCTCCCAATTTGGACTGTTTGAAAGTAGAAACAAACCTTGCCTTTCTTTTTAAACAATATTCAATACTTTGCCAGCATTATCCTCTCACTTGATGTTTAAGTTCTAAACAAATCCACTCAGAAAAGGAAAGAGTGATAGATATTTGTCAGTCCTGTTAACTGTTCAATAGCTGGATAGGATTTCTTTCTTCTAGATGGAGCTGGGAAAAAGATTATCTCAAAAGAAAAGATGACATTAAATAAGGATACTTATTAATGCTTGGATGGATTTATTTTGGGTCTTCAAAAGATAGATTCTCTAATCCTTGAAAAGTCCTCTCTTCATTGTAGAAAACAAATAAATTCCTTCTTATTTTTAGGACTACATATTTTGAATTGGAAGGACCTTTTAAATCTTCTAGCCCAATGGCCACAGAGTAATAAAAGTTAAGTAAAGTTAGTTCTATACCCAGGTCACAAAGACTTCAAATTTAACTCTTCTGACTGAGCCTAACACCCATTCTACTATACTGTTATTATTAAGGCCATCCTCCAGTGCTGGAATTCTTTTTTAACCTTAGGCCATAGCTCTTTTTCCTTTTCACTTGAAGTTCAGGTACCATTTTCTTTTATCTTATAGATTTTTATATACAAAACATATGCATGGGTAATTTTTCAACAATGACCCTTGCCAAAACTTCTGTTTCAACTTTTCCCCTCCTTTCCTTCACCCTCTTCCCTAGATGGCAGGTAGTCCAGTACATGTTAAATATGTTAAAGTATATATTAAATACAATATATGTATACATATTTTTTTTTACAGTTAGCTTGCTGCACAAGACAGATCGGATTTAGAAAGAAAGTAAAAATAACTTGAGAAGAAAAAACAAAAATGCAAGCAAACAACAGCAAAATGAGTGTAAATGCTATTATATTGTGGTCCACATTCATTTCCCAGTGTTCTCTCTCTGTTCATTACAGATTACAGTGTTCATTACAGATCAACTGGAACTGATTTAGATTCAGGTACCATTTTCTACATGAAGTCTTTTTGAATTAATTGTGCAGGATCACCTACTGCTATTGCTATACGGGTACAAGGGCTTTACATTGGAAATTTATAGTTTCCTGAAACTTAGCTAGTTCAGCATTTCATGCAATTCCATATTACACTGTGATCAAGCATTGGTCCCGGTGTCCAGAGAAATCTGAGACTACTCAATGGTTCTCACTGGAAGTTACTGTCACTGATCTTCCTCAAAATAAGCTTAGGTCTATAAGCACTTGGTCCTCTTGACTTTGTACTTTCACCCTTCCCTCCCTTTCCCTGGTCTGGGGCTGAGACCCCAAATCCATCCAGGTTCTATGGGCTCATATGATTTTGATGATTATGGAAGCTACCAATTCTCTTCCTTTGAGTGAGATGGAGGAGCTCCAGGTCTTAACAATTTCCTTACAACTCTCTCCTAAAGTCCTCTGGGTCTTACCTTCTCTGTCTTACAGACTCCTGGCACTATTATCTGCCTTATTGATGTAACCCAAGGACCTCTGACCTTTGTCATTTACTATCCTGATGAACCTTTAGGACTTTCTAGGCAGGTGTCAAATCAATCAATAAACATTTATTTAGTGTCCACAACCTGTGTCACACACATTGCTAAACTATAGGGATACAAAAAGAGACAAAAGACAGACAATCTCTGATCAAGAAGTTTACAATTTTATAATTTAACAAGTGGCAGATTATATGAAGTGTTGGATCTGGAATCAAGAAGCCTGGAATTCAAATCCTGTCTCAGATGCTTATTAGCCATGTGATTGTAATCTTTTAACCTGTCTACCTTAGTTTGCTCATCTATAAAATTGGGGAGTGGGTGGAAATAACATGTATCTCTCAGAATAAAATTGAGATAAAATTTGTAAAGCATTTTGCAAACTTTAAAGCCATGTAAGTGCTATTATTATGTTGTTGTTGTTGCTGGCTCTCCCAGTTACAATGTGGACTTGAGAGGAGATTTTTCTTTCTGTATCCTCAGCACTCAGCATAGTGTTTGACATTTAAAATGCCTTTCCATGCCTTCGTTTACACCTTGTATTTTATGAAATGCCATGAAATGTTCAGGTAAAAAGGTACTTAAATTCATAGTTTATTTATTATCAATTCCAAAATTGATACTGTAAATTTAGATCATCCTTAAAAAGCGAGTTTTTGATCACAAAATATAGATACATCAGTAAAAAAGAAAATATCAAATAATATTCCCTGCATTCATCACACACAATTGTAAATCTCCCAGCAGGCAATTTTTCTACCTCTACTGATTCCAAGCAGAGTTTGGCAGAAAAAGGGGAGAAGAGAGGCAGAATTGGGTTTCTATGGTAGAGGCAGAAGAATTACAGTTGTTGCAATTTCTTCCTAATTAAAAAAAAAAAAAAAAAAAAAAACATGACTTTTCAAATATCATCTGGAAAAAAAAAAAAAAGCCACCCATGGTGGGTAGAGAGAAATCCCTCCATAATGTGTAGCAGGGCATTAGGGTATAGTAGTCCCCACAATAAGGAATGAACCCTGATTTCCATCACCTGCTAGTCCTGTGATCTTAGGGAAGGTCACTCAGTCTTGGTTTCCTCTCCATTAAAATGGGGATAATCAGATTTGCACTATTTAGGTCAAAGAGTTATCTGTGAAGATAAAATGAGATCTTGCCAAAATGTTTTTCTCTCTGGTTCCTCCCGCTAGTCTCCCTGTCTCCCTGTTTTTGGACTGACCATCCTCCAGTGCTTAAGAGTTCTTCCATCAATATTATTGTTCTGTAAGAAATGACTAACAGGATGATTTCAGAAAGGCCTGGAGAGATTTGCATGAACTGATGCTGAATGAAATGAGCAGGGCCAGGAGATCATTATACACTTCAATAACAATACTACATGACAATCAATTCTGATGGTCGTGGCCATCTTCAGCAATGAGATGAACCAAATCAGTTCCAATAGAGCAGTAATGAACTGAACCAGCTACACCCAGCTAAAGAACTCTGAGAGATGAGTATGAACCACTACATAGAATTCCCAATCCCTCTATTTTTGCCCACGTGCATTTTTTATTTCCTTCACAGGCTAATTGTACACTATTTCAAAGTACAATTCTTTTTGTACAGCAAAATAATTGTTTGGACATGTATACATATATTGTATTTAACTTATACTTTAACATATTTAACATGTATTGGTCAACCTGCCATCTGGGGGAAGGGGTGGGGGAAAGGAGGGGAAAAGTCAGAACAAAAGATTTTGCAATTGTCAATGCTGAAAAATTACTTATGCATATATTTTGTAAATAAAAAGCAATAAAAAAAAAAGAGTTCTTTCATCTTAACCTCAGTTTAGGTCTCTTTTTCCTTTTACTAGCAGCTCACACACCATTTTCTGCAGGAAGCCTTTTGAATCACTAGTGCAGATCCTCCCAAACTATCTTGTATCATTATGAACTCCTTGAGAGCAGGACACTGTCTTTTGCTTCTTTTTATATCCTTAGCACACAACACAGTTCCTGATCATAGCAGTGTTTAATAAATGTTTAATGACCGATTCGTTATATTTAACTACTTTGCCTATATGTGCACTTATTAAGTTTATCTTTATGCTGTGTATATTTTTACATAAACTTCTCCAACTCCTTTTAATTAGGGATTGCTTCATACTTTTATTCTTGTGATTAATATTCTTGTGATTATAATATTTGACACATGGCAGGTATGTAAATACTTATTATCTGAAGTGTTTTATAAGTAGCAAATTATTAATAAATATTACACATATATATTGTATATTAATGTGATGTGATATAATATATAACATAATTGATGTCATTATTATTAATCTAATAGGATTATAATTAAAAAATAAAATATAAAATATAAAAAAAAAATAAAAAATTGGGTTCTGAACCCCTGTCTCTCTCCAAATGAATATACTAGCCAAGATACTACATTTAAGGATTCTTGCTTATTTATATGTATAAAGTATTGAAGTAATAATAGTTCTGGATAGAAAATACACCTTTGGGTTTACCTCTACTGTAAAGCAGATCCTCTAGTATCTACCAGACTTTGGCTAGGACATTCAGTACTTGCAGAACTAGATACCCATGAATGCACTGAATTAGACATGCTCCAAGAAGCAGAATGTGAAACTATCATGGGGCTTAAGGAAGAATCACAGAGTTGTGGAAGCCCCCCAATATTCCATACCTTGCTGGAAAAGTACAAAAGAAAATTTGCACAAAAAATGATTTACACTTACAGACACAGTTAACTCAAAGTCTAATAATCCTATAAGGGCCTATGATCCTTTAATCTTTTTTAAAAAAAAAAAAAAACATGAATATGGTTAAGGAGGAAATAGGTTTTGCATGACTTCATCACATTTCTTGCCTTCTCAATGGGGAGGAGAGGAGTAGTAAGGAGAATTTGGCAATATAAATGTGTATAGATAGATACACACACACACATATATACATATATATGCCTATTTATCTATCTGTTTAAAAAATATGCATATTCTACAAAGGGGCAAGATGGCAAAGCAAGGCTGGTCTCAGTGAAAGGAAGATTCTGCCTTAACATATACTAGCTGTGGGGAAGAAATTAACCTCTGGATGCTCATATACCTATGGACCATAAATTACATCAATCACTTCTTGGATGACTTGAGGGAAATAAGGGTAGGACACAATACCAAAACACCCCAACAAATCACCAGAGAGCTGCACAATCATCATAAAAGGACAAGCTAAAATCAAGATCTTAAAGCGAGGTAGTCAAAACACTGGCTTGGAGGCTCAAGTTCAGACTCTGCTATTTATTAACTGACCTTCAACAAATCACTTCCCCACTTTTTCTACAGAAAAAAAAAGGAGTTAGATCATTTTGAAACTCCTTTTCGGCTCTCAAATGTCATGATCCAATCAAGTTCCTGAAATCAAACTGGAAGGATGCCAGTATTGTGAACTCAGACGTGGCCAAAGTTCATTACTCTAATGTATTCTTTCCTAGTTAAACCAGTAGAATTCTACTATTGAGTCCATCTATTTAAAATATCAAAGAAGGATGAATAAGGAGAATACTGTCCGGCTTCCAGGCTGCTAGGATTTACCTACTGTCCACAATGGATAGTCAATAAATACCATTTCTACCATTAGGAGCTAGTTTCTCAGTGACCACTTTAATGCTCAATTCGATAACGTTTTAGTGACATCTCCAACTACTTAGAGTAGCTTGCCAGTTAGTAAGATTCTAATTACATCCTTTAGTAACTAAACTCAGATAAGGCTTTTTGTTTGTTTGCTTAAGAAACTCGGTTTAAGGAAACTAAAGATTGCTTCCCTCTTTTTCACCTCTCAACCTAGAGTTTCCTACAGTGCAGTGGTGCTGTAGTAGGAAATGACCACATCAGTTCCTTCATCGCTCTTCCTTTCCCCTGGAAACAAAAGAGCTGTTGATGCCTGCTGCTGTTATTACCTAGAATGAGGGTGAACCCTAACCGTGTCAATCTGTCTTCTCCAAATACAAGCCGGTGGTAGATTTGTCATCGGAAGCACTGCATTCAAGGCATAAGGGCAAATACTTTACCCAAGCCACTTGTCATCCCCGGTAATATTCCCCATATCTAGGGGGTGCCTGATGTGCATGGGACAAAATACCCGGAGAGGATCCAAAAAAGAAAAAAAAAAAGAAAAGGATATTCCGCTTCGCGGTGCCCTCCCTCCATGCACCAAGGTGAGCCAACCTGTGAGGCAGGAAGGGTCACTGGAACTGGGCATCTGTAGCCGCTAGTCCGATGCCGAAGAGCAGGTGGCTCACTTCCCTTGGTTTCCCTCTCCCCTTCCCCCCCGCCATGGATCCCGGCCAGTCTAGTCCCTGCCTTACCAGCCAGTCCCCCGCCACCGCCTCCATCTCCTCCGTGGCCCTTCCTCCTCTGCAGGATGAAATAAGGGTTGGCTCTCTCCGCAATCCACAGGGCGTTCGCCAGCAGCACCTCCTCCGGGTTCAGCCACATGCTCCCGGGCCCCTCGGACACACAAAGGGCGCACGGTGCGGGCTGCGCTTCAGAGCATACACGCGACCAGCACACTCCGCTCCTCCGCGAGCCCCGAAGCCCACCTCCCCGCAGGCACAGCAGCCGCCGAGACTTCTCAGAGCCCTTCCAGACTGGAAGCAGCGGCAGCGACAGCTGGAGGAAGAAAAGAAGGAGGAGCAGCAGCAGCAGCAGGAGGAGGAGGAGGTGGAGGAGGAGGAGGAGGAGGAGGAGGAGGTGGAGGAGGAAGTGATTGCGGCCGCAGCGCCGGGATCAGGATCCGGATCCGCAGCCGAGCAGGGCTGCGGGCATCTCAGACAGAAGAAGGCAGGGGCAGTGACAGCTCGAGAGGAGGGAAGGAGTCCGTTTTCCCGGCGCTCGCTCCCAGGCTTGGGGGGGGGCGGGGGCAGTTTGGAGAGCTTAGGCGTCCCCCAGGCTGTCGTCTCCCCTCCCGCCCCTCAGAGGCGGGCAGCACGCCAGCAGCCCCAGACTTTGGGCTGCATGTTCGCTCCCGAGGCTCGCGGACTCCAATTCGGAGCGCTCCTCTCCGGGGCCCGGCGCTGTCCTCCGGGGCTCGGGGCGCCCGGACTCCCGGCTAGGTTCAGCTCCCAGCACCCCCGGCAAGACGCTCCGGCTCTCTGCGGGATAAACCACGGAAAGCCCCTCATCGGCAGCCGGCCGCGACCTCACCATGCCGGGAGAACAGCTCCCGTCCGCCTCTCAGGCCGTCCTCGGGGCCCGAGCGCCGCTCCCGCAGGCTGCTGGCTGGGGCTGCCTTCTGGCCCCCGCGTAGCGAGCGCGCAGCCCCACGCCCATCCTACTCCGGCGGCTGGGATGCTGCGAACGAGCCCGGGGCCCTTTAAGGAGTATCCCCTAAGGAGACAGTGCCACCTCCTTTCCCCGGGAAATGTACTTCGAGGTTCCGACCCCAGCGAGGGGTTCGCGCCTGGGTAGAAAGAGGATCCTTCTACAGTCAAAGTCAATGTTTTTGTTTACCGCACCCCAAGGGGCCAGTCACGCGCTCGGCTTGTCATTCCCATTAACCCCTCCCTTCCCCGTTCCAGGCTCATTAAAGTGGCTCAAGCTAAAAGCATTACATCACTTCTTCCCTCGACCTGGCTGGTCTAGGAGTGCAACATGGGAATTTGGAAGTGGCCCAAAAGATGAGACAGATTCCTGGCTACAGCCTTTCAGCTTGGACTTAGAAGACAGGGCACTGCGGTCTTTCAGGGAGACAACGCAAAATCCAAATTCGTAAATCCATTTTAAAAAGCAATAAACGAAAAACACACTGGAAACTCTCTTTAGATGCCCGAGGCTGTCCTTGGTAATCCTGTTTTATTTTATTTATTTATTAAAATTTTTATTTATTAAAATATTTTATTTATTTTATTTTATCCGTTCCCTTCCTCTCCACAACCCACCTCTTAATTCAATACAGCAAACACCCCCCACCTGTTTTTAAGTAAAGGAGGATAAGTAGATAAAGAGAAAGTCCCACTTAGCTTTCTTTCTTTCTATGTTTATATTAAAGCTTTTTATTTACAAAACATACGCAAGGATAATTGAAACATTGACCCTCGCAAAACCTTGTCTCCAAATTTCCCCTCTTCCCCCCCACCCTCTCCCCTAGATAGCAAGTAATCCAATATAAGTTAAACATGTGCAACCAATTTAGCTTGCAGTCCCTTAAAGTCACTTTTTTATACTTTTCCTGCCACCTGAGAGGAAATAGCAACAGTGTGCTCTACAGTATTTCTGAAAAACAGTATGACCTGGAAGTAGTCAGGTCCTGGTGCTTAGTTCTTTTGTAAATCTTATATCACTTTTTTTTTTCTCAAAAAATCATCCGTGGATTTTTTTTTTTTTTGCCCACCGATTTACGGATCTTTATTTTAATTTTTTTATAATAGCTTTTTATTTTTTGTCAAATACATGTAAAGACAGTTTTCAACATTTACCTTTGCAAAACCTTGTGTTCCCAATTTTTCTCCCTCCCTATTCCTCATTCTTCCCCTGGACAGCAAGCAATCCAATATAGGCTAAACATGTGCACTTCTCCTAAACACATTTTCATATTCATTATGCTGCATAAGAAAAATCAGAATATCTTCATTTTTAAAAGATCCACGAATTTCTACTACTTTACAATCATATCAAATGAATAGATATATTTACTTATTTATGGATGTCATATTATCTCTGCTCTCATAGCCTCCCAATTCAGTAGAATATAAACTCTTTGAAGTTAAAAACCAATTCAGTTTTGAATTTCCCAGGCACTATGGTATAGAGTCCCAGGGGTCCTCAAACTTTTTAAATAGGGGGCCAGTTCAGTGTCCTTCAGACTGTTGGAGGGCCGGATTATAGTAAAAACAAAAACTTTGTTTTGTGGGCCTTTAAATAAAGAAACTTCATAGCCCTGGGTGAGGGGGATAATAGTCCTTAGCTGCCACATCTGGCCCCGGGGCAGTAGTTTGAGGACCCCTGACTCTAAAACCTGCCTTTGAAGTCAGGAGGATCAGGGGTTTCAAATTGGAGACTTAATAGCTAGTTGACCTTGAGCAAATCTTTTAAACTCTTTAACCTTCAGTTTCCTTAAGTGCAAAATGAGCAAGGTTGGACTTGATGACTTCCCTTCTAGCTCTTAAGAGCCTATATTCCCAGAGCCTGGAACAGAGGAAGCGTTTATTCAGTGCAAACTGATTCATAAACAATAATAATAACAGAAGCTATACTACAACATTTGAAAATTTTCAAAAAGCTTTCTAGACATCACTTTTTATCCAGCTGACGCTTTCTGTAAACTGCTTTGTAGGCTGGTGTTCTGTTGGTTCAAAGTATGCCTAATTTACTCCTATAATGGTATCTAGAAAGATACCAAAACTTGTATTGTTTTGTCACAGTCCAGACCCAGTTTCCCTAATTGTCCTATTCAGTTACTCTGCCTCAGATTATAATCATTCCCTCTTTTTTTTTACATTTTTATTATTATTATTTTTAATAGCTTTTTATTTACAACTTATATGCATGGATAATTTTATAGCATTGACAACTGCCAAACCTTTTGTTCCAATTTTTCCCCTCCTTCCCCCCACTCCCTCCCCTAGATGGCAGGATGACCAATACATGTTTAACCATTCCCTATTAATGTTTGTTAGGAGAAAAGTCTTTATCCATTTTAGACATCATTAGAATATCAGGAGCCTCTCCAGTACCTCCCATTATGTCATCCTAGGTGCCTCCCCCCCATTACATCAGCCCCATCCAGGTACCTCCCCCATTATGTCATTGTTCTTGTTACCCTATAAAAGAATCTTATAGTTGACATTCACTACTGGATTCATTCAGCCCTGGGACCAAACCATGGATCCATTTGGTCCCAGTAAATCTCTCCATTAAATAAATTATTAAATACTCTCTAATCTCTATCTGGCTCAGTTTCTCTGGCATTACAGTACTCGAGTACTGAAATTTGAAGTTGGTGAAATATGTTGGATTTATTAAGGCAAAAAGAGCTGGTTAACGTTTACAATGTGCTTTTTAAAAAAATCTTTGAATTAGAGAAATCTATGAAAGGTTGTTTTGAAAACAAAGTGAGGAAGGAAATCTAAATATTGAAGCAATTTTGCAAAAGTAAAAATATTTCCCCTGATTTTTGTGAGCTGTTAGAATAAGTTCTAATCAGCAAATTCAGGTTTTTATTGATTGTAAGAAGATAATGGGATTTAAATAGTGATAACTTGTAAAACATTTTATGAATTTTAAACTGCTATGTAAATGCCAGATGTTACTATTTTAAAAGGTCATTTTAATTAGAGGATCATAAAATTAGAGTTGGAGATTATCTCAACTCCCTCATTTTCAAGATGAGGAAATAGATTAAGAGAATTTAGCTAAAGTCATACCAGTGAGGCAGGAAAACTAACTCTTGGATGAATTATTTCATCAATTTATTACAAGGTAATTATTTCTATAACCAGGCAGTACAAATAGGAAAGGGAACATTTAAAGGAAATGTTTTGGTTTTTGTATTGTTTTAGGCTTGTCACAATTTACCTTTAGGTCACTAAATGCTTTGCATTTAAAAAGGCAGCTGTATTGACAGTCTAAACCTCCCCGCCCCATCCAAAGAAAAAGACATTCAGAATGCCTAATTAATCCATCCAGGTCTCTCTGGAAATAGATGAGTATTTTTAGATTTAATTTCACTTTTATTTTAAAGTCAATCAAAAATTGTTTCAAGTCTTTTCAATAGAAAAAGATCTGGGAGGAGATAGGTCTGCAAGAATGACATACTTAGCAAAATATCTTTAGAACAGGTTACCCAACAAGATATTTTATTGTATGTTTACATATGATTCATCTCCTGTCTCCCTCATACTTATGTACAGGAATCATAAGTGAATCACCCCAAAGGAAGATAATTTGAGTTTTGACCACTTTAATAGTTCTTCCTGGAGTCGCAGGAACAGCATTAGATTTGGATTTAGAAAGCCTTGGGTTCAAATTCTGGTTCTGTGATGTGTCCTCTTCCAGATCAAAACTCACAACTTTTTTGTGTTTTGAGCAGTTCCCTAAGATGTAATCTCCTAAATCTAGACTATTTGGGTGATGGAGGTAATTAATTTATTTACAAATCCAAGATCCTTCCCTTATTACATAATGCTTACAATATAACAGTCTAATTCCATAGAATACAACCTTATTACATTTTGGTCAATAATTATTTGAATAAATGCTAAAAGGCAGTTCTGTTAGTTATTACACAAAGCTCCAAAGTAGACAAAATTCTATCTCTGGAAACCTTTTATTATATAACGTCCCCATTTCTCTTTTTCTTTCAGAATCCAGAGTCACAATAGCCAGTAGCCATCTATCTGACCCACCCTCCATTCCAGTCAGTCCCCTATACCTCAAGTCATCTCTATATCACATTCTGATTCACAATTTAATTAATTTGATAAATTAAATGGGGCTAATCTGGTAATATGTACCAGAATGTACATATTACCATTCTGGAATGGTTATAGCCTGAAGTCTAAGATATGAGACCTTTATCCTAACATTAAGAGGGAATGGTTATAACCTGAGACAGAGTAACTGAATAGGACAATTAGGGAAACTGGATCAGGACATTAAAAGGGAACTGTGGCACAACCATGGAATTTCAGCACCAGGAGAATGCTAGACTGCAGCTCCATAAGGGTTGGTGCTTAGAGTAATGGCTTCAGACACTGGATGGGAAATGTTGGTATTCCAAGTATTCAGCTTCCCAGATTTGTTCTGATTAAAGTTCTCAGGGAAGATTGTGGTAGTACCTGCCTTGTCTGTGTCCTGTCTCTTCCTCAGGGTGCCTTGCTGCTTCAGATAGGCTGGCTTGCCTGCCCTGTGAATGAAATTGGTTGGCAGTTAGAGAAAATACTTGCCTCACTTTTACGGGGAAGAAAGCAAATATTTATTAATCACCTACTATGTTCTAGATAATGCTCTAAGCACTTTATAAATATGATCTTAGTTCCACAGGGATTAATTCACTAAATGATGTCTATGCTCAACTAAGAGAAGGGGCAATATTTTGAAAGAAGGGATGCTGTCATTGTCAAAGCTCTTGTCCCCATCTGTGGCAAATGATTAGCAATTGGTGGTGGTGAGGAGGAGGGTCTGGTCAGGAAGCACTTCTGGTAGTTTAGAGGATACTGTAATTCTCAAAAATAATGCAAAATGAGTAGATAGGACTATATTACAAATAAGATCTCATCCAATGATCCTATGATCCCCTTGAGCATATCTTGAATCCTAGAAAAGATTGAAAGTCCCCCTCTTACTTTCAAATGGGATTTTTGGACAAATTGGCAAAATACATACCTAAATGTCATGAAAAATATAATTTTTACTATTAGAATTGCATATTTGTACAATATAACGTGACTACAGGTTATAAAAAAATTACTGATATGAATGAGTAAAGAATTTCTAGATGTTACAAACTGAAAAAGTCATAATAGGACACCCAAAAAAAGCCTTATATATCTCTCATTATGCCTCATACTCATCCCATTGAACCCTAGCCAGCTATTTACCTTGTCCACCCTTAGTCTTACCTCTGCTTACAAGACACATGACTTTTTATACCAACCTTTTCTTTGCCAATTCTATTCATGATGTGTAGTTGTCTGCTTAAGACTAAGCACTTCTTCTTCCCAGTACAGTTTTCATCTCTTGTTCTCCCATCCCTATTCCCTTCAATCTTGCCTCTCTTATGTTTTGGCCATCCTTTCCAAGGTGCCCACTGTAACTCAAGTCAATAATCAAGTCAACAGGCATTAATTAAACACTTATGTGCTAGATACTATACTAAGCCTTAGGGGTAGAAATACAAACAGAAAGGGAGAGGTGAGGAGAGAATGCTATCTTGAGTGACCAAAACATCCTCCTTGAAATGTAGGTTCTGAAAGGAACCAAACAATCAGAGGGAGAAGCCACAAGGGAGGAATGTACTTCCAGTGTATGAAGTCCAGAGATAAAGTGAGCTTCAAGGGTGAAGAGATTTGTAGGGCATTATAGAGAAAATCTGGGGTGCAATCTGGAGCGGAACTGTGACCTCTGGAGTTCTGGTTCCATCATCAACAAACTTCCCTTCATTTTAGAACTGTTTTCTTTCAGGCTCCTTCTATTTTTTAGCTTTCACATGCACTTGGCTACTCTTCATAACTTTTTAATCTTTTAAAAAGATTACTATATTTAAGTAAGAATAGGAACAATAAATAGGAACAATAAAGCACTAAAATTCTCTGAAGTTTCAAAGTTGGAGAATAAATTTAAATGATATTGCTGACAAAATTATCTAGGAACCTCTAGATTTGGAACCTGAGAAGCAGAGCTCCTTTAGAGCTGTCCTGAGAAGAAGCATAATATCCAAGAAAAGATATATAGAGACCAAATAACTACATGAGATATCTGGGACTCAAAATGTGCTGGTTAAATGGACATTGAGAATGGGTTACTAGGATACAAGGAAATTCGAAGTTAATTAATATTGGTGGTGATTATTATATTGCTTTGGTCTTTTGTTTTAAAATATTTAAGTTTAAGTTTTCTTGGTTATCTTGGAAACATGCAAATCTTCCTATATAAGATTAGTTCATTTCGAGATCTCTAAGCAGTTTGATCTATACCTCACTTAAAGTAATTGTGCAATTATGAGAATTGTGAGAACATTGAACCTAGCCTTGTGGCTGGAAAACTGTATCGTTTCCATAGATATATCATCTATCTCCTTTTAATAAGGACCTATGTTATGCTGACCATATATCTGACTCAGATCCAGAGATTGGCACAAGGAGTTTTCTCACAATTGTCAATCCATGTGTCTTCTAAGGGTCCTTGCTAGGTTCTTCTGATGGCTCCCACAGCTGTCAGATTTGGAGATGTGTACTCCTGGATCATCTAAAGAAAGCCCCTACTGCTGGGTGAACCCTCTGGGGACCTCAAGGTTCATCAAGTATAGCCCCAGAAGCAGCCAACATTTAGATGAGACAGCTGTCCCTTGATTCCGGATGAAGGCAGCATATACTGTTCTAGTATTTTTTTTCCTTTTCCCCTTTAGGGGAATCATCAAGGCCCTGATTCAAGCATGCATTGGCATTTTCTCCCCCTGAATTCTTGTTCCTCACTATCTTACCCCTGTGTTTGCAAGCAACAATGATTAGCAATATTTGGGACCCACTTTCCCAATGGCTCCCCTTAAGGAACTAACCCCCTGGGCAACATCTCACATGACCCAACTCTCATGGCGTCTTGCTTATACTTAACTCTCCTTTATTGTCCGAAGGGTATAGGTTCTTTCAGATCCTTTCCTTTGGCCAAAATGTCAAGATATTAGGAGACAGACTGTTTTGCAGAGCTAAGGTCCAATAAGCAAGCTGTGCCCTGAATTTGGCTTAACAACAATCCTTTGCACTCAACCTCTGGCAAAATGTATTGCTTAGACCAACACCAGGTATTCTTTCAGTCAGACAAAGTCATAAGGACCTGTTATGAATCAAGCTTCTCATGTTGTTTCTATTATCCCTTATTGTCAGGACTATAGCTCACTGCACAGCCACTGGTATAAGTACTGAAATCTCTCCATACTAAAGTGGGTCTCTTCACTCCCCTATCCTAGAGCCTCAGCACCTTGCTTGCAAGCATTTCCCTCACTTTGAAATTAATCTGTTTTATTCCTGATTCTCCTGGCTCTTGCCTTCTCCAGTTGGCTCTGGCTATCAGCTTTATCCCATTGTCAGAATTGTTTTCTTGCAGTTAAAGTCTTGATGTGGTTCCTTATAATGTCTTGAAGGTGACTTTGGATTGAGTAGACAAGTTTAAATTCTATAGATCTTATTAGAGTGAAAAGACAATCAAAGCCTTTGGGGTAAATGACTGAAGACTTACCTAGAATAGGACAAACAATTCTTTGCCAGGGTGTTGATATCTATGAGGTCATAATTTCTTATAGAAGAAAAGTGGGGGTGCATTTCCTTGCCTTGGAAACCTGCCATCTTTGCTTTACAATCTTTTAGAGTATGGTTCCCTGATATTACCTCCAAGATCTTGTCACCTTCTCCTGGGGCACACCTTTCTCACCATTCCCCATAGGGACAACACTGAGACTCATTAGTAGGACAGATTCCCTTTCCTGGATGCCATTGTACCCAGAGTTATTGTTGTTCAACTGTGTCTGACGCTATAATCCTGTGGACTATTAACATGCCAATACCATTGATGGTTTTCCTTCTTCAGTGGATAAAAGCAGAGTTAAGTGTCTTACCCAGAGTCATATACCTAGAAAGTGTCTGAGGCCAGATTTGGACTCAGGAAGATGAATCTTTTTGATTCCAGGTCCAGCAATCTGTTCATTGAACTACCCAGTTGCCTCCATATGCAGAGTAGGAACCCCTAACTGAATTTGCCCAAAAGTCTAATTCACCTAGTTACTACTCTATGCATAAAAGCCTATATATCTATTATTTGAGAGGCAACCTAGTTATATCAGTAATGATACAACTTAGCATGAGAAGGTTGACCATCATCTGTTTAATATTTTAGGAATGGCAGTTCAAAAATACTTTTCCTTAGCTGGATAGAGAGGGAATCACGATCCATATTAATGGATGGAGATCAACACTAATAAAATCATTGAACAATGATCAATTCTGATGGAGGTGGCTCTTCTCAACAATGAAATGATTCAGGCTAGTTCCAATGATCTTGTGATAAAGAGAGCCATCTACATCCAGAGAGAGACTGTGGGAATTGAGTGTGATCACAACATAGTGTTTTCACTTTTGTTGTTTGCTTGAATTTCTCATTTTTTTTTCCTTTTTGATCTGATTTTTTTTTCTTGTGAAGCAAGATAATTGTATAAATATGTATACCTATGTTGGATTTACATATATTTATACCATGTTTAACATATATTGGATAACTTGCCATCTAGGGAAAAGGGTAGGGAGAAGGGAGGAAAATTGGAACGCAAGATTTTGCAAGGATCAGTGGGGAAAAATTATCCTTGCATATGTTTTGAAAATAAAAAAGCTTCATTTAAAAAAAAGAACACATTTGGTCTTAATATCATCATCTTCTTCACTTCCTAGAAGGATAGCTATTATGACCTACATGGGGGCAATGCCCTCTTAATCAATCAATTAATAAACAGTTACTAAGTGCCTACTGTATGCCAGGCACTGTGCTAGATGCTGGGAATATAAAAAGCGGCAAAAGACAATACACTCTAAGGGAGTGTACACTCTAAGGGAGATAGAACATACAAACAAATATATGCAAAGCAAGCTACAAACAGGATAAATAAGTAGTAGTTCATAGAAGAAAAGCACTGGAATAAGAAAAGAAAATAAGGTAACTATATTATGTGAGATAGGGATGAAGGAGGAGATTGGTGGGAGGTATCTAAGTGATAGGAAGTGAGGAAGATGGGAAAGAGGACTGTTATCAGTGGGGAGGTGAGACTGGTGAAGGAAAACCTGAATTGTTTTATTAGATGGGAAAGAATGTTAACTCCAAAATGTATTTTATTAATCAATCAATAACATTTGTTAAGTGCTTACTAAGTCTTAGGCACTGAGTTAAATAATAGATACTCAAGGAAAGGCAAAAATCAGTTCCTACCCTCAGGGAGCTCACAATCTGTCTTTTTTTTTTTCTAAATAGAATTTTATTTTTTTCCAATTACATACAAAAATAGGTTTTTTTTCCTGTTTGTTTTTCTGTTTTTTTTTATTTTTATTTTCCCCATTTATATGCAAAACAACATTTTTGGGGGGTTATAAATATACATTCTTTTTTTTACATATTTTTTACATGAAGTTATTCATGTTGAAAGAGAAAAATCAGAATAAAAAGGAAAAATCATGAGAAAAATAACAGAAGAAAGAAAAAGAGAACATAGCATAGTCTCCATTGATCTTTCTCTGGATACAGATGGAGTTTTCCATTCAAAGTTTGTTGGGATTGCCTTAGATCACTAAACTGCTGAGAAGAATCTAGTCTATTATAGTTGATCATCACACAATCTTGCTGTTGCTTTGTATAGTGTTTTCCTGGTTCCTTCTATTTCACTTAGTATCAGTTCACGTAAATCTTTCCAGCTCTTCCTAAAACTAGCCTGTTCATCACTTTCTAGAACAATAATATTCCATTATATTCATATATCATAACTTATTCAGCCATTCCCCAATTGATGGTCATTAAAGGTAGTTTTCAACATTCATTTTTTAAATAAGATTTTGAGTTCTAATTTTTCTTCCTCCTTACTTTCCCTCCTCCTTCCCCAAGATGGCAAACAATCTGATATAGGTTATATACATGCAATCATGTTAAACATATTTCCACATTAGTCATGATGTGAAAGAAGAAACAGAGCAGAGGGGGAAAAAACACAAAATAAAAGAAAAAGTGAAAATACTATGCTTCCGTCTCCATTCAAACTCTAGGTCTTTCTCTGGACGTGAATCACATTTTCCATCATGAGTCTTTTAGAATTGTCTTAGGTCATTGTGTTGCTGAGAAGAGCGAAGTCTATCAAAGTTGATCATTGTACAATGTTGCTGTTACTGTATATAATGTTCGCACTTCGTTCAGAATCAATTCCTGTAAGTCTTTCCAGGTTTTTCTGAAATCTGCCTGCCCATCATTTCTTATAGCACAACAATATTCTATTACATTCATATACTACAATTTGATCAGTAGGAGTTCGCAATCTAAAGAGAGAGGACAATATATAAAAAGAAACTGAAAAGGGATGGGGAAGAAAGAGTAACTGAAAGTCTGGGACCATGCTGTAGTTCTATAGCCAGGTGGAAAATGATTATATGGTTATTCTGGGTCCCTTTTTTAGAATCTGAGAGGAGCTCTCTGATGTTTGTCCACTCTCCAAGCTTTTGAGTTATGGCAGAGGAAGAACCATGAAGCAATATGGAGGAGGTATAAGTTCTAAAGTTGTCTGGATCTGAAAAGAAGATGAGTTTCTGGAGGCAATGATGAAGCCCAGGAGAGAAGTCAGCTGGAGATGGGAGGAGCATAAATTTAAAATAGACATTAGAAATCATTTTTATTTATTTTATAGATGAAAAAGCATAACTATAGAAAGGTAAAGTGATTTGCCCAGGCTCATTAGAAAGCAGGTGGTACTGAGGACTGAGCCCGTAGACAAGAGGACCTGAGTTCAAATACACGCTCAGTTATTTACTGTGTGACCTCAGGCAACTCACTTGTGTTTACCTCAGTTTCCTCATCTACAAAATGGGGATGATAGTAGCACTTATCTCCCAAGGTTATTGTGTGAATCAAATTGCAATTGTGCCTAGCAAATAGAAAAAAAAAAAGCCTGGCATGTTGAAGACCCTATATAAATGTTTGTCACTATTATTATTATTATTATTATATATTATTATTAATCCAGATCTTCTTGATTTCAAGTCCCATGCTTTACCTACTCTATAATTCTGCCTCTAGAAGGCTAAAACTTTTCTCTATAGTTTTCTGTCCACAGAAGACAAATGAGTCAATGGTTCTAGGTAAGATTAATGATTGTGGAAAGGAATAAATTCAGAGATTTAGAGCTGGGAAGTTCCTCAGGATTATCTAGTGCAATTTCTTTATTGTATAGATGAGGAAAATGGCACCACAGAAGTTAATTGTCTTCTTCAAAGTCATTCAGCTGGTGAGCAGAGCTTGGGATTTGAACTTAGGTCCTCTGATTCAGTTTGATTCAGTTTATTACAACTTAAAATGAGAAGATTTTGACCCTTTGAGCAGAAGAACTTGAGATATTAATTTTTTTTTAAATTTAATAGTCTTTTATTTACAGGTTATATGTATGGGTAACTTTACAGCATTAACAATTGCCAAACCTCTTGTTCCAATTTTTCACCTCTTACCCCCTACCCCCTCCCCCAGATGGCAGGATGACCAGTAGATGTTAAATATATTAAAATATAAATTAGATACACAATAAGTATACATGACCAAACCATTATTTTGCTGTACAAAAAGAATCAGACTCTGAAATATTGTACAATTAGTTTGTGAAGGAAATTGAGATATTAAATTAAATTTAAAAAAAATCCATGGTTATCAGAACAAGAAGAAAAATGTAAAAGTTAATTTCTTTTACCTTTTTTTTTTAAATAAAGCTTTTTATTTTCAAAACATATGCGCGGATAATTTGACAACATTGACCCTTGCATAACCTTGTGTTTTGGATTTTCTCCTTCCCCCCCATCACCTCTCCTAGATGGCAAGAAATTCAACATATGTTATGAGTAAAAAAAACAAAATGCAAGCAAACGATAATAAAAAGAGTCAGAATGTTACGTTATGGTCCACACTCAGTCCCCACAGTCTCTCTCTGGGTGTAGCTGACTCTTTTCATGACAAGATCATTGGAACTGGCATCAATCATCTCATTGCTGGAAAGAGCCATCAGAATTGATTGTCGTATAATATTGATGTTGCCATGTACAATGATCTCCCAGTTCTGCTCATTTCACTTATTATCAGTTCATATAAATCTCTCCAGGCCTCTCTAAAATCATCCCGCTGATTGTTTTCTATACAACAATAATATTTCATAACATTCATATCCCATAATTTATTCAGCCATTCTCCAACTGATGGGCATCCACTCGGTTTCCAGTTTCTTGCCATTATGAAAAGGGCTCCCAGAAACATAAATCCCTTTACTTTTAAGTTATCAACAATAGAAATAAGCTGCTTGCCTCTATGGCCTAACAGAAAGGAAAAGATAAAAAAGGAACCCGATTTTTGCTTTTAACAGCTTTAACTTCTCTCTAACTTTATCTGCTACAGTTGTCTTCTTGTAAGAAAAAAAAGCATTGTTTTCTGAAGACATTTATATTATGATCACTGACACACTAATGTTCTTATCACAACATTCTTCTCCCCAATAAATACTTTTCTACAATTTAAAGATGCTATGTAGATAAAATAATAGACTCTTACAGAGCAAATACATGAGATCAATCACACTGATTTTATTCCAGTAGAAATTGACATTTTCCCCTCAATGGTAAATATTCAGTAGCATGACCTGAATTCCTAACTATGTGTTATTTTATTGCTAGGTGTACCACAGACATAGAAAAAACCAACACATAATGCTTCCCCTGAATAAAGAGTTGTCATTTTAAAAGCATTTCCTTTTCCCTCCCTCACAATTTTATACTTCCAAAAACTGGGAAGGGGAGGGTCAATACTGGCAGAAGTTTTCATGTGAGAACTCATCAGAAAGTCTCTATGCTAAATGAAATAATTTATCCAGTCCCATCTTCCAGTTAATCATAGAGAATCACAAAGAACTTCAGAGCTGATTTCCTCCTTTTTTAGATATGAAAACCAAGGCCAAGAGAAGAGAAATTATTTGCCAACAGTCAAATGGGGAGAAAACATCAAAATCAAGATTTAAATCCACATCCAGTGCCTTTTCTACTAGACTACAGCCAATTTTCTTAAATCTGTTTTATTCAAACATATCTAAGAATACAAGAAGGAACTTAGAAGCTGATATTAGATTATGCTAAAGATGGGTGGCAATTAAACAAGCAAAACCAAAATTCACTAATATTATCAATGAAAGGCCATGACACATTTTTTTTTCTCTTCAAATTCAAATTCAAATAAATTTGTGAATGTCCTTATCTGTTGTCAAATTCAATATGGTCATTTTGGAGATGAGAACTATTCAACACAAAGTCTGAATTCCCACCCAATATGTTATCCTTGCCATGCCACATGTAACCCTATAGTAAAGCATTTAATCAAAACAGGACATAATGTTTAAAAAAAAACCCAGAAATCAAATAGCAAAACCTTGCCTGTGATCATAGCCAAAGGGTTCAATATATAAGAGTTCTTAAACCCCTGGAAAAGTTATAATCTGTTATCCATTCAATTATTTGATCTCCCAGCATAAAAAGGAGGTTTAGTGGCTTTGTAGCTCATAATCTGATTGGTAGACCCAGAGCCATTTGCTTCTTGGAATTTTACCAGGAATTCCCCAAAGCAGATTAGAGATTAAAAATCAGCATTGGTTCTGTAGTCAACATCATCCAGAAGGGATTCTGGGTTCCAAAATGCCAACCCTACCATGTCATATATTTATTTTCTCATTTTTTACTCATACCACAGTTCTGTGTCTCACTATTATTATTTGTTCATCTCCCAGCTATCAAAACATGACTTTTTAAACCTCTTGATTTATCATATTTCATCTACTAATCAACATTCTCATCTGATGATATCTCCACACTGCTGGTTCAGTCTGGTACAGGATATACTCTTAGCCCTTAACATTGTGGTAAATTATATTCTAAGGACATAATCCCAGCATATTGTTATGAAATTTTTGTTGGCTAGTTGGTTACAATCATATGTAATCTCATGTCATTCAAAAGATATAATATTACTTAAAAATAACAGCATCTATTTATTCTCATTGCCAGTTTCTTTCTTTATTCATCCTTGATTCAGTAACACATGTGAATCTCTGATGACTAAGATTTTCTGGTCTTAGTCTGTATTATGTTTCCTATTCTCTGGTTAGCTCAATTTTTAAAATATCTATTAAATACTTATGTGTAATTTCCACTGGGGCTACAAAGACAAAATGACACAATTCTTGTTCTTATGGGGTTTAAGGCAGGGTTAGTGTTGTACATCCTCTGTTTCAATAGAGAATTAAGGACATCATGGTGATGGCTTGATATGCACATGAATTGGATTGAGATAAGGCAGGAATTGCACAAAGTCATCAACCTCCTTTTTTCCAAAGTCAATGAAGTCTAGTGATAAGACAAAAGTTAAGATGATTTGACATGACCCAGGGACACAGGGGTATCTTCCATGGCTGACTAAGCTCTAAGTGTTTCATAGTACCTATTTTGGCTATCTTCATGACAGTTGGAACAAATTATTTTCATCTACTCATCCCACCTGGGAAAGTCTTCTCATGCTTGGCAAAGAGATTCTCGCTGTTCTCAATGTGGTTTAGCTCACCTTCCAAGACAGTTTTATCAGGGGGTGGCTATCTTGGAGCCACAGGTAAGTGTTGGGTGACAGGTGGACACTAAAGGTGGATTGGCAGCCTTGAAAAGGGCTTGGTAAGCCCTTATATCAGAAGTACTAGTGTTTCCTGAGCATCCCTTATTCATGAAGCATTCCATTTTTTTTTTTTTTTTAAGATTGTTATAAGAAAGGTAAAGATGAGAGCCAATAGAGGATCAAACTCTTCCAGAAGCAGATTAAAACATAATTGAGAAAGACTTAGCAAAGTAAATAAGCATATAATAAAACATAGATAACATTAGGTTTTAAAACAAGGTCAACATATGGCCTGCTGGGATCTATATTAACAGAATAGTGGACCCTGTTTTTATTTGAGCATATTACCACTGGACTAGTAATATTTAGGGAAAAAGAAAAAACTTTTTCAGAAAAAAATAACATTTGGCCAACTCACCTCCACAAAGCAGGTCAACCAGGTTTTATGTCCTCAGGCTTCAAGCTAAGTTTAGAGATGCAGGTAGATCACTACTATTTCATCATCATTCACTGAAAAAAAATTTGTTTTAATATTTTAATTTTTCCCAGTTATGTGTAAAACTATTTTTCACATTTGTTTTTTTTAAATTTTAAGTTTCAGATTCTTCCCTTTCCTTTTTATTCCCCTCCCCATTGAGAAGGTTCATGTGAAGTTATGCAAAACATTTTCATAAAAGTCATGTTGCAAAAGAAAACATAGATCTCCCTTCCCACCCCAAAAATGCTCAAGAAAAAAAAAAGTTTAAAAAAGTATCTTCAGTCTGTATTCAGGCTCTTCCCTTTCCTTTTTATTCCCCTCCCCATTGAGAAGGTTCATGTGAAGTTACGCAAAACATTTTCATAAAAGTCATGTTGCAAAAGAAAACATAGATCTCCCTTCCCACCCCAAAAATGCTCAAGAAAAAAAAAAAGTTTAAAAAAGTATCTTCAGTCTGTATTCAGGCACAATTTGTATTTCTCTGTTATGGATAACATTTTTTATTGTAAGACCTTCAGAGTATTGTATTCAGATCATTTTATTGCTGAGAATAAGAAAGTTATTCACAGCTGATCACCCCACATCTTTACTAATATTTGCTTGAGCTCATGGAACCTTTTCAGATTTGCAATTTTTTTTTTAAAGTGAGTAAGACAGCCAGTTCTGTTTGGAGGGCAAATTAATTGATCATAGATAGTTGTGAATGAAGAACATGATTCTTTCTTACCGCAATAAAATCTGAAAAGTTTAGGACAGGAATTTAAATGTTTTCATTGTTATGTACAGTATGAGTACTTGTTAGATGTTTTCTTCATTTTTCCTAGATGCTGATAAAGAAGAACTTCAAAAAAGGTGAGTTAATGCCATAGTTTCTGAGTATGACCAATTATTTACAGCAGTAACATTTATGAGGAAAAAGAAATGTGGACATGGATATAGACATGTAGCCAAAGAGTAGACCTATTTAATTATATAATCAAATGACTCCTGTGGGGGCATTGGAGTTCTAAAACTGGAGCCAAGGTAAGTGGTTTTATGTAGAAAAGGGATAAATGATCCAAAAGGAGTTTGAAAGCAGGGATCATTCCTTATTTAATCTTCATATCTTACTTAGTATCTAAACATATATATCTGTATATATGTAAACATGTATAGATAAATATTATTGATAAATAATAATAGATAAAATTGTTGGATGGATTTTTTAGATCTTAGTTGGATTCAGATACCCACTGAAATTTATTTTAACACAGATTCTATGATTTTTGAGTTCTAGAGAGTAGCTACTTTTCACATGTTTATATTCCACCAAATGAGTTTTAGGAACCATCTTTTGCTTTCCCAGTTTCCTTTCTGGGTGTAGCTGCCCACAGCTACTTGTTTGTATATGAGAAGGGACAAAAATCAGAAGGGAAGGGAATTTAGGCCATCAGGGTAAAGTTTGATGATTGAATCCATATCGGCCATTGCTTATGGATCCTATTTTTATAGGTAGGAGGACTTTTTGCTTATGATCTAAGAAGTAGACGTTTGTGCTCCCAGAAAATTTCTACTCTACTTTCTCTGGTTCTAGGATATTGGAGACCTCTTAGGATATGAGCAGATTGAGTAGGAATTATTATTACCTATTCGTGAAAGAGGCAATAGAATCATAAATCCAGAACTGGAAGCTACCTCAGAGGCTCCCTGATTCAGTTCCACTTCCATTTTACAGATGAGGAAACTGAACTCAAGGAAGTTAAGGCACCTGCCTCTAATCATATAGGTCACAAATGTCAGAGGAAAAATTTGATCTTGGGTTGTCTGTCTCTTGACAGAAGAGGATTGAATTAGAAGGTCATTGTCACCCTTTTTAGCTCTAAACTCTGGCAGCAAGTGGAAGAGTGACTAAAGAACTGGACCTGACTTCCGCAGGTTTATTTTTAGTTTATATATCTATATAAACTATGCTATTTGCATTATCTGAATCTAGCTCTTTGCCCTAATCTAGGTTGGGTTTTTGATTCATTTTCCTCAGGTTAACTACTTTCCTTAATGTCCTCCATACAGAGAATTCTGTCTCCATGTCTTTGTATTTGGTGGCTCTAATATTAGAAAAACAATCTTTTTTTTTTTTTTTAACCTCCACTTATGACAATTCTTAGAGTCCCCCAAGACTTGGCTCCTTTTACATGAAACATTTCCTTGTTCCTCCTCATCCCCATTCCCAGCTCCTAGGTAGGATCCTCTCCATCAAAGTCACCTTTTATTTGGTCTCTCCCTGTATACATTGTCTTCTCTCATAGAACATAAGCATTTTGTGGGCATCAATGTATCCTTTGGGTCAATAATAGTGCCTGACACATAGTTGGAGCCAAATACACACTTGATAATTGATTAATGAGTAGTTAGTTTAATGAGTAATTGGTTCCCTTATTCTGTGTCACAGGATGACGGGGTCAATTATCAGAAATGGTTATGCCACCAGACAAAACTCTGTGCAGGTTTATATAACTTGTCTTGGGGTATCAATATCTCTGCCAAGAAAGTCCTTGAAAAACCCGGCACTCCAAATGCCACCATTATATTGCAGCCAGCAGGCTCACTGCCCGCTTTTAAAAAATGCTGAGCAAGAAAATTCACCTCTTTGGGGGCGGAAATGGTTTCCTTCTGTAAAGCAATCCTGATGTAGTTGGACAGCAAGCTATTTAGAAATCTTTAAGTGCTCTATAAATACAAACCAATGGTAGGAGGAAATTATTGTTATTGCTGGTTCCTTCAGAGACAAGGCTGAAGGCTTTCAGCATGCCCATGAAATGTACACAGGGGAGGACAGAGATCTGATGATATGATCTAGAGTCATATGGAAGAGTCAGCAGAAGAAGCTGGAGGATATTCCATGACTGTCGATGTTTGGTTTACCAAAAATAAATAAATATATGTGTGTGTGTATATACATATATATAGATAGATAGATAGATATAGATAGATATAGATATATTAGAAAATGTCTTTTCCATTTACATGCAAATGCATTTGCTTAATTAGTTTGTGGCAATTAGCCCTGGGATTAAAATCAGTCACTGGAGTTTAAAGCAGCCCCAGGAAATAGGAGCCTACTTTTACTCAGAGCTCTGACATCCCAGAACCATCCATTCATAACTGAATCACAGAAGGGGAGTGCTTACTATCTGCTGAGCCATTTGTTTTAGGCTTGGCTCGGGAGGATATTCCATCCCCAAGATGATCAGCGTGCATTTTGTGGCAGCCCTTTTTGTAGTGGCTAAAAACTGGAAACTGAATGGATGTCCATCAGTTGGAGAATGGCTGAATAAATTGTGGTATATGAAAATTATGGAATATTACTGTTCTGTAAGAAATGACCAACAGGATGATTTCAGAAAGGCCTGGAGAGACTTACATGAACTGATGCTGAATGAAATGAGCAGGACCAGGAGATCATTATATAGTTCAACAACAATACTATATGATGACCAGTTGTGATGGACCAGGCCATCCTCAGCAACGAGATCAACCAAATCATTTCCAATGGAACAGTAATGAACTGAACCAGCTATGCCCAGAGAAAGAACTCTGGGAGATGACTAAAAACCATTACATTGAATTCCCAATCCCTATATTTATGCACACCTGCATTTTTGATTTCCTTCACAAGCTAATTGTACAATATTTCAGAGTCTGATTCTTTTTGTACAGCAAAATAACGTTTTGGTCATGTATACTTATTGTGTATCTAATTTATATTTTAATATATTTAACATCTACTGGTCATCCTGCCATCTGGGGGAGGGGGGGGGGGGGAAGAGGTAAAAAATTGGAACAAGAGGTTTGGCAATTGTTAATCCTGTAAAGTTACCCATGCATATATCCTGTAAATAAAAGGCTATTAAATAATAATAAAAAAAAACATCCTTTGTTTCTATTGAGGATTGGGTACCAGGGAGGATACTAAGATTAAATTAGGCATGGTTCTTGTTTTCAAATCCTTTTTGGAATATATTCTTTGCTTTATAAAATCTCTTGCAGTAAGTTCATAAGCCTAAAGTCTATAATGACTCTACTTCAAAGCATCAGGAAGATGGCAGCTGTTTAGACAGCAATTGGACAGATGGATGGGAAAACAATAGCACAAGCTAAAGAAACCTTTGTGACACCCCTGAACTCCATCTCAGGGGGAAAGGCGGTGGTAGCGGTGGTAAATTCTCATGGCATTCAAGCATCAGCTCTTTAGCAGGAGGAAGAGAATATCAGGTGAAAAGGGCTATTTTCCTGACTTTTTCAACAGGTTTCAATTTCCCCAGAGGAACTAGAAATGCAAATAGTGGGCCCTAAGGTGGAGACCTTCCCCCCAGGATGTGATCACTAGACATCTGGCCCTAAAATCTAGGGCACCACCTGTTCATGAAGCACATTTTTGTCTCTGGAGAATGAATAATGTAATCTAACCCCACTCTTCTAGAAGGCTGGTGTCCCTGGATACTAACATAGTTCAAGTGAGGAAAAGTAAGCCGTCTGATCTGCCGAGCAAATGTGAGCACAGATGAGGCAGGTGATACCTGGTGTGTGTCTACAGAGCTTGCTAATGTTACCTGTGGTTCCTGACGTCCAATTCAATTCAACTAACATTTATTTAGCACTCACTTTGTGTAAGATACTATTCTAAGTGTTGCATCTACAGCAAGCTATTTTTATTAGATCTGTAACTAGTAATTTTTGTTTCTGGTATAAATATCTATATTAACTGTATCAGAACCAAGAGTCACAAACAGCGGCATCCTTAGCTGAAATGAAGAGGGAAGACAAGACCCTGGAATATTGCAGTGCATGATGAGACCTGACAAAGCATGTCCTAATCCACCATCTTATACTTCTTATTTTGATGAATTATTGCTGCCAACTGGATTCTAAGTTTTGGTGTTTCTGCATTGCTAGAGAACTGTGAGTGCTTTTGTCATCTTATAATTCAGCATCCTCTAAATTCTGAGCCTTTTTCCTTTTTTTATAATAGCTTTTAATTTTTCCAAATGCATGCAAAAATAGTTTTAAAATTTACCTTTGCAAAACCTTGTGTTCCAAATTTTTCTCCCTCTTTCCCTCCACTTCCTCTCCTAGACAACAAGCAATCTGATATAGGTAAAATGTGTAATTTTTCTAAAAATAATTTCCATATTCACCGTGCTGTGCAAGAAAAATCAGATCTATAGAAAAAAACACAATAAAGGAAAAAAAAAACAAGTGAATAAAGAAAAACAATGAAAAGTGAAAATACTATGTTGTGATCAACATTCAGTCTCCATAGTTCTTTCTCTGGATACAGATGGCTCTCTCCATCACAAGTCTATTGGGATTATCCTGAATCACCCCATTGTGGAAAAGAACAAAGTCCATCACAGTTGATCATGCCATAATCTTTTTATTATTGTGTACAATATTCTCTTGGTTTTACTCATTTCACTTAGCATCAGTTCATGTAAGTCTCCTCAGTTCCTGCTGGTCATTTCTTAAAGGACAATAATATTCCATTATATTTATATACCATAATTTATTCAGCCATTCCCCAATTGATGGGCATCCATTCAGTTTCCAGTTTCTTGCCACTACAAAAAGAGCTGCCATACACATTTTTGCACATGTTGGTCCCTTTCCCTCCTTTAAGATTTCTTTGAGATACAGACCCAGTAGAAATACTGCTGGATCAAAGAGTCCAGTTTGATAACCCTTTGGGAACAGTTTCAAACTGCTCTCCAGAATGATTGGATTAGTTCACAACTCTACAATAATATATTAGTGTCCCAGTTTTCCCACATCCCCTCCAAAATTTGTCATTATTTTTTTCTTGTTATCTTAGCCTATCTGAGATGTATGAGGCAGTACCTCAGAATTGTTTTAATTTGCATTTCCCTAATCAATAGAAAAGCAAAGTCTGTCAGACTTTGTTTATGTATTACTAGATTTTGTTGAACTACTTTCCCCCTAATACAAACTCTTAGTGAGTTTCTTGAGAGCTGGGACTATCATGTCATTCTAGTTGTATCTTCAGAGATAAGCGCAGGACTTTGCAATACTAAGAACTTATTAAATGCTTTATTCATTCATTCATCTTTTAAAGTTTTTAATTTTAAAAATTTTTTTTAAATTCTTTGTAAAAGGATGACTCACCAAATAGATTAAGAAGGAAATATTTGAGAATAATGTATAAAAACAAAAGAAAATAAGAAATGTTTAAAAATAAAATTGAAGTTTGGCTTAAATTACCTGAATGTGTATGTGTGTATGTGTGTGTCCTTTTAAAGTACTGATATTCTTCTGATGTTGCCATATGGCTATGAGTCATGATACAACATAATTTTCAAAGAATTATAACTATGGGTGACCCATTGAGTAATGCAAAGACACCCAGTGGGTGTACACAGGCAGCACAATATTACTAAGACATGAATTTGCATTAAGCAATGGCAAAAAAGAGGCTTCCTTAAGAACATATATAATCTAGGTTTTATAGGATTGCACCTATAAATCCTATAGGATTTTGCCTCAGTTTCCTCATCTGTAAAATGAGCTGAAGAAGGAAATGGCAAACCATTCCAATATCTTTGCCAAGAAAACCTCAAATGGGATCACAAAGAATCAGACGTGACTGAGAAATGACTGAACAATGAAAATTCTAACTATATCCACACATTCTCAAATCCTGTGTTTTGTGTCTCCTCTAAAGGACCTGTAGTTGTCAATACCCTGTTTCAGGAATGACACTATTTGGTGAGGTTTCATTTTTGAAAAGGAAGCCAGATTTGCTTCCAAATTGCTTACCATTTTACCCTTTGATCCAGCAGTGTTACTACTGGGATTATATCCCAAAGAGATTATAAAGAAGGGAAAGGGACCTGTATGTGCACGAATGTTTGTGGCAGCCCTTTTTGTAGTGGCTAGAAACTGGAAACTGAATGGATGTCCATCAGTTGGAGAATGGCTGAATAAATTGTGGTATATGAAAATTATGGAATATTACTGTTCTGTAAGAAATGACCAACAGGATGATTTCAGAAAGGCCTGGAGAGACTTACACGAACTGATGCTGAGTGAAATGAGCAGGACCAGGAGATCATTATATACTTCAACAACAATACTAGATGATGACCAGTTCTGATGGACCAGGCCATCCTCAGCAACGAGATCAACCAAATCATTTCTAATGGAGCAGTAACGAACTGAACTAGCTATGCCCAGAAAAAGAACTCTGGGAGATGACTAAAACCATTACATTGAATTCCCAATCCCTATATTTATGCACACATGCATTTTTGATTTCCTTCACAAGCTAATTGTACAATAATTCAGAGTCTGATTCTTTTTGTACAGCAAAATAATGTTTTGGTCATGTATACTTATTGTGTATCTAAGTTATATTTTAATATATTTAATATCTACTGGTCATCCTGCCATCTAGGGGAGGGGGTGGGGGGGGGTAAGAGGTGAAAAATTGGAACAAGAGGTTTGGCAATTGTTAATCCTGTAAAGTTACCCATGTATATATCCTGTAAATAAAAGGCTATTAAATAAAAAAAAAAAAAAAAAAAAAAACAAATTGCTTACCATTTTAGGAAGGGGGGACAAAAAGGGGGAAGAAGAGAGAAAAATTTGGAATTCAAAATAAAAAAAATGTGACCAGTCCTGAAGTCAGGAGGACCTGAGTTCAAATTTGACCTCAGGTACTTAATACTTCCTGGCTGTGTGACCCTGGGGAAGTCACTTAACCCCAATTGCCTTAGCAAAAATAAATAAATAAATGAAGATTAAAAAAAGAATGTGGAAGGACCCGTATAACCAGAATACAGCAAAAGCGAGACATGAGAAAAGACCACCTTGAATCCTTAGCTGGTATCCAGGAAATTCTAAAAGTGAGGAAGGTCTTCATTTCATTGCATGGATCCCAGTAGATCTTATGAAAAGATATGGACAAGAACTACATAGGATGAAAAGGAACAGATCTACCTTTTTTCCCCCATAAGTATTGTTGTCTTAAAAATAGTATTTTCCCAAGTAACCTTGATTAGTTAACTTTCACTGTACCTTGGGGCTTCTCATTTTCTCTAATTCCTAGTGTTCTCATTTACCTTTGTGCCTCTTCTAGGACAAAGGACAAACAACAGTACCTTTGTATTTATGTTATAATGCACCTACACTATGCATCCATGGTCCCCCACCTCCCTGCCAAGCGGTTTCATTATCTACTCTCTAGAACCAGGATTGGATGTTATGATTATTCAGAATTCACTGTTTCCTTTAGTATTCTTTTAATTTTCATTATTTTAGTCATTTTATATATTTTTCTTTTTTTCTTCTGTTTACTTCTTCATGGCAGCTCAATCAAATCCCACTATTTCTCTCAATTTCTCATGCAGCATTTTTTTTTTTTAATCTTCTGTATCATATGGATGCACAACAGCAGAGTTGAATGTAATAAGAGTTTTGGATGCCTCCTGCTAGCTTTCCATGTGAGTCAAAGGAAAATTGCACACCCTCTTGGTACTTTTTTGATTTAGTATGTGCCATATGTTAGCAAACTATGAAATCTAGTTTTTTTTCACTTTGTACATATAAGTCATGTCAAGTGCATGCAAAATCTCAAGTATTTTTAAAACAGCCCACACACTTAGAAGACTGGTGGTAGAATTACATGCTGGCAAATTTAGTTGGCAAGTTTCATATTTGATATTCAATCAAACGAACCCTCTTTTTTCCCCCCTAAGAGCATGGCTTAGAGTTTTTAATAGTGTCAAGTAAATTCCGAGGGACTCTTTTAGCATCTAATTATATGCAAAGGTCATTCTGATCAAATGAGAGGCAGACTGAGTAATCAGAGTCCATGAATAATTCAACTGACAAATCTGGCTTCCTTTTCAAAAATGAAACCCCACCAAATAGTGTCATTCCTGAAACAGGGTATTGACAACTGCAAGTCCTTTAGAGGAGACACAAAACGCAGGATTGAGAATGTGTGGATATATTTAGAATTTTCATTGTTCAGTCATTTTTCAGTCATGTTTGATTCTTTGTGATCCCATTTGGGGTTTTCTTGGCAAAGATATTGGAATGGTTTGCCATTTCCTTCTTCAGCTACAGATTCAGCTACATTCTACAGATGAGGAAACTGAGGCAAGCAGGGTTAAATGATTTGCCCATGCAATAAGTGTCTGAGGCTGGATTTGAACTTTGGTCTTCTTGACTTTAGTCCTGGCATTCTATCCATTGTACCACCTAGCTGTCCTAACATCTAGAATACATGTCTACTGACTTTAGCAAAAGCTGTCTGAGTGAAGCTCCATTCAAAGTATGTGTCCAACTGAGGATAAGCTGATATAATTGAGCTACGTTACCTACCTGTATTTCCTTAAGTAAGTCAGCTAATATTAATTGGTCTCAGTTTCCTCATCTGTAAACTAAGCAGGTTGAATGAATTCATCTCTAAGGACTCTCAGCTCCAAATCTCTTATCTAATAATCCTTTCATCAATGGAACAGCTCGTTTATTGAATTTCCAGTAGTGAGTTCCTCTTCACTGGAAGTACTCCAGTGGAGGCTGCATGACCCTTGAACAAGATTGTTTTAAAAGAGATCTCTTTTGAGATACAGGGTAGTCACTCTGAAATACCTTCCAATTCAGGGATTGTGTTCTATTGTGATTCTTGTTTGACTGATCTGTTTCATTATGAAACTATTAATTGCTAGACCAAATACTTGTCCGGGCTTCTTATCTAGACTCAGATCAAGAAGTTACATTCTCATTAACCAATTAATTGATGAGCATGTCAGAGAAGTTCATGTTTTCTTACAAAAGAGCATTGACAATTACAACTTTTAAAAAATTGTTCTAAATATATAATCAGTTATGATAACTCCAATTTATCCAGAATTATTAAAATTTGTAGATGAATAAGAAATTCATTATTTAGTACTTATGACCCAGTTAAGTTCTTATAGACTAATATGTAAAGTTAGAAATGGTGCTGCTTTCTTATTAGAATCCTTTTTAGGACTTTTTTCCTGCAGCTGACTGACTAGCATTTTCTATACTATAAAATTTAATAATGCTCTCAAAACTTGCAGATCTAATTAAGTTATTCTTAATTAGTTCTTGGGCTATTTTAAAAAATATCTGTTCTGGATTTGGGGAGTCAGGTACAATGATATATTGTTGGTGGAACTACTAAATGGTGCAGTTCTGGAAAGCAATTGGAATTTATGTCAATAAAACCACTATATTGTTCATACTCTTTTACTCAGTGATTTCATAACTGGGCATATACCTCAAAGGAGGTCAAGGACAGAAAGAAAGCTTCTATGTGTAATGGAATATTCATAGTTTTGCTCTTTGTGGTTGTAAAATAAAAAACTGGAAACAAAATGGGGGTCCATAGAGAGAGGAATGGCTGACCAAATTGTGCCATATGACTATAATTAATAATATTATGCTGAAAGAAATGATGAATATGACAAATTTAGAGAAATGTATAAAGTCATACAGTGTGAAGAAATCAGAACTAAGAGAACAACAATATACACTGTGACCACAATAAGATATATAATAACAATAACAGTCAATGAAACCGATAAATTGTAATGGCCTTGGTCTTTGAGGCTTAATAAGAGAATGTATTATGTATCTTCTTTCTCCGAGTAGAGAAATGGTGATTAGAGATGGGGAATACAGCTTACACTATAAGATGCATTGACTTTACTTAAATACTGTTTTTGCTTTAACTTTAAGGAATAATCAAATGAGGAATCACTGAATAAATGAATGAATTAAGGGGAAATCAATGTTGTATGAAAATAAAAGGCAAAAAATGTATTTCACCATATAAGCATACATATGTACATGATATGTATATTTCCATCTAGATATCTACTGGGATTGTCTTGAATCTGTCTTGTCTATATTTTTTATTTACGTATATAGATACAAATAATTTCCTTTGGGTTTCCTTTTGATCATTGTAGTCCTATCATAGTGCCTAATAAATCATTGATACTTGGATTACTTTATTGACTGGTGGATTGGAGAAGGGATAGGGATGTGAGGACCTGTTAGGATACAGCTACAATGGCCTAAAATTTTTTTTTTAATTTAATAGCCTTTTATTTACAGGTTATATTCATGGGTAACTTTACAGCGTTAACAATTGCCAAACCTCTTGTTCCAATTTTTCACCTCTTACCCCCTACCCCCTCCCCCAGATGGCAGGATGACCAGTAGGTGTTAAATATATTAAAATATAAATTAGATACACAATAAGTATACATGACCAAACTGTTATTTTGCTGTACAAAAAGAATCAGACTCTGAAATATTGTACAATTAGCTTGTGAAGGAAATCAAAAATGCGGGTGGGCATAAATATAGGGATTGGGAATTCAATGTAGTGGTTTTTAGTCGTCTCCCAGAGTTCTTTCTCTGGGCGTAGCTGGTTCAGTTCATTACTGCTCCTTTGGAAATGATTTGGTTGATGTCATTGTTGAGGATGGCCAGGTCCATCAGAACTGGTCATCATATAGTATTGTTGTTGAAGTATATAATGATCTCCTGGTCCTGCTCATTTCACTCAGCATCAGTTCAATGGCCTAAAAATTAAGAAGAAAGACCAACACTGAGGGGGAACAATTACAGGGGACAAATGGGAGCAATATTGTGCAGCTATCCCCAAAACACAGAATTTCCAAGTTTGAAAGAATCTCAGAGCCCAACTAGTCTAACTTATGTCTAAATTAGATGACAAGTCTTCATCTAATCTTAGCTTTTAGAAGCCTACTGAGGGGAACCCATTGTAAGACAACCCATTCTATTTTGAATGGGATGGAGCTAATTGTTAGAAAGTTTTTTTCCTTATATCAAGCCAATTTCCTTTTCTCTAGTTTTTTCTAATTGGATTTTTTTTTTTGGGGGGGGGAGGTGAAGTGAAGGAAGATCCAAGCAAAGTGATTTGATTGTTCTTCATATACTTGAAGGCAGCTACTATGTTCCTCTCCTCCACAAGATCCTTTTCTTATTTATATGTCCAAGTCTTCTCCAAGTCAGACATCCTCAACTTTTTCGACTGTTAACCATAAGGCATGAATTCAAAGCCCCTTTCACTGTCCTGTTAGTTATTCTCTGAAGACTCCACCTTCCCATTGAATGTTTTGAGCAGAACCATTGGGAGTTATTAACTAATTGAAGGTGAGAGGTCTGGAGAAGATCCAAGGCTTATTGGGGGATGACAAGTCTGAGTGAACACAAGAAAGATCATATCACCAAAGAAAATGTGAGAAACACACACACACGCACACAAACACACACACAGAGTAAAGGTAGAAGGAGGTTTAGGAATATTTAAAAAGCAATGTATCTAGTTTAAGATCGGAGTTTCCCTATTACATATGACTATTTAGTTCTGCACAGAATTTCTTAAATTAGAAGAAATTCAAAGACATCACAGTGTTGCTAAAGACACATAGAATGATTGCCAACTTCCTTTAAAACTGAAACTTGAAAAGATCCCTGTTTTGCAGTCAGTGTTATCCTTGTGCAATAAAATGGTCGCAAATGTGACTAATGTGTTTTACATGAGGCAGATGAAGCAGTGTGCTGACTAACCAACATTATAGGTTCATACTGAATGGTACAGAATTGTTTTTGTTTTTCTTTTACAGAATGGCATAAGATGATCATGGGGAATAGAGACAGCTGTAGAAAAAGGATTTTCTAAAAAATCAAATCTTAGGTAGCCACATGGATCTTATTTTACATTATGAATGCAAGATTGGACAGTGGAAAGACTATTGGATTGGATGACAAAAAAAAATGGATTTGAAACCTGGTTTTGCCATTTACTATTGATGGCGTCTTGAGCAAATCACTGAAAATTTCTGTGCCTCATTGTGTTTCATTTAAATGAAAGAGTTGGACAAGATGTCCTATGAGATTTCCTTTAGCTCTAAATAGATTATCTTGTACAGTGTAATAGAAATTTGGAATCATCTCCCAAGTACCTTTTCTTTCCTTCATTTCTTTGTTCTTTTGTTCCTTCTTTCCTCTATAGTCAGGAAGGTAGAGCAGTTAATTTGAAAAGCGAGAAGATAATACCTGTTGCCAATAACCTTGTTAAGGGTACCATCTTATCTGTGACTTTTAGGCTTCTTGGAGTCAGCTTATAAAAGCTGAGATAGCCCATGCTTCTGGGCTGCAGTTTCTAAACTGCTCCTCATACTATAGAACCTATTATGTTCAATTCAATTCAATAAGCACTTAATAAGAGCATACTACATGTCAGGTGCTAGGTTAGGCCATGGGGACATGAGAACAAAAATTAAACCTATCAACAAGCAACTATATTTTATTTATGTAGAGGATGTCCTATGATATGTACACATAGGTAAATAATTACAAAAATAAATTCCAGGGTGAGGCTGAATGATGGCATCAGGAACAACCTTGTATAGCCGCATTTGAACTGAGTCTTAAAAGTGTAGAATCACAGAAAATTTACAGGTCATCTAGTCTAACTCTTCATATTATAGATGAAAAACCTGAATAGAGAAATTAAATGAGTCACCCAAACTCCTCTTGGAAGCAGCATGTTGCAGAGCCAATATTCAGATCCAGGACCATTAGTTCCAAATTCAGGGCTCCTTCCATTGGATCACACTACTCTTGATGGATCTGAGATGGAAGATTTGTTGTTCGTCCCTCATTCTTGAAGATGACCATGATCTCAGGGAGGTGACGCCATGATATCCAAGTGAATTGCATGTAAGTGAGGGAGGGCTGGCTAAAGTCATCTACCCCACTTTCCCTTCAGAGCCATCTGGGTCCATTGGCCAGGATGACTGAAGATAGCCTTGGATGAAGGATGGCCTTTTAAGTTAAGTTTGGAACTGTCACCAAAGCATCCCTAACAGCACTCTAAGTCAGACCCTCTTGATGGGAATGGGAGAAGGATTTTGCCAGAGGAGTCACCCCATACTGTGAGCACAAGCCAACGAGGGCCTGTTGAGCCAGCTAACATGAGAAATTAGGCTCACTCTTAATCTGTTTCTGAATGCCGATTATCCTTGTTGGTATTTTTAAAAATCCATTCTTTTAATGCCAAACTTCTGTACCACTGAAGAGCTAATGGGAGACAGATTGCTCATTTCAGATTATTCATCTTTCCTTAGGAACTTGTGCAATATATTTCATCAGATGTGCATTTGTATGGCAAGCAACATAAACACATCTTCAGTATGATGGACCCTTAAAAATTGGTCCTGCAATATAAGCTTCTCATGATCATCATTACTTAGATTTATATGTCCCTTGTTATTTTCAAAGGGGTTTATAAATATCTTTGTTAGGCAGGCAGGCCAAAAGCTGTTGGGGAACATTCAGACTTAATGATCTTCTAGCTTGGCAATGAAAATTCCGGCAACACAGAGGAAACCAGAAGACTTGATTTCAGGAGATCAATTTATGCAATGACCGTAATAAGGAAAAGAAGAAATGTACTGGAAGACTTTGGAATTCTGATCAATACACTGATCAACCATGGTGCCAGAATTTATTCCTCCTTCTCCTCTTCTTCCTCCTCCTTCTCCTCTTCCTCCTCCTCCTCTTCTTCTTCCTCCTTCTCCTTCTTCTCTTCTTCCTCCTTCTCCTCCTTCTCTTCCTCTTCCTTCTCCTCCTCCTCTTCCTTCTCTTCCTGCTCCTTCTGTTCCTCCTCTTCCTTTTCCTTCTCTTCCTCCTATTAGAACCACCACCATTACTTCTACCTAGCACTTATATAAGGCCTTTAAATTTATTAAGAGCTTTACATAGGTAATCTTATTTGATCTTCAGAACAACCCTGTGAGGTGCTGTTATTAACCCCATTTTATAGATGAGGAAAGTAAGGCAGGCAGAGGTTAAATAATGTACTTAGGGTCACACAGTTACTAAATATTTGAGGCTGTATGTGAATTCAGGACTTTCCAAATCCAAGTTTACCACTATATATAGTTATACTACCTAGCTACTTTCAGAAGACTACTCATCACTTTGGTAACAAGGTTATATACAAAAGCAGGCATTCTAAACCTGCTATCTGTGAGCTTGTATTTTAAAATTTTTATTTTTACAAAATATTGTATTTTAAAATATTTTCCAATATAATTGGTTTCCTTTGCAATACTATATTTTATTCATTTTAGAACATGATTCTAAGAAGAGGTCCACGGACTTTGCCAGGCTGCCCTAGGGGATCCATGGCACCAAAAAGGTTAAGAATTCCTAGATGAAAAATGGAGAACAAAACATAACATTCATACATGACTGATGTGTTTATATATATTTTTGTGATCATTTTTATTTATGTTTAACCATTCAGTTAACCTTTAAGTTCTGAGGGCTCAAGGGCCTGATAGCCCCTAACACTGGCATATGCTCAATAGAGCCCTCCACCTTACACTGAGAGATTTTCTCAGTCTGGGCTTCTCCTGTTTTTGGAGGACACTTTCTAGTAACAGATTTAAAGGATAGTCTTTGGACTCTGTGGTCAAATGATTCTGAGTCTAGTAGTAGTCATGAGATGACTGGTATCTCATATGATTTAGGGAAAAAAAAACTAGTCTCTGGTCTCTGTCTCTCTGACTCTCTCTGTCTCTGTCTTTCTGTCTTTTTCTGTTCCCCTTCCCCACTCTCTTTCTCTGTCTGTCTCTGCCTTCCTCTTCTTTTCCCTCTCTGTCTTTCTCTTTGTATCTGTCTCTCTATCTCTGTCTTTGTCTGTCTCTGTCTCTGTCTTTGTCTGTCTCTGTCTCTGTCTCTCTCTTTGTCTCTCTCTGTCTCTCTCTGTCTCTCTCTCTCTCTCTCCTCCTCTTTCCCCCCCTCTCTCTCACTCTGTCTCTGTTTCCCTTCCTTCCCACTTTCCTTCTTTTTCTGTCTGTCTCTTCCTCCTCCACTCTCTGTCTTTGTCTCTGTCTGTCTGTCTCCATCTCTGTCTCTGTCTGTGTCTGACTTTCTGTGTCTCTGTTCTCTCCCCCCATTTCTCTATCCCTTCTTCTTTCCCCTTCTTTGCTTGTGGCTGAGTACTTCTGTATCACATTATTGAATTTAGAAATCAATTCTTTCAAATTATGCATGCAATAATCAGGTCAAAATCAGCATTAATGGCCATTATGATTTATATGAGCATTTTAGAAAACATGCATGATGAAAGTTAAAAGAAAAAAACAAACCAGGAAAATAAGCAAACCCTTATGTTTGTAAGGGGACTATCTTAGATTCAGAGAAACCACAAGAGTTTCTTCTTCATGTTTTATTGGCAGCAGGAGAATCTTCTCCATGGGTGAATAGAGAAGGAGTTATGAGGTGCCCCAAACCCTCACCTCACTGCCTCAGCCCCTTAGGATTTAGCCCTGGGTCCAGCCCTGTCCCTGGCTTCTGATCTAAATATTTCCAGCATCCTCTATTCCTGAACATGAGAGCACTGCCTTAAAAATCTTTTCTCCTTCTTCCTCAAAGTTCATCAAAGTAAAGTTTAAGGGGCAAGACCACAGGAAACTTGGTAACTTTGGGGAGTCCTCTTTATTTCAACTTAATTTCCATGGCAACAATTGTAGAGTGTAGCAAAGACAAGTTACACAAGGGAGGACTTTTACTTAGGGGAAGTTAGTCGTTAGTCATAGAATTATTTTCTAAGAGAAAATAAAGAACACTGAAGAAAGTTTTTTCAAAATATATGAGAGAGAGCAGAAAGATATTCAGAAGAATATGCAGAAAGAAGAATAATTTTGCCTCTTGTGTTAAATTTACATTTTTATATTTTCTTTATATTGAAATATTTGTTTGCAAAATTCATAAAACAAAAGAAAATTTATTATCATTGTTTTTTAAGAAAAATTTAAGTTCAAGTCCTACTCTCCCCATTTTTGAGCTGAGTATACCTAGGCAAGTCATCTGCCCTTCTCCATGGTCCTTAATTTCCTAGGGAATTGGGGTCCTATCCAGTCCAAGAGTTTCTTGGTTAACTCAACTGAAAATGGCTAGAGAGATGGTTTGATTAAAGGGAGTACTTTTTCTTGTTTGTTCCATCTTTCCTTTGCAGAGTTACTTGCTTATGTCATCGATAAACTGTAGAACCTCCAAAGCTGGGACAAAATTGGGAAGGTGAAAGGCCTTAATATACCAGGTAATACCCGAGAACCTTTGAAGGAAATGAGATTTTTTTTTTTAGCATTAAAAAAAGACACGGGAAAAATGTCATATCTCTCTTCAAGTATTTCATGAGCTGTTACAAAGAAGAATCAGCTTTGCTCTATTAGATCCCGGGGCTAGAACTATGAGCAATGGGTATAAATTGAAAAAAGACAGATTTAGGTTGAATGTAAAGAGAAAATTCCCAGCAATTAGAGCTATCAGAAAGTGAGAAGGGCTACCTTGAGAGAATTAGAACTTTTCAGTCAGAAGCTGGATGACCACTTGGGGAGTATGTTGCAGAGGGGCTCCTTATTCAAGTATTTGTATTAAATGTTATCTGATAACTCTTTCTTCCTAAATTTAGGATTCTAGGATTTCCCCAGATGCAACAGCCAACAATAATAACTGGGGCTCATATTTCTATCGTATCTAAAAGGTTACAAAGTGCTTTCATCCCAGGAGTTCTATAATTGGGACTGTATTGATTAGAATGTCCAGTCTCATTAGGAATTGAAGAGTCCATGAAAAATGAAAAGATCTTTTCAGACATAATATTATAACTGGATTATGGAGAAAATTTAAACTCTTCATTGTAATAGTGTGATCAGGGGAACCTGTGTGACTTATTTGACTGGAAGCATCTCCCATGGAACTGGACAGGTGATATTAGAGGTGTGCTTTTCTGGGATGACAGTATGAGTCCTATTTAGACTGTTGATTGGGGGGAGTGAGACTCTCAGACTAAACCAGGAGGAGCTATGTATTTCATTAGTGATCTATGAAAAAAATGAGAGAAAAATTTGATCTCTTTTTTGACTATTTTGGAGGTTTTCAGTTGTTTTAAATTAAATTTTAGTTTTTCAATGAATCAAAATTTGTCTTCTCTGGTTCCACCTTCCCACCTCCCCTGCAAAAGACAGAAAAACAGATCCCTTGTAACAAATATGCATAGTCAAGCAAAACAAATCCCTACTTTAGCCAAGTCAAAAAAATTAGGATATATTGGGATTATCACTTTTCTGTCAGGAGCTGAATAGTGTGTTTCTTAGGGGATTTCATGGAGCATGATTAGTCATTGCATTGGTCAAAGTTTTTAAGTCTTTCAAAGTTGTTGTTGTTGTTGTTGTTTTAATGTCATTGTCATTGCATAAATTGTTCTTTGCTTCTGCTCATTTCACTCTGTATCAGTTCAAGATGTAACGTATTTTCTCCTAGTAAGTAGGGGAAATCTCTTCCTTTTTTGTTCTTCTTGACCACTCCTATCTCTCAGCAGGGATGTTGGCTACAAGCAGATAGCTGTGAGAGCATGTACTTTCAAAGAAAATCCTGAGTCATTAAATTTCTGTTTTCTTCACCGGGCATAGGTCAGTGACTTGGGATACTGAAAAATGGATGTTTTCAGCCAAGGCACTTACTGTATTGCCCATGATTTATAGAATTATGGATTTGGCCACTAACTGAAAGACAGAAAAAAGCCTTTTAGAGTAGAAAAAGACCACTATCAAGAAAGAAAACCATATAATGTTTTGTTCTCTGCTGTGTAACTTTTTTACTTTATTTCTTTCCCCCCTTTCATTTCACCCCACCCCCAAGCAGGCTACAATTAAAAAAGATATGTTTATATAAACATATGTAGATATATACATATACATGCATACCTATTCCCCTCACTTACATATCTTTCTTTGCTTTAATTCTGCTCCTTAAATTGCCTTGTTATTACTTAACCTCCCCTCTTCTTCCCTCATCTTTTGCTTCTTGTTCTCCCATCCCTCCCCCATTATTTCTTTATAGATTTTGGAGGATACTATACCTTTCATGGTATATATATATATATATATGTGTGTGTGTGTGTGTGTGTGTGTGTGTGTGTGTTTGTGTGTGTGTGTTTTGCCTTAATTCTTACTAAGACCTGGGAAATAACTAAAAAAGACCAAGGGTCTCCCACTGCAACTGGAGCCATTGCCAGTTGTTCTGACCTATATCTTTCCATTGGCCTCTGATGACTTTGCATAGCTCTGCCTTAATAAAATCTAATTCACTTTCAAGTCAAGACATCACCCTTCTGATGACATGGGTCCTCTTTGAGAATAAAAGATGAACAGCAATAAACAATATTGAGAGAAGAGTCGATATTGTATGGCAAAAGAAGCTTCGGGCTGTCCCTCAGATGCTGGCATATTGATCCATGAATATAGGAATTGGTCTTAATCTTTGATTTTAGGTGAAGGAGATGAATTTGGAAGATTATGAGGTTTAAAAGATCATAAGAATAAGCCACCTGAGGTCCAAGAGTCAGATCCAGCTGAGTCCTGCTTTGCATCATTGATGTCCTGAGGATAAATGTTTGGGACCAAGATTGCATATAGTTAAGACTAGGATTCATTTAGTAGCGGGGCTCCAAATGAATATGAACTCAGTGGGACAAATGCTATGTCTAGAACTTCTTCCCTCAGAAAACAAAGTAATATAGGGGAGAAGTAAGGCTGGGGGACAGGAAATGTTTGTGTTTTTATTCTCATCATATATGCTCAGTAAATATCCCTTTGTAAAAGCTGATTGATGATAATTGGTTAAATAGAACTAGGGTTAGTCATTGGCACCTAACAATAGGGAGGCGCTGAACACATCTAGAAAGAGGGTTAAGCTGATGGGATGAGAGAAGAGACAATCCCCCAGTAGCTCAGGAACTCTGGGGGGAATGAGTGATGATACCCTTTCTTTCTCTGGGATGGTGAGCCTAAAGAACACTTACTGCCAAGGGGGGCAGGGAATGTCAGCTTCAACTAACTAGTGTTAGGTACACTCTTAGAGGGATCATAATGGTGACAAATGCAAAATATGGAATCTCCCGACTTGTATTTGAAAACCAACTCTTTACCTCCTATATAACTTGGATAAGACACTTTTTCTCTGTTGGCTTGATTTTCCTCATTAATTAAAGGAAGGAATTGAATTAAATAACTTATTTTATTATTAAAGCTTTTTATTTTCAAAACATATGCATAAATAATTTTTTAAAAATTTTTATTTATAAAATAAATTACTAAATTTTAATTTATAAAATATTTTTATTTATAAAACATATGTGTGGGTAATTTTTCAGCATTGATCCTTGCAAAACCTTCTGTTCCAAATTATTCTCTTCTTCCCCCACTCCTTCCCCTAGATGGCAGATAGTCCAATACATGTTAAATATGTTAAAGTATGTAATATCCAATATATACATACATATTTATAAGATCATGCTGCACAAGAAAAATCGGATCAAGAAGAAAAAAAAAACTGGGAAAGATAATAAAATGCAAGCAAACAACAATAGAAAGCTTGAAAATGCTATGTTGTTGTCCACACTCAGCTCTCACAGTCCTCTCTCTGGGTATATATGGCTCTCTTTATCACTGAATATTTGGAACTTGTTTGAATCATCTCATTGTTGAAGAGGGCCACATCCATCATAATTGATCATCCTATAATATTGATGTTGTCATGTACAATGATCTCCTGGTTCTACTCATTTACTCAGCATCACTTCATGTAAGTCTCTCCAGGCCTCTCTGAAATCATCCTGCTGGTCATTTCTTACCGAACAATAATATTCCATAACATTCCACCATAACATATACCACAATTTATTCAGCCATTCTCCAATTGATGGGCATCCACTCAGTTTCTAGTTTCTGACCACTACAAAAAGGGTTGCCACAAACATTCGTGCACATATAGGTCCTTTTCCCTTTTTTATGATCTCTTTGGGATACCAGCCCAGCAGAGACATTGCTGGATCAAAGGATGTGCACAGTCTGATAGCCCTTTGATCATAGTTCTAAATGTTCTCTAGAATGGTTGGATTAGTTCACAACTCCATCAACATGAATTAGAGGTTCTCTACAAGATCCTCTCAACTTGAAAATCCTAAAGTCTTATTTCTAGAAAGTCTTTTCTTTTTTATTCCATACTTAACAAACACCAAATAAAATAAGCATTGCTGTATACAAAATAGAATATAAAAGAATTGTACATGAAATTGTAAATCTTTATTATGTATAACTTGGTTGATATTCTTTTAAAAATATATATAAGTTTAAGATGTAATTTTCAAAGCTGTTCAGCTTGTCTGTGATTCTTTCTGGCCTCCTGTTTTCTATCTTCTGTGCATTTAAAAATCATTTCAATTATTGTTTTCTTTCTCTCTCTCTCTTTTTTTTTTTGGCAATCTTAAACCTATACTAACCCCTTTCCCCTCTCCAACCTTCCCCCTCCATTAAAAGAAAGAAGAATAAAATTCTTATAACAAATATACAAAGTCAAGTAAAACAAATTCCCGTGTTAGTCATATTCAAAATTTATATTTTTCTGTACTTTGTTTTTCTATTGTACAAGTTATTCTTCTGGTTCTGCTCACTAATCTTGACTTTCAGAGGTATGACTGGCATTATTGACCACTTTCTTTCTGGATAGCTAAGGTGGTAATTATTGAACTGGAGAAGCTAACTGTACACAAGTTATTGATTGGGGCTCTGAGAGTAAATCTAAACAGTAGTTGTTGCTGCCCTATGCAATGGTAGTGAGTAAGCTGATAGGGCTGCAATTACTCTTATTCCCATCTTTCTTTGGGTTTGGCTATGCTTTCTCTTTTGGGTCTGAACTTTCCCTTGTAGCCCCTTTTCTTTAGAAGCCAGTCTTGCTAAAGGAAAAAATAAAGCTTATTCCTATTTCAATGCCATTCCAGTCACTTAGCTAGCCACAACTTCTGAATTATTAGCCTAGAGAAATTTTGCCAAAATATTTATTCTATTCTGGGTAATCACAAAAATGAACCAAATACTTTCTTCTCTGAATCCCCAATCAGAAATCTGATACTGAAAATTTTAAATTTTGTCTCTCTCTCTTCTTTTCCAGATACTCTCCAAATACCCCTTTCCATGGGACATTTGAATCATTACACACTGAATGAACAATGCAAATAGTTAAATCTTTTACAACCATTGTCTTAAGAGAGAGTTTAAACACAGAATATTGAACAAATTTTTAAGAAACAAAGCTGAGTCTCCAGTGTCTGGAAACATCACTCTTATATCTTCTCAGAAAAAAGGGAAAGAAAAGGAAAAAAAGATTGATGAAGCATTGAACCAATAGTTGGCAATGAAAAACATTTCTTTTGTCACATCATGTAATTTTTGCCAAAGGCCAGAAGTTAGTAGGAAAAATAAAATGTATAGGGTAAAGGCAGGATACAAAAAGTAAGATATATATTTTCAGGGGCATTGGCTTTGAAAGCATCTCACTTTTCCTTCAATTACTTAAAAGCATTATTCTGAGAAGGCATTCATAGATTTTTACCAAACTGTCAAAGGGGTCCATAACCCACAAATGATTAAGAACACCTGATCAAATGGGCTTGTGGATACATCATATAATCCACATTAATCTATTTTATGTATGTGAATCTCTATAGGTGAATTTTGAGGCTTTCTAAATTTTTACCAATTTTCCAAGCAGAGAAGTCATTTCAGTATATTATAATATTATTTTTGAGTTAAAATTTCTTCAAAGTTGTCCATTGTCCATGTCCCACTAATGCATTATTGGTGGAGTTGTGAAATGATCCAACCATTCTGGAGAACAGTCTAGAACTATACATACCCTTTGGCCCAGTGGTGTAGCCCAAAAAAATTATAAAGGAGAAAAAGGACCCACATGTGTTTGTAGCAGCTCTTTTTGTGGTAGCAAAAATTGGAAAAAGGAGTGGATGTCCATCAATTGGGGAATGGCCGAACAAGTTGTGGTACACGAAGGTAATGGAATATTATTATTCTATAAAAAGTGATGAACAAGCTGATTAAAGAAAGACTTGAAAAGATCTACATGAACTTATGGTGAACGAAACAAGCAGAACCAGGAATACACTGTACACAATAACAGTAAGAATGTGTGATGATCAATTACAGAAGGCAAGGTTCTTCTCAGTAGTTCAGTGATGCAGAGTAATTCCAATAGACTTTGGGCAAAAAATTCCGTCTGTAACCAGAGAAAGAACTAAACAGATTGACCGTAAGTCAACAAATACTATGATCACTTCTTTTTTCTGGTTTTTTTTTTTTTTTAATGTCTCCCATGGTTTTTCCCATTTGCTCTGATTTTTCTCTCCCAACATAATTCATAAAACAATGTGCATTAAAAATAAATAAACTAAAAAAAAATGAAAAAAAAAACCAAAAAAATGTTGTCTATGTGCACTTCAATACTGAGTATTAGACGAATATGCTACGTGTTTTAAAGGAGAAAATAGAGATAATAATTGCTAAAAGAAGTAGTTACCAAAATGTATTTTTAACCATTATCCAAAGCATTTAGACTAGTAGTTCTGGAAAGCAGTCTGGTAGAGTCTTAAATTCCTGCCACAATATAAGCCAACTTTGTTAACTACAGCAGCATTGATGGTCAATGTGATCTTTTGCTTTATGGGACTTTTCTTATATTCAATAATAATTTTATTTTCTATAGCAGCTCGTTTTGTGGTGGCAAAGACTTGGAAACTGAGGGGATTCCTATCAATTGAGGAATGACTGAACAAATAGTGATATATGATTGTGATGGAATACTATGGTGCTAAAATAAATAATGAGGGCAATGGTTTTAGAAAAACCTGGAAAGAACTGATACAAAAGGAAGTGAATAGAACTAGGAGATTATACAGAGCAATATTGTAACAATATTATCTACTATTATAAAAGATTTAGCTACTTTTGATCAGTATAATGATCCATGATAATTCTAAAGGAATCATGATTTTTTAAAATGCTGTTTGCCTTCAGAGAGAGAGAACTGATAAACTCTGAGTGCAGATTGAAGCATTTTTTTCATTTTCTTTCTTGCTTTCTCCCCACTTTACTCCCCAAGATAGTTAACTTAGAAATATGTTTTGTATGACTTCATATTTATAAGGGCTATTGTATTTCTTGTCTTTTCAATGACGGAAAGGGGGCACAGTGAGGGAAAGAATTTGGAACTGAAATAAAAATTAAAAAATTGTTTCCTCAGGAATGAGGCTTATTATGGATTGACCTTATAACCCTTCACCATTTAAATCCAAATTCTTAAAAATCTTTTATTATTTCTTTCGGTTTCAAAATTTACAAGAAGAAATGTTTTAAAAATCCTATTATAAACTCCCCATGATCTTTGCAACAGATCCTTTTGTTGCTAGCCAACGAACAACTGCCCATTTATTTTCTGAGTCTCATGCAGCTTTCCTGTAGTAGGCTATAACAGTAGGAATTTCTCTGTTTAATTTCCATAACAGCAGGCATATCATTGGGTACCTTTAATTCTGAGGAATGACCCCTCTGTGCAGTTTTACACAGTGAGTAGCAGGGCCATTCTATTTCTAGACTGTGGGAGTTTTGTCCTTCAAGTGGTTGAATGATGATACTGACCTCACTAGGAGGTTCTGAGCATAAAGTATCTTGTAAATGTTATTCCAATTTCCCTTAGCAATCTTCAAAGGATGGATCTACATGAGAAATCACATATCAGGGACAAGAAATGAAATAAAATGTTGCGACAAAGGCTGCTCTGACTGCCTTAGACCTGGAATGTCAGTGTTTAGAGTTTGGTCGTTTCTAGAATGGCACCATAACCCCAACCTATTTAGCTTACTAACCTAGAGAGAATAATTGATAAGAACATAGGAGCAGAGATTTAAAATAGAGAAGACTTTAGAGGGATTCAAGTTTAACCCCTTCACTTAACAGCTGAGGAAACTGAGGCACAGAGAAATTAAGTCACTTGTTCATAGAGAAGTAATGTGTAATGGAAAATAAGAAGCTTGGTCTTCCTGAATCCAAATCCAGCATTCCATTTACTAATCCCTAGTGCCTTTAAGAATTATAGAGTACAAATGGAGACTGAAACAACTGAGTAAAATTTCCAGGAAATGTAAAACCAGGACAAAAGTGATTATTATTTAGGGATAATTTTAGAAGACATTTTGGACATAATTTAACTCTATATGATAGTCATCCCACAATCATTTTTATGGACATAAAGCTGTTGCTATTGTTGTTGTTTTAGTTCAAGGACATAAAAATGAATCTATTTTATTTATTAATTTAGGTTAATGTCATCTTAGGTTGTAATTATAATGATAATACAAGGATCAATCTATTCCTTGTTTCTCTGGATCCTATGCTTCCCCCACAATCTTTTTTTTTTTAATAATTCCTTTGATTTGTTCATAATAATATTTTTATCCAGAGTCCCTTAAATGATTCCCATAATCACTAAAAAAAAACCCTTTCCCTAACTATTCATGTGGAAAGACCAAATGTATAAAGAATATGTGTGCACAGTAAATTGCAGTTGTATATACAACTTCTTAGAGGTTCTTCATGGATATATATATATATATATATATATATATATATATATATATGCATATCTTGAATAAGCTACAGATGAAAAGGGTTAGATTTGAAGGAAGGAAGACAGCCACTTGATTGCCTTTGAAACATTGGAAAGTTCTTTTAATGATCCTCAAGATTTTTCTTAAAACAAAGACTAATATTTTTTTTAATCCTTTTTTTTTTCTGAATGGTTATGAGTCCCTCCTTCCCTTCCCTTCCCCATCCCTAAGACAGTAAGCAATGTGATATAGGTTAAGTATGTGTAATCCTATTCTATATTTGATTATATTCTATATTTGTCATATTTATCATATATGCAAGAAAAATCAGACCAAAAGGAAAAAAAAGACATGAGAAAGAAAAAGCAAACAAAGAAAGGTGAAAATATTATGCTTTGATCCACATTCAGTCTCCATAGTTCTTTCCTTGCATGCAGATACTATTTTCATCCCAATTACCTTAAATCACTGCATTGCTGAGAAAACCCAAGTCCATCATAGTTGATCATCACATAATCTTGTTACTATATACAATATTCTCTTGGTTCTGCTCACTTCACTCAGCATCAGTTAATGTTAGTCCTTCCAGGCTTTTCTGAAATCAGCCCACTCATCATTTCTTATAGAACAATAGTATTCCATTATATTCATGCACTATAACTTATTTAACCATTCTCCAACTGATGGGCAGCCATTCAATTTCCAATTCCACATGGCATTGCTTTTTGACTGCTTTCCCCCCTCATCCTCCATATTCAATCAGTTGCTAAATCTTTCCTTTCCCACCTCTCCAATATCTTCTGAATCAGATTGCTTCTCTCACAGTCCATACATTAAGTTCACTTAAAAGCCTTCAGTATTCTGGACAGTTCTCTAAGATGAGAAAATGCAGGTCTGCTTTGGGAGAGGGAATTTCTTTCCTGGGAGTCCCATATACCATGAAATAATAAGCTTGACCTTCCAAAAAAGTAAATAAAGAATAATTTGAGGAGGAAAAAAGAAACCTCAACTAGGGGATTAAAAAAGCTTCCTGTAAGAGTCTACCCAGCCTCTAATCCTTGAAGGATTCCAAGAAGCAAAGGTAAAGAGGGAGTTGTTTACTAGCATAGGCACAGAGTCAGGAGGTGGATGCTGACTGAGTTCAGGGAACAGAAAGCAGGGCACTGTGACAAGAACATAGTTGTGTGAAATGCATGTGGAAGGCTAAGCTGGAGACAAATTGTAAGGGGGCTTTAAATGCCAAGATGAAAGCTTTGTATTTTCTCCTAGAGCAGACAGGAAGCCATTGAATTTTGGGCTTCGGAGGGCATGAGATCAGTCAGATCTGTTCTTTAGGAGAATTATTTAGGTGGTTCTGGGAAGGCTGGATTAGAGATAGAGGAGAGATGAGGTAGGCAGATAAACTAAGAGTCTGTGGAGCTAGTGCAGGTGCAAAAGGGAATCTGTGTGCATGGAAAGAAGGGGCAATCATGATTTTGGAAGTAACTTCTGGCTTTTGCCTCGATATAACCAAGATAGACATTGCTAATACAGAAAGATTATATTATAGACCATCCTACATATTTCTCATTGTAGAAACATTCCCTCCATTGCCACATAATAATTTATTTGTAATGTATAATCTTAGAAGTTTTCCTGGAGCACTATAGGGTTGAGTATTTTGCCTAGGATTACCCACTTACCTTGCATATATGTAAGACAGAATTTGAATCAAAGTCATTCTGATTCTAAAACTGGTTTTCTATCCATTGCTGCTGTTTAGTTATTCAGTTGTATCTGACTCTTCATGATCCCATTTGGGGTTTTCTTGGCAGAAATACTAGAGCAGTTTGTCTTTTTCTTCTCTAGCTCTTTTTTTTTTTTAAAGTAGTTAAGTGACTTGCTCAGGCTCACACAATTAGTAAGTGTTTAAGGTAAGATTTGAACTCAGTCCTTTCTGACTGCAGGCCCGGCATCCTTGCCACTTGATCACCTATCTGCCCTTCCTATCAGTGACCCCACACTTATTCATCCATATTAAGTTGTAAAATGGGGTGAATTTAATAGCAATCACCTCCTATTGTTGTAATGCCCTTTTGAAATAATATATGCAAAACTCCTCACAAATCTTAAAGTACCATGGAAAATTAGATATCGTCATCATCATCATCATCATCATTATACCTGAGAAAACCTGGCTTTGATGAGGGTGACTCTGCTGCTCCTTTCATTTCAGAGTTCAGTTCAGAGAGGAATAGCATCTCAGTGGAAAGTGACCAGCTGTTACAAAAAGGAAGCAGACAGACATCTGTAGAGAGAGTTCCCTGAGATGTGTCAGTGCCTTCTTTTGCTTCCTTATTTTGGCAGCCTATAAACATGAGGAAGGAAGGGCTGGGCAGCTGGGCGCACCACTTTGTAAAACAGAAGCAAATAATACTCCTCATGGGTCAGTGAGTTGCTTGCAGCTGACACCTCAAATGTCATCCATTTCAATCCCTTCATTTGATAAGGTTTGGTTAAATGACTCCTCCAAGGTCACATGGAGAGGGAGATTTAAAATCAGGATTTCTGGATCCATGTCGGCTGCACAGTTCTTGCATCTACACAATGAATTATCTTTTTCTTTGGTTCAGGGAAATAAAACACCAAAAATCATGTCCATTCTTCTTGTAGGTTATTCTTTAAAAACCAGACTATCGAAGGCCAAATAAGGGATAAATAGGTCTCCTAAAGTTTGAGATAATACATTTATTTATATTAAATTGATGCCTTTTTTGGGAAGGGTGAGGCAATTGGGGGCAAGTGACTTGGCCAGGGTCATACTGATTTGAATTCAGGTTCTACTGAATCCAGGGCCAGTGCTCTATTTATTGTGCTATCTAACTGCTCCAACAATTTATTAAAGATAAATATGGTGGATAAATGTGATGGATAGGCAAATTTACATGCTCTGATATAGAGTGAAGGAAACAGTGTTAAGAAATGCAAATGCAAATGGAAAGAATTACCACAAAATAACCAAAATACAAATTCTAAAAAAGAAACTTGGTCCCAAAGAGAAGAAATGAGAAGACAATGCAATCCCCACTTCTTGACAGAAATGAGAGGTCCACAAGTATAGTATATTTCATAACATTTTCAGACTTCTTCAGTGTTTTGATGAGTTTTGTTGACTTTTAAAAACTATTTTCTTCTTTTTCTTCAAAATATTATTATATGGAGTGACTTTGGAAGTGGAGATATGGTAAGAGAAAGACTTAGAAGGTATATAATTTGGGATTAGTCATTTGTTCTCTTTAGATTTCAGGTTTCTCATTTATAAAATTCAGGTTGGGGCTACATATCTCTAAAGCCCTTTTGCCTCTATTTTTAAAAATGAGACTTAATGTCCCTATGATATTAAGGCTGGAAGTGCAGCAGTCACTCTTTTTTTCTTGGGCAGGATTATTTCTTTTAGGCAGCCTGATGTTCCTCTACGGCTGGGTACTCGCCATATTGACACCACACTGAGTGTGTATGTCAAGTCAACTTTAGAATTGTAGAGTTCAAGTTCTCTACTAGTTTTAGTATACTCCTGAAGCATGGATTACAGGCATGTCCCACCATGCCCAGCCACCTCTAAATCCTATTATCCTATAATTCTGTTCTTTGTTATTATGCTTGGATTTCTGTAATATTCTTGTTCTTTTTAAAAATTATTCACTGGAAAAGTACAAATAAACATACACACACACACCAAAAAAAAAAAAAACATTTCCATGTACATAGCACAAGATGAAAAGAGGATTCAATATAAAATCATGAATTTCCATTTCAGATTGTTTACTATTTTTGAAAAACTATGTAATAAATACTTCACATTGTTTTCAAAGCTATCCTCTTTTCTGTGTTTCCTTATAAATTTTTTTTCTTTTTTTCCCTATGCACTTTGTGCATATATACACATATAAGCATCTAGAATATAATTAAGATAAATAGAAGCTTCGGGAGGTGGACAAAGATGTTCTAGAACCAATCTGAACCAGCACTCAAAAGCCAGTGACTTAATTTTCAGTGGAAGCCTTTATACCATAGGAATCAGAGAAACTAGCAAATGCTATTGTTGGGGCTTGATTTGTTTTGTTGATTATTTAGACCAAGGATGGGAAACCTTTTTTCTCTTCCAAGAGCCATTTGAATATTTACAACATCATTTGAGGGCCATAAACAATGATCAACTTAAAGAACTCAAGCAGTGGGAGGTTGTTGCTGCCTGAGGTTGCCTTGATAGGGCCAGACCAAATGATTTCACAGGCCTTATATGACCTGTGGGCCAGACATTCCCCACTCCTTGTTTAGACCCAAGAAAGTGATGGAGAAAATGTTAATTCCTATTAAATTTGAAAATGTGCCATATGTTCAATTTTATAGGGAGCTGATTGTAAAATATTTACAAACCACTGGAAGTAGGACACTGTTGTCTAGGTGGGAGGGGATGTCCAGGACAAGTTTCATGTAGGAGGTGAGGGAACTCTAAGAAGTAGAAGTAAATAGGTAAGAATTGGTAGAGTATCCAGAGAAAAGATAAGGCTTATTTTACAGATACAAGGAGTCTTCAGCCCATATCACAGGATGGTTATTGTTAGAAACAATTTTACTCACAAAGAAATTTTATTGAGAAAGTTTAGAAGAATTGGACATTACTGACCAGAAGCAGGCTCTGCCCTTCTAATGGGAAGCTCAAGGTACAGAAGCAGACAAGCTTTATGCTGTTAGCTCATTGCATATCTTTCCCCCAAAAGAATGGACTGGTTGGTTCCCCTTAGGGTTATATCATTTCTTAGATGCTACTCCTAAACATATTCCTGCTTCCTTATCATATATCCCATGTTCTGTTAATGAGGTTCTGATTCTATGCAGGTTGTATCAGCTTAAATACATGAGGCTTATTAAACAAGTGCAATGAAGAGGAGCCTTTTCCTGGTCCTTGAACCTGGTCAGTTTTAAACCAGTTTCTAGCCCAGACATCTTTATTAAAAGTTTGGAGCCAGTTGAGTCTCTTCTTTTGGAACCTCATGAGTCAGAGATACTTATTATCTTACAATATCTTGAGGCTTCCAAGATTCTGTGGAAACTTATCTGCTCAAAGTTTTGGCGGAACCAAAATTTAATGGTTCTGTGGAAACAACTTTAGGTCGTCTCTCACCATAGGAGTAAAGTGAATTATAGACTTTAAATAATCATTTAAATGTGAGACAAGGTAGCAGGCTAGGGGAGAATGGGATTTTATGTCTGCTCATTGTTTGATAGACAATTAGAGCTGGATAAAGGAAAGAAGAAAAAAAATTAGTGTGGGTTAGAGTTCTCAGCATAGGGCTTGAACTTGACTACCATGGTATGAGAACCCTTCTTAGAGAAGGAATTTCATAGGTCACTAAATATAATTCCTTTAGATAGCATAACTCCTCTCTAGGATATTACCCATGATGGAGTCAGCAAATATCTGTTTTAACATGTCCAGTAATAGAGAAACTTATTCTCTTTTTTAGTCTCCCCCTCACTTGAACCAAGCATCAGGTTCTATTTTTCAAGGTAGCTCAGATGGGCTGGCTATGGACCTTAATATAGTATACAGGATGACCATCACTTTCAAAGCTACTAAGTAAGGTGGCTGCCCAGAAATGAGAGATAACAAATAAATGACTGTCTGGGAGAAATATGGGATAACTGGGAGATGATTTCCTAGCCACAGAAGCTACTTTGCTGCTGAATTTGCCCCAACCCTTTGGGATACCCTAAGACCATAGCTGAGAGATAATTGAGAGTGGTTTCCCATTTGTTCTGTAGTTTTTGGAATAGACTATTGTCTATATTTCTGAAGGGATCCTTCTTGGTAACTATCTTTCCACCTAGAGAGTTTCAATTTTTATTCTTTTTCTTATCCTTACAGATTACATTTTGAGAAAATCCAGAACATGTCTGCTTAGCTCTGATTTGGCAGACAGGCTAGGGTTTGGAACCATTCCCTATATCTCAGTGATGGATGTCTTCTTTTCCCTTCTTTTTCTTTTCTTTTGTGGTTTTGAGGGGTTAAAAATTCACCATTTGGTAACAACATCAGAATGGACAAAGGAAAATAGTGCCGAGAGAGTCCAGAATATGCTCTCTCCATCACTTATGGGAAACCACAGAGTTTGCAGGGAAGCTAAGAGCTGTCAGGAAATGTCCTCAAAATCAAAGCAAATTATTTATTCTCTACTCTTCTCAATCTAGTTTCCACAACTCAGGGTTGAAAGGAAACCCAGAGGCCATGACGTTTACCCTGTCCTCCTATAAGATGCTTAAGCAGAAGTCCTCCAGTGTCTGCTTGAAGTTTTCCAGAGAGAGAGAGAAAACATTTTTTAGATTCAATTCTGAGAGAGGAATCATCCTGACATCAAGTCTAAAGCTGCTTCTTTTAGAATCCAACCATTGTTCATAAGTCTCTCCTATGGAGACGATAGAACTAATTGAAACCCTCTTCCCTACAGCAGCATTTCCAATATTTGAAGACAGTTATATGTGTCATGCTACCTTTGAATCTTTTCTTCTCTAAGCTAAAAGAACCCAGTTCTTTTAACTAATCCTCATATGATGACCTCAAGGTTCTTCACTACCATGGTTGATCTTTTCTGGCATTCTTCACCACTGACTTTCTCTTCAGTCTGTCGGTGTCCTTGCTAAAATGTGATACTTAGAAGTAAATCTAATAGTCTAGATATGGCGTGATTGGAGCAGAATATGGCAGCGCTCTCACCTCCCTCATCCTGGACATAGTGCCTCTCAATGTGCCTAAAATTGCATTATTTTTATTGGTTGCCCTATCACACTGTTGACTCATTTTATATTTGGGAAGTTAATTTTCTAGACCTGAAAAAGATTTGTATAAAGGTTTTATTACACTTCTTTGCAAGTCAGCAGGGCTTAATTAAGTGCCCTGTAGGTTTCAAAAATTTAATTTAATTTTTATCAGTTAATGAAAATTCATTTTCTCTTCTTCTACCTCCTTTCATGTAGGAAGAAGAAAGAAAAATAATATTCGGTCATGTAAAACAAATTTCACATTGGTCACATACAAAAATTATGTCTTATTCTATACCCCAAGTCCACCACTTTTCTGGCAGGAGGTACATAATATGTTTTATTTTTGGCAGATAGTATGCTCTATTATCAATCCTCTGGCATTGTGCTTGGTTACAAAGCTACTTGTCTTTACAATGCAGTTGTTATTGTACATGTTATTCTATTTTCCTCTTAAGTACCTACTCTGTGCTAAGCAGTCCTCAAAAAACTTATGCAGACAATCAAATACGACATAATTTGAAGGGGCAACTCTTGAAATTTCCATAGTCTTTCAAAGATAATTGATTTGACAATGACATCACTATCTTAGCCCGTCTTTTGCCCCCCCCCCTTTTTTTTGTATCCTAGTACTTGGCACAATGACTTGACATATAGAACCACTTCTTAGTATTATTGAATCATTTAGTTGTGTCCAACTTTTAGACACCCCCTTTGGAGTTTTCTTGATGAGGATACTAGAGTGGTTTAGCATCTCGTTTTTGAGCTCATTTCATAGATGAGAAAATTGAGGCAGGATCATACAGCTATTAAGTGTCTAAGGCTGGATTTGAATTCAGATCTTCCTGACTCTAGACCTGGAGTAAGATCCATTTCAATACTTAGCTACCCCCTCGTAGCTACTTAATAAATGTTTATTGACTTATTATAGACCATGAATCATTCTAAACATGAGAAACCACTTCCTATACAACTTTGGATAAATGATTTTGCACCTCTGGACCTCAGTTTCTTCATTTGTAAGATGAGATGATTGGACTAACTTAATCTGAAATATCTTCTATTTTTATTCTTGTGATCATATAGATATGCTGGTGTTAAGAGAAAGGAGACAGTTCAATAAAGCTTTGTAAATGGGGAAAGCTTCACAGAGGATATAGGCGGTAAATTAGACTTTGAAGGATAGGTTGATAGAAAAGCAGTGATCACTTGTATTTTCAGGGGAATAAATGGGGAGCACAAAGGCACAGTTTTGAGATATGACTGACCAAAGATATGAATGCTCATAGTCTCAGGTAGAGAGGAGTTGGAGGAGGCAGAGGGAAGCCTCACCTTATAGAAAAGAAGGGATAAAGTGCTTACAGATAGTATGTGAGCACTGACACTAATTTCTCTGTTGGCCATGGATATAATTTTTTTCTACAAACTCTTGGTTATAAATGACACAATTTGATTCAGTAAGGAAAGAGATCTGAATTTGGAGTCATTGGACCTGGGGTTAAAGCCTGTGATTAAAAATTGTCCCAGGATTTGTTGATAAGTACTGCTGCCTATCAGGCAGCTAGGTGACACAATGGATAGCAGACTGGGCTTGAAATCAGGAAGAATCATCTTCCTGAATTCAAATCTGGTCTCAGAAACTGACTAGCTGTGTGGCCCTGGACAAGTCACTTAACCCTGTTTGCCTCAGTTTCCTCATCTGTCAAATGAGCTGGTGAAGGAAATGAAAAACTACTTTGATATCTTTGCCAAGAAAACCCCACATGGAGTGAGGAAGAGTTGGACATGGTTAAAATGATACAATAACCTTGTTGTAAACATACTTATCAACACATAGAAATGTGCAAGAGCTCTTTTATTATGAACTCAAAGCATAGACTTACTGGCATACAAAAGGTCCTTAATAACAGTCTTTAACTATATTATATAGGTTTTGGTTGCATAGAGAATTCAGATTTTGATAACAACCCTCAAAATAAACTAGATGTGCTAAACAAGATGTGCTAACTATGCTAATTGTAGGTGTCAGTAAATCAACTGGCCATCTTGTTTATACAAGATAACCTCAAGAGTTAAAAGCTATAGCTTAAGCATGATATTTGTGGAAGTATGTACAGAAGAATTGTACATGTTTAACATATATTGGATCAATTGGCACTTAGGGGAAGGGATGAGGAGAAGGGAAAAAAATAGAACACAAGGTTTTATAAGGGTGAATGTTGAAAATTATCCATCCATATATATATATTTAAAATAAAAAGCTTTAATTAAAAAAAAAAAAAAAGTGTAGCTTAACCTCCAGGTTGTATAAAGTAACTGTGGAGGATAGGTCTATCTGCAGAAGATAATTCTGTCAGTACAAGATAATTTTACAAGGTCAATTTACTCTTCAATAGGGCCCACTCAGATATTGGGTTTCTCATAAAAGATTTCACCTAGCCCCTTGTTAATTTTGAGTTTATTAAGGACTTTGTCCTGTTGCTAAACATCACAACAAAGCTTTTCCCCTTGACCTGGAAATGGTTTGAGCCTGTCAGTTCATTCTGGACAGCTCCCCTGACTTGTTGCATCTCATCAATTCCAACATTGCCCTTCCTTGATGTTGACCCTTTTTATTGTTTTTCAAACAAGACACTACATTTCCCAACTCTGGACGTTTTCATTGTCTGATCTGCTACCTCCTCCCTCATCTCTGCCTCCTGAGTTCTCTGGTTCCCTTGAAGTCTCAGCTGAAGTCTCACCTTCTAGGAAAAGCCTTTTCAGCTCTCCCTTTATCTCAGTACTTTCCCTCCGAGATTATCTCCCAATTTCCCTATAAAAATCTGCATTGTACATAGTCATTTGCATGTTGTCTCTTTTATTAGACTCCTTAACAACAGGGACTATTTTTTTTTTTACTTTCTTTGTATTTTTGGTGCCTGGAACATAATAGTCACTTTGAAAATATTTATTGACTGAATATTTGAAAGAATTGGTGCTTTTATCCAACCAAGAAAGATATAATCAGAAAAAGAGTTCTGTCAGTCAGACATCAAGACAAGCAGTAACCACAACATCAGCAACAACAGCTAGCATTCATGTAGCCTTTTTTAGGTTTGCAATTGTTCTACATGTTATTTCATTTGGTCCTCATGATTATCCCCATTTAACAGATGAGGAAATTAAGGCTTCTTATTATTATAATTCTCCTGGTGCATAGTACAGTGCCATTGCAGCTCCCCTTTGGTTTTTGTTTTCTTGTTTATAATATGAAAGGATTGGATTAAATGATCTTTTAAAGGAACTTTTTAGTTCCTACATCTTTGATTTATAAGGTTTCTTTCAAGCCTTACATTCTGTGATTGAATGTGACTGTAGCTTTCCAACTAATGATTTAGAGGTCTGGCAGATGTCTCACTTGGCATCATTGATTGGTGCCCCCCTCCTAGGCTCCCATTCCACCCTAATGGCTGCCTGCCCATCTTCATCTTCAAGAAAAGCCTGCCACAATGTCTGTCTGTCTGTCTCTCTCTCTCTTTGTCTCTCTGTCTTTCTCTCTCTCTTTCTCTTACTCTTTTTGGTGTGCCTTCCTCAGAGACAGATCAGTAAAAGGGATCTGAAAGGAATTTTCTCTTTGATGACACTTTTTTTATTTTTGAAGAAGATGAGCTGAGTTCCATTGTTTGCTTTCATCCTCAATGTTTTAAAAGTTTTATTAATGTATTTTGTTTTTATAGGATTGTCAATGGTGAAAATCCTTCTCCACATCATTCTTTGAAATAGAACCCTCTTTCGGAACAAAGGGTAAAAAAAATAGACTTGAAACACCAGTCAAACCTGACAAAATATACAATAATCTTTTGTGTTTGTCACTTCCCTCTCCACAGAGAAGAGGGAAGTATATTTCATGATGACCTCTGAGACCATTAATGATTTTGAAATGACTCACTATTCTACTTCCTTTTCTAGTTTTCACCCTGCTTGACAGTGTTGTTATGATTTATATTGTTCTTTTGGTCCTGCTTATTCCAGTCTACATCAGTTCATATAAATCTTCCCATATTTTATTACTAAATAGTAATATCCCCAAAACTTTCATGTGCCATAAATCATTCAAACATTCCCCATTCTATAAATATCTAATTTATTCTTCTCTCTCTGTCTCTCTAGTTGGCTCTATTTCTCTGTCTCTGTTTCTTTCAGCTAAGTTATTTCTGTGGGCATCTAGGTAGCTCAGTTGACAGAGTACTGCTCTTGGAATCAAGAAAACTCATCTTCCTGAGTTCAAATCTGACCTCAGAGACTGACTAGTTGTGTGACTCTAGATAAGTCATTTAACTCTATTTGCCTTGGTTTTCTCATATGTAATATAAAATGGAGAAGGAAATGGCAAACCACTAGAATATCTTTGCCAAGAAAATTTCAAACGGGATCATGAAAACTAAAATAATAATAATAATAATAATAATGACTGAACAACAAAAATCCAGAGAAGTATTTGGTTATTTACTGATATTTAGAAGGAAAAGAAATATTCTGAATGACATAATGATATCCAGTGATCATTTTTTTTTAAATAAAGTTTTAAAAGATTTTAGAGAAGTCTTTTAAATAAAAAAAAAATAAATTTTAAAGAAGTCAACAGACTAGGCATATGCCACAAAGTATTCAATGATGAAAAGAAAAACTTAATATATATGTATATGTCTATATACATACATACACACATATATATACATATATATATATATATATATATATATATATATATCTCAAGACCACTTATAACAGTACTTTTTCTAGAAAAAAAATAGACATACATCCATCTACTAGGGAGTGGCTTAGTATGCTGTGGTACATGAATGAAATAGGATACTACTATATTATAAGAAAAAAGAAATGTGATAAATAAAGAAAAGCACAGGAATACCCAGGAACTGGTGGAATGCAAGACCTAGAGACAGGAGGATTCATCTTCCTGAGTTCAAATCTGATTTCATATACTTACTAATTACTACTTACTAGTGAGACCCTGAACAAGTCACTTAATTCTGTTTGCCTCAGTTTCCTCATTTGTAAATGAGCTGGAGAAGGAAATGGCAAACCACTTCAGTATCTCAGCCAAGAAAACTTTAAAGAGTTAGAAATAACCAAACAACAACAGCAATAACAATAACGTGTAATTGCTTGATTAATCTCTGTCCACCTCCTAATCCTTTCTTTTTATTCTTCCTTATAATGGATGGCTTTCTGGGAGAGGAGGAAAGAACAATACATCAGGAAATGTAGCTGACAAACCAAGAAAATGTATCAATGAAAATAAATTTTAAAACCTTGTGAGTAGCCAGAAAAGGCAGGCTAAATATAGATAGAACTTCTCTTTCTGCCAAAATCTAGCTTTTTTGATAGGTGCCAAGGAAGTGAACTGCCAGGGAACTAACAGCAAGAAAAACGAGAGAAATCCCCTAAATAATTTCACATTCATTCTAATGTGTTTCCCAGTCTGTAGAATGAGCCTCTCTGCCTTGTTGCTGAATCTTAGCTTTCAGTCATGGCTAATGTTTATCCATCATCCATCCAATGGCGTTGTCCCTCTATCAGGAAGCAGAATGTGGGGGATATGAGAGTCTAACTGTAAGTTAAGGAGCCCTGGATTCTTTCTTTCTCTCTCTCTCTGTCTCTCTCTCTGGCAATTGGGACTAAGTGACTTGCCCAGGGTCACACAGCTAGGAAGTGTTAAGTGTCTGAGGTCAAATTTGAACTCATGTCCTCCTGACTTCAGGGCTGGTGCTCTATCTATTGTGCCACTTAAATGCCTCCTCTTAAATAAGATATCGATCTTCTCTCCTCCCTTGAGAATCCCTTGACGCTGGTATGATGAAAAACTCCTGAATTCATGACATTCCTTTTGGCTCAGTCTATGACTCTCTGAGCTGATACTCTGCCTGCTTTTTTAGAAGGAATGACTCAGACTTTTTGTGTGACACTGCATGACAATTCTGTGCCTATCATCAAAGTAGAACACAGCGCTATTTGATAGTTTTCTACTCTTCTGCTGTAAATAGGCAGTTCTAACTTGGGTGAGATACATATGGTCCTGGGCTTGGCTCAGGACATCCAATTTAGATGATGCTGACAATCTCTGGAGTCCTACAGCAAGTAGAAACAAGGTTCTTCATCACCTAGTTTACAAGAATAATTATAAATAATATGAATGATATAATGTAAATTATCAATAATATAATATAATGTAATAATATAGCATTATATAACAATATACAATATAATAATATAACAGTATAATAAGGTAATAATATATAATTTAATAATATAATATAGTACAACATAATATATATCATGCAATTTACAATCATACAATATAATAAAATAATATATTACATATAATATATAAAAATATATAAACAATAAAATGGGAATGACCATTTCATTCTTTTTCTCCTCTTCCCATTGGTAATTGCACCCCAGGTGAGCCCTTTCCTGACCAGGTCTTGATTTGTTCCTTAGATCCCTAATCCCAGCAGGAACCTTCCCAACAGGGGCCACACAGGCTATGGAGAGATGCTCCTTGAATTTATATCCTGAAGTTTTAGATCTCTCCTGAGGTTGCTTTCCCTCTTTCCCCTTCAAATGAATTTATCTTAAGAAGTTGTGATGTTAGAATCTTTCAAGCTGCTTTCCCGTGGAGAAAGAATGACTACTTACTAAGAGGATATTTCAAGATTTCTGCAAACCCAGGGCAGCCTCAGACTTTTCTGCACTGTCGTTCCAGCCACTGAAGGTGTCAGTTCCAGTTTTTAATGAGGTGGGAACATTTTATGAGTTAAGTGCTCCTATTTGACCTCAATGGATTATGTAGTTTAGGGGAGGTTTGAGTGTCTTTGGCTTTGCCTAGCTCAGTCCCTCTTATTCTACTATAGATTGCCCCAGTAGGCTACTCCTTTGTCTTTTAGAGAGCTCACTTTTTAGAGATTTCTCACTTGGTTTGTGGGGAACACAGCCAGCTCTCTACTTCCACCATGCTTGCATAAGCTAGACTTCAATTCCTTTATCTGGAGGGCATATTCCTAGAGATGAAAGAGGAGGGTCACAGACTACTTGTCTTATGTTGTCACAGATTTCATGTGTGAATTCATGAATAGAAAGTTCTATTTCTCATCCTTTCTGTCCTTTATTTGTACTTCCTAATTCCTCCCCCAACCACCCAGATTCCCTATTATAGAAGACCTCAGAATATAACATTGAGATTCCTAAGAGACCTTGGAACATCATAAATTGTCTCTTCTAATCTCTGTGGGATCATAGATTCACATATTTAGAATGGGAATGAGGAAACTCAAAGAGCATCTAGCCCAACGTCCTACTTTTATAGATGAGGAAAATGAGTCCCAGAAAGATTAAATGACTTTCCCCAAAAGTTACAACAGTAGTAAGAAGAATAAATGATACTCAAAAAACAAGTTCCATTGTTCCAGATTTGGTGAGTTTTCCCATTGTGGAAGAACTAAAATATTTAGAGTTGTAAGGAACCTTGAGAAACTAGCCAGTCCAACTCACATCTGAAGAAGGATCCTCTCTACATCACACCTGAGTCATGGCAATCCTGAAATTTAAAAAAAAAAAAAAAAAAAAGGCAAACAATAAGTAAGAAAGAATCTGAATGAACTTCAATTTAAAAAGGAAATACAGAATGAAATGAAAGGAGTAGGTTTGGATGAAAGGAAAGAAGGTTTTCAATGCTCATGCAACAGTGTTAGGGAAAATGATTAAGTTATTTCAGGAAGGAAAGGGAGGGAGATAAGGAAGAGATCTTCTGGGAGAGGGAGCTTAAGGAACAAACTACAGAAACTATACATGGGCTGTGAGCAGGGCTGTGCTTTAGAAGAACTGTTATAATATTATAACGTATGTAACAACTAACTCTCCAAAAATATTTATACATTAACATTTTTAAAAACTTAATATGCATTATTAATATTTTCTTCATCTCTTTCTTCAATCTAGAGTCCCAGAGTGCAGGAAATTATAGGCCTGTCCTACCACCTGTTTTTGTATTGGCCTCTGCCTGCAAATTAAGAATGTCCTTGGGGCAGCTAGATGGCACAGTGGATAGAGTGCTGGCCCTGAAGTCCAGCCTCAGACACTTAACACTCCCTAGCTGTGTGACCCTGGGCAAGTCACTTAACCCCATTTCCCTCAGAAAAAACAAAAACAAAAAAAAAAAAAAAAAAGAAGAAGAAGAAAAAAAGTGCCCTTTAGTGAATAAAATAAGAAATCAAGTCCATTTCTGAAATGTAAATGCTTACAGTGAACTGATAGGAGACAGTTAAATGGTTATTAGTGTTAGTTAAACACTAATAACCATTTCTGACATTACCATATCAGAGAGTGTGCTGTGGCACAAAGAGCACTAGCCTGGGGTCATGGGTTTGAGTACTAGCTTTAATATGAATTTGCTGTGTGACTTTGTTCCACTAACAGGAGAAGGTTAGATTAGTTGTTAACCATACCCCACTTTAAGGTTAGCAAAGTGTTTTCCAAAGGAGGGAAGGGAAGGGAAGGGAAGAGAAGAGAAGGAAAGGGAAGAGAAGAGAAGGGAAGAGAAGAGAAGGGAAGGGAAGGGAAAGAAAGGGAAGGGAAAGGAAGGGAAGGGAAAGGAAGGGAAAGGAAGATTTAATCTCATTTGATCCTTACTACAGCTGTCAGAAGCGAAAAGCGTTATGATTTTGGTTTTACAGATGACAGACTGTCTCAGAGAGATGACATGACCTGTCCATGATTGACAATCCTCAGGGTCTTGCCTGAGAGGGCTTTATGGACATGGAGATGTAGTCAGAACTTGAGGTCAGGAAGTTCCTTCTCTATCTTTAGATTAAAAAAGCTGCCCATCGCCATATTTTTAACATTTTGTTGTAGCTTGTAAGACGCGCCTTGTCCTGTAAGTGGATGCTTCCTGGGGGCTCTATCTGCTGCCTGAATCAGGGACTGACTCGGGTGGCTGAGGGCACAGGGGGAAGCAGACCATGCAGAGACAGTACTGTGATATTGTGGGTTTGATCACCCAAGGAGGGGATGGTCTGTCCCTTAGACAGCCCAACTATCATCAGAGCCTCATTGGGCTTTGTACTTACCTTTCTCATAGTGTAATGCCAGAGAAACTGAGGTAGAGATTAAAGAGTTTTTAATATTTTATTTGAAAGGGAGAAGATTTACTGGGATCAAATGGATCCATGGTTTTGTCCCAGGGCTGAATGAGACTATGGTCTCCAAGAATCCAGCATCCAGCAGCTAATGTGTGCTTCCCATGAAGTATATATATGCACATGGCCCTAAGGACCAGGGTAGACCGAGGCAGGGGAGGAATCAGAGTGCTGAGAGCAAGAAGGGATATCATTCTGGTTCTGACAGGTTGGGGAGGGGGGTAGGACCATAAATTATTGATGACTTAGGAGGAGTTAGGAGCCAGGAAGTCTGAATTCCCCCTTATCTTGAGTTTACACATTCACAATTTATAACCTTAGAGTAACCAGCCCTAAATTATATCAGTCCTCATGATCAGGAGGAGGGTTGTAAACCAGGGGGATTAAGGCAGAACAATTCAGAAAAACTGAGGCAGAACAATTTAGGGAAACCAGGCAGGCCCATTTAGGAAAACGGAGGCATGAAAATTCAGGGAAACTGAGTCAGGACAATAAAAGGAAACTGTGGCACAACAATAGATGGGAGTATCCTGGACAGTGACAGGAACAATGAGAGGAGGGAAGAGTTTTGGGGGAAAGAGAATGAGTTTTATTTTAATCATATTGAATTGGAGCTGCCTAAGGGAATATAGTTGGAGATATTCAAGAGGCAATTGGTGATTTGAGAGTAGGATGACTCAGGAGAGAGGTTAGGGCTGGATAAATAGATCTGAGATTGCATGGAGATGGTAACTGAACCCATGGGAGCAGATGAGATCATTAATTATTCTACATCACAAACCAAGTCCTGGGTTCATCTAGGCTTGTTGGTGGAAATCTGTACTAGTTGCTAACTGTCCCCTAGGCCATAATTTAGACATCAGTTGGATGCAGAAAAATGGACAGAGTTAATGGAGGCTTTTCTTTTTCTTGCTTAATGGTCTCCTGGGAATAGCCCTTTTAAAGAGACCTGCTTTCCCAGAAAATGCCTCCAGGCTGCAATTTTTCAGCTCTGAATATTCTTTGCTTTAAGCCCTAACAAACACTGAGTTCTCACCAGGAGCTCCGTACCTCAGCAACCACGGGGTATGACCATGTGTCCCATTCTCTATAGTTTCCCCCAGGATGTTGCTTTCCATTTCATTAACTAAAGAACCGTCAGTTTTGCTCTAATTCAACATGTGTTCTTAAAAATCACCAAGCAATGCAAAATCATGAAATCATAACCACAAGACTGATGGGTAAATGGGGCTAAGGGAATTAGTACTAAAACAAGTTCATGAACGACACATTAAGAAAATCTAGGAATCCTATAAAAAAATGGTAGCATAGTTTTGTACATGTTAAATGTTTAGGGAAAACATAAATACTGCAATAAATAATGATGATGTTAATGGCCTCAGGCTGCTGTTTAGCCTGCCCTTGTGCTCCCACAGGGATCTGATTGGCAAAATCCATGGCTATCAGCCTCTCAGTCCATAATTCTGGGACACAGGAGCCAGGGCCCTTCAACCATGGCAGCTGGAATCTGTGGGATTGGACCAGCCCTCTTCTGCTGCGTCAGAAAACAAAATAAATCTGGCATTTTACCTTGGAAAAGACTTGAAGATTACTTGTGGAAGCGAGTGTTAGAAGGGTTTATGAATTGTTGTGAAATGGGCACTTTTCTACATTCTTGCCATTTCTCAATGGGGAAATTCTGCAGAAGCAAATAAGAAATTTTGTTCATGCTCAAACTGTTTCCTAATATATCAGTCACAGTGGAATAAATTTGAATTTTCAAAACAAGTGTCAGGGCAAATAGATTGATTTCTGAATCCCATCATTGTATACTGGTTAATGTTTGATATTGGGTCTGATCTATATGTAAGTAAAGTGCTAAGTTGCCCATGTGTTTTGGGTTGTGTGCATGTGCGGGTGCAGGGTGTCAGGAAGCCTCATGGGAAAGAACTCATGGGGCAGCCAGGTGGTGCAGTGGATAGAGCACCAGGAGAACCTGAGTTCAAATCTGGTCTCAGACACTTAGCACTTCCTAGCTGTGTGACTCTGGGCAAGTCATTTACCCCAATTGCCTCAGCAAAAAAACAGAAAACAAACAAAACAAATAAACAAAACCTCATAAGGAGTTATGGGAAGAAACAGTATGAAAGAACAGTGTAAAAGTTTCTCTTAGGAGGCTGCAATGGGGCTCCTTCCTACCTACCAGCTGGAAACTCTCACCATTCAATTCATTCCCCTACCTTTCACTCCAGTTCAGTCTTACATCCCGATTGCCTTCCTGAGTAGAGAAATTATTTGTGATGAAAGGTTTTTTTTTTTCAGTCCTTCTCCCTTTAGCTCAGAATCATTTATTAATTTAGCTAATTGTCACCTTGAAAGACACATAGGACTTGTTCCTGAGGGGATGAGGTACAGAAAAGGGAAATTTCAATGGGGTTATAAGGGACAGCTGCTCAGTAAGAAGGGATGTGCTCTGGGCCAACAGGAGGCCGCATGAGCCACCTCCCTGGAAAGCTGGCCTAACTATACCCAGATAATCTGTATCAAGTGGCTTGCCTTCTTAATGAGAAGTTTGGGAGAGGAAGAAGGAATAGGGAGAATTTGAAACTCAGAAGTTTTAAAAACCAAGTGTTAAAAGAATTTACATGAAATTGGGGGAAAGAATAAAATGTTAAATAAAACAAATGTAATTGAGAAGTGCTTAATAAAATAAATTAAAATATAGTACAACATAAAAAAGAAAGATGGTCTATATGGCATTTCTCTAAGTGGGTTTGGGTGGTCACAGAGCAGCAATGACTGTTGGGACAGGAGTTTTAATTGCAGATGGTGGGGTACATGGGCGTGGTAGGATGGAGGGCTGTGGGAAGGGAATGAACTTTGTTTCCCTCTCAGTTTTTATTCTCGGATTTGCCCAGGGCCAGCCACAAGGTTTTTCCTTCTTGTAGTTCCAACATGACTTTTATTCTCTCAGCTTCTCCTTTCATCTTAATGTATTAAAGACTCTTTATACTCATCTCCCTTTTCCTCCCCCTTCTCCCTCTTTCCCATCTTCTTACAGAAAGCAAAACAACATATTTATTACAAAGATTTCGTAATTTTTGTTTTTCTTTTTCCCAAAAAAGGGAGGTAAGGAGAGGAGAGACAGTATATTTTTGTTCAAATAAAAATAATAAAAAAGAAATTATTGAGAGACTTCAGCTTATGAATGGGGAAATTGATAAGGTGATTAATCCTCACTGATTTCCCAAAGTTAATGAAGAAGCCAGAAACAACAGGGAGGGAATTTCCCAAGAGGCTTCACTTTAAATGAACTAGCCTATAGCTCTTGAAACAGAGGATGTAGGTTCTGTCTACTGGCTCCTTCCATCCAAACATGCTTATGTCTCCCCATTCTCATAAAATTCTTACTTGATTCTTCCATCTCCACTAACTATTTTCCTGTATCTCCTCTGCATTTGGAGGTTAAATTCCTTGAGAAGGTCATCTACAAAAGGCAGCTCCACTTCTCTCACTCTCTCCTTAACCGTTTTCAAGCCAGTTTCTGACATCATTTTACCAAAACTGCTCTCTCAAGTTACCTGATATTTTAAAATCCAATGGTCCTGAATGTTGGAGGGGATGTGGGAAAACTGGACACTTTTTACTACTACTACTACTACTACTACTACTACTACTACTACTACTACCACTGCTACTACTACCACTATTACTGCTACTACTACTACTACTACTACTGCTGCTGCTGCTGCTGCTACTATTGCTGCTGCTACTACTACTACTACTACTACTACTACTACTGCTGCTGCTGCTGCTGCTGCTACTGCTACTACTACTACTACTGCTGCTACTACTACTACTACTACTACTACTACTACTACTACTACTTCTACTACAACTACTACTGCATATAGATCTCATTAGTAAACTTTCTGGGATATAAACCCAGTTGTAAGATTGCTGGTTCAAATACTATGAACAGTTTTATTACTTCTTCTTTTCTTGTTCAGAGGAAAGGTAGGAGATATTCAAATTATAGAAGGGGATTTGATCCCCTTAGAGATCACCTAGTACAAACACCCCTGATTATACAGAAGAGGAAACTAGGTCTCTGAGTAAAAAATAGGCTTATCTAAGGCCATACAGCTGTAATAAGAGAGAGAGACAGAATTCATACCCGAAGAAAAACTCAAAAGTTCATAGCTATAGAGCATTTTTGAGGAAAATATAACCTTATATTTTATGAGTTCAAAAACAGACCCTCAAAGGTTAATTGAATTTTACTCAAGGTCATCAAGTGAATTTGAGAAAATAAAATAGTAAGAAAGCTAGTTATACCCTGTTCCCTAATGGAAGTCTCAGGCCTAAAGGAAATAAGTGAACAAATATCTCTAGGTTAATGGTTAGCAAGATTCACTATTACCTCTTCAAGAGAAAGAATGAACCTCCAGGGACTATTTCCTCTGCTTTCTTGCTTGAGTAGTTTGAGCATATTCTCTTGGAGAAATTTAGATGAAGCCTGAGTTTATCTCAGGAGGATCCTGACATATGATTCATTGAGGCATCAATGAATAATAATAGTAACTAATATTTAGATAACCTTTAAGATTTATAAAGGTTTTTAACCTATATCATCTCATATACTATTTTTTTAAATAGTATTTTATTTATTAAATAACATGTAAAGATGGTCTTGAATATTCATTTTTAATAAGATTTTGAGTTCCAAACTTTTCTCTCCCATTCCCCTTCCTAAAATGGCAAGAAATCTGATATAAATTAGAGATATCATCTCAGTTAAATGAGATGATGATGATGACAACAAATACAGTTATCCCTTTCACAGGGTGTGTGTGTGTGTGTGTGTGTGTGTGTGTGTGTGTGTGTGTGTGTGTGTTTGAAGGGCACAATGCCCCCTCTGTCTAGAAAATCCACATAAATTTTTTTGCTCTGCCCTTTGTACCAGAAAAGAAGTCTGAATTTTTTTTTCCCTTTTTAAAGTGTTTACAATAAGTTATTGTAAAATGCCAACTGATATTATACAATGCTATACCTATTTTGTGGATTTTTGAGTTTCTAAACTTTTCTGTGTTATTTATTTCTGAAAAATTCCCCCCAAGTCCCATTTAATTTTTACGCTAATCTATGACATATCAAAACCCTGATGGGAAAGTCATGATGTGAAAGGTATAATTGTATTATGTAATATATTTATATATCATTATGTGAAATTTATTATTTATTTGTTAATATTATATATGTGTAATATACATTATTATATAAAATAATCTTCATAACAATCTTTTTAGGAGAGATATATTTTTTATCCCCATTTTCTAGAAGAAGAAATAGGCCCAAAGAATTAAGTGACTTGTTCAGGGTTACACAGCTAATAAGTATCTGAGGCTGGATTTGCATCTGAGTCTTTCTAAGTCTGGATAGACTATTTTATCCACTGTGGCTGGTTTTTTTGTTTGTTTGTTTGTTTTTTAAAATAGAAATCAGCTATATTTTCTTTCATTCCAGGGAACAAAAGGGATCTATCTCTTCATGTGTTTGCAAAGGATGACATGAGCAAAGCTTTTTAAATTCCTTTTTGTGTTTTTCCCAAAAGTTGATTTCTTTATGTTTCTTCCACAGGTGAGATGAGACACTAGATGGCAAAGTGAATGGAATGCTGGATCTGGAATCAGGAAGATCTGAGTTCAAATTCAAGTTTAGACACTTACCAGCTGTGTGATCCTTGGCAAATCACTTCACCTCTGCCTCAGTTTCCTTAATTGTTAAATGGGGATCCTAACAGCACTTGCTTTTCAGGGTTATTGTAAGGATCATATGAAATGGTAAATAGTATAATGTCTGACACACAGTAGGTACTATAAAAATGCTTATTCTCTACCTTCTCTTCCTTTTTTTGTTCCTTTTAGTAAACATCATGTCCATTTAAGAAAGGAATAGTAACTTATATTTGTATTTATATCTCCAGCACTTAACATGACATATGGATCATAGTAGATATTTAATTAAATGCTTGCTGATTAATTGATTCAACAACAATTTAAAACTATGAGCTATTTGCCAGGAAGGGCAGAATGTTGAATGTGTAGAGATCTGGCTTCCAAGCCAGGAAATCCTGAATTTGAATCCTTCTTTATAACATTTACTGACTGTGTGACTCTGAAAAAATCACTTAACCCAACTGTACTAGGTGATTCTTTAAGAGAATTCTGAATTTCAGAGAAGAGGCTGACTTGTATTTATAAAGGGAATTTCCTGTTTTCTCACTGTAAAGTTCCTGATCTCAATGAAATCACAAGGCCAGTCCCTATCCTTCCCTGGGCAAAGCACTATGCTACCTGTTGGAGGGGATGGGAGGGTGCCATGTGAAGAGAAAAAATGAGTTTGATGTGAGAGATGTTGTGAACATATAGAAGGACAAGAGTTGGCAAGGATTTGGATATGTATGGTAAGATATAATGAGGAAACAAGGACAATGTTGTTTATTTAATTTTTAGTGAGATATTTGGGCTTAAGTGACTTGTTCAGAGTCACACAGCAAGAAAGTCTGTGTGTCTAAGTCTGGATTTGAATTCAGATTCTCCTGACTACAGGACTGGTGCTCTATCTACTGTGTCATCTAGCTGTCCTCCTCATTGATTACTTTTTGCATTTTATTAATGTGTCCCTCTTACTATCTCACTAACATTAGAGAGAGAAGATCAGAGAAATAATCAAAGAGGGAGTCGATTAAAGGAGTAGTCTGCTGGATTCCATGAACATTTGGAAAAGGGCATCTGACATTAGAGATTGGAGAGTGAGCTATAATATCAAAAGGTTTTGAATTGAAGCATAAAGGATAGGAATAAGCTCATCAGGAATGGAAATTAATACACGAATGATTGGCCAACAATGAATGAAGGAACTCTGACTTCTAAAAAGTCCAAGCGGACTCATTTAAAATTAGCTGGCTCCAATTGCTTATTATTTCAATATAGTTCTGTATCACAGCAATTTGTTAACAGGTTGTGTGGAATAATTTGATGAAAAGAAACCTTTGCCCACTATGTTCTGATCACATCCCCATGTTAAGGACCATGTCTAAGTGAAGAGGCAGGTCAATTCTCTCAGAGCCTCCACAGCTGTGGATCATAACACTTGAAGGTGTGGCAAAGCAGCCTTTACTAATGCAGATATTCCTTGTAGATTGGGAATGAAATAAAATGGAGGCAAGAGGGAAGAGGAGGGAGGTCAGACAACACAACTGCCTCTCAGTATCCTTGTATCATCATCCTCTCACATGAAGAGATCCATTCTACAGGTCTGAGTTAGACCTCCAGCAGCCACATATCACAACATCCCATCAGACACAGAACTTTTTATTTGCATGCAATGGATAAATCAGAGTTGTGGTCGTCAACACTAATACCACAGGACTTGCCTGAGATCACTGCTGGGTAACTGACTGGAATCTTATGACCTGTATTGTTTCCTGTCAATACGTGTCATAAAATTCCTGTTTCTTATGGGGAACTCAAATGATGGCAATGGGGATGGAATCTAATTATCCTGATTTCTTATTAGCTAAGAACTTGGGTTCCAAGCCCAGCCCCAATATTTTGTAGCTCTAGTTTTGGATTCAAACCTTGGCTCTGCTACTTAGAATCTGTCACTAGTCCCCTTAGTGTGACTTTAAGTGAATTCATGTGAGTGAATTTACTTTTCTTGTCTGGATCACAGCTTCTTCATTTGTATGATAAAGAGGTTTGAACTAAATGATCTCTAATATGAAGATGGGCTGGTAAAAGTTTAATAACTCATTCTCTGGAAAATAATATATGAACAATAGTCTTCATTTACTTATTAAATTCATTAACAAACATTTGTTTATCAGGCCAAATAAGCAATGAGCCTTCTGAACAGTGAACAAATATGTAATACATTCATGGATACATATAGGTGATTTTTTTGTTTGTTTCAACATTCATTTTTATAGGATTTTGAGTTTCATCTTTACAAGTTATTGGAAAAATAAAATACTATTGAAATAAAAAAAAGATTTTGAATTCCATATTTTTTCACCTTCTTCCCCAAGATGGCAAGCAATCTGATATAGGTTATACATGAACAATCTTATTTTTTTTTTTAATACTTATAACTTTTTATTGACAGAGCCCATGCCTGGGTAATTGTTTTACAATATTATCCCTTGCACTCACTTCTGTTCCGACTTTTCCCCTTCCTCCCTCCACCCCCTCCCCCAGATGGCAAGCAGTCCTATATATGTTAAATATGTCACAGTATAGCCTACATACAATATATGTGTGCAGAACTGAACAGTTCTCTTGTTGCACAGGGAGAATTGGATTCAGAAGGTAAAAATAACCCAGGAAGAAAGACCAAAATGCAAGCACTTTACATTCATTTCTCAGTGATGAACAATCTTATAAACATTTTTCCACATTAGTCATGTGAACAACAGTCTTTTGTGTTTAACTGCATTATTAACATATTGTCCATTACTTTTTTAAGTTTAGACTATCAATAGAACAATAAACTAAGTCCTGATCTGTAGTGTTTGCTGATTTATGAGGTATAAATGTTCATACTGAAAATTTAACAACTGGCTCTCAGGGTGCAAGCTAGCACACCACTAATTTAATGTCTCATTAAACTCTAAAACCCATAGTTCTATTACTCACATGGAGTTTTCATGGGAGAAACTTTAGGTACTTGAGGATCTGAACTCTAGTCCTGCTTATGATATTTATTACATAGGTGACCTTGGGCAAGTCATTTAAATTCACTGTATATCCCTTTCCTTATTTGTAAAACAAGAAAGTCAGACTATATGGTCTTTGAAGTCCCTTACAACTCTAAATCTATGATTCTATTTACTCATTTATTCATCTACTATTACCTCTGAGATCGTCTATTTCAGCCTCTTCATTTTCACTCTGAAGCTCAGTTTCCAGGATTAAAAAATTTGACAAGTCCCATAGTTATTATGGAGTTGAGCAAGGATCTCAATCTATAATATCACTGTATTTAGAATTAAAAAGGACCTTGGTGGTCATGGAGTACAACTTATTCATTTTACAAATAGGAACTTGAGTCCCAGAGAAGTGAAGGGTACTGGCAAAGGTAAAAAAGATGAGAAGTAGAGTGAGAATTTGAATCTAGGTCCTCTGACCTTGGGTCTGGCATCCTCTCCAATAAACCAAGCTGTCTTCCTACTAGAATCAGGCAGAAATTATAAAACCTGGAAATTTTAACTTAAGTTAATTTCACATCTAAACATGTACTGATTTTAAAAATTTAGAAATACTTTGCTCCTAGCTCCCAGATGCTAGCCCCCAAATCATAGCTGCTGCTTCTGCAGGAGAAAGAAAATGGAAAACAATAACACAGAGGATTGACCCACTCTAAGAGGACAGAGAGAACCAGGTTTCAGATTCGGCACATAATATGTATGCTTTGTATATTATGTCATTTACATCAAGTTGAGTGTTACATGTTGACTTGACCTACATAAGGTCTTCACTATATCTCTCTGTCTTCTCTCCATTTGCTTTTTCAAAGCAGAAGGACCCCATCAGTTCTGTGCTCTGTGGTTCCATCCCAAAGCAGCCGGGACTTTGCTGTGTAGATATTCACACACATAGTCTATGAGCCTTTATTATCAGAAAAATCTTCTAAAAGTTTGAGTCATTCCCATGTTAAAGGAGAACTGATGGTTCCTCTAGTTCCAGATGGAGAAAAGGTCCTTACCACTATACTTCTTAAGATTCTTCAGAGTACTTAATAATGAACAAAACTGCTCGATTCTTCGGGCAGCTGTGTGGTGCAGTAGATAGAGCAGTGGGCTTGGAATAAAAAAAGACTCATCTTTCTGGTTCAAGTCTGACCTTAGACATTTACTAGCTATATGACCTTGGGCCAAGTCACTTAAATCTGTAAAAATGAGTTGGAGAGAGGCAGCTAGGTGATGTAGTAGAGAGAGCACCAGCCCTGAAGTCAGGAGGGCCTGAGTTAAAATCTGGCCTCAGACACTTAACACTTACTATCTGTGTGACCCTGGGAAACTCACTTAATCCCAATTGCCTCAGCAAAAAAATTTTTTTAATGAGTTGGAGAATGAAATGGCAAACCACTCCAAGATCTTTGCCAAGAAAATGCCAGATAGGGACACAAAGAATCTGGTGAGGGAGTGTCAGAACAGAGATAAAATATAAACCAAAGTCTTCTGACACTTTCCAGTAAGAACAATGGACAATTGAACAATGAACAATGGAACAGTTGAGTTGTCCTGGGAAGCTTTATGGATGACTAAATTCTGAAGAAATATCAGAGCCCAAGAGAAAAAAAGCTATGATTCTGGATTTTCCTTCAGCATCCATCAATCAGATGTCCTGATGAGCTTGATGGGGTGAATGAATGAAGACTCCAGCAAAAGGCCATGTCTCTGCTAGTAACCTGGTATTTAGGTGGGCCATAGGGAGGGACTTTGACAACAGAAGACTTTTGTTGAATTTAAGTGAGATTTTGTTGCAGGGTGCCCTGCGTAGTTAAATTCCCACAACTATTCCCTAAGACAGCAGGGAAGAACACTGACAGGATTATCTTGTGGAATATCTTGCATTGACAAAATTATCACAACCTCGCTGTATTCAAATAAGAAGGCCAAGTTAGCACCCCATTTCTTTGTTAGCTCCTTTTTAGGAGGCAAACTCCTTTTAGGATTAGTCTTCCTTATAGTCTCCTAGTTAACTCTTTTTTAGCCTGCTTACTAATTATCACAATATTAGGTTTATAATTCATCACAATTGTCTTAATGGAATCTTCCCCCTTGTTAATGGCGAAAATCACCAGGAAAGTTATGCTGAGTCTTTCCACTTGTTAATCACTAAAAACTCCCTTTTGGAAATTAGCCTGCTGTCAGCAGTGTAATAAAATCTTTGCTTCTTGATTTAGAGATGGTCTCAGCCTACAAATTCTTTTGAGACACCTCATATCACTGGTTCCAAACCCCAATATATTTTTGGGTCCAACTGCTCCCCAGCTTTTGGTGGCCCATATGGGGAGAGACCTGAAACCCCATCAAGCGGCTGTCATCTTTTTCAGGGCACCTTTCACTGTACTTTCCTTTTGGGTTGTGGCCATTACTGCTTTAATGTGGATACTATTCCCCAACCTCTATCTCTTCAAGAAGATCTGGAAAGCTTCAATTTATTTTTTTCCATAAACAGTACAAGAGACTAAGCGTGGGTGTATACACAATGAAATTCTGGTGTTGGTTGCATTGAAGTTCATGATATAATACCTTACATTAATGTAGTGCTTCAGAGTTTGCAAATATTATTTCATTCTAGTCTCACAACAATCCTGGGAGGTAGGTGCTATTATTAATCCATTTTTGCAAATGAGGAAACTGAAGCTGAGAGAAGTTAAGTACTTTCCCAGAGTCACAACAGCTAGTAAATGTCTGAGGCTAAATTTGAACACAAATCTACCTGAGTGAAAATTTAGTCTTTTATCCACTGGATCACCTAGTTGTTGAGAGAGGTTCTCCTCTTTAGAGATACTTTTAACCCTCTGTAATTATAATCCCAACAACTAGTTTTCTAGTTCTAGTTCTAGACTCTTTCTTCCAAGGAACCCAGCGTGGTTTGGTTTCATCTGTCCTTAGGGTGTCTCTGTGGTGGAAAAAAAGATGATTCCATTTCCAGTGGGAAAACTAAAAGTAACAGCAAGTTAAACATTTGCCCCACCACACCCTAGTATGCCGGCATCTCCCTGGGAATCTGGTCCCATCTCTCCAGTGCACATTGTTAAGCATCAGTAGCCTTGGACCTTGTTAAAGAAACAATAAAACTAAAAAGAGTGTATTTTCACTCTCACTGACAACAATGTGCATATGCTGACAGTCCAAGGGAAGACTGTTTAAAAGATGAACAGTATCTTTTCCTAACTAAAGAAAAATATTTTTTTAAGCCTCAAGATGCATCTCAAGGGAATCATTTCCTATTTTGTTTCTGACACCAGAAAAGAATCCATGTGTTGCTCTGGTTCTCCTCATGTAACACAATCTGCCCCAGTCTTTTTCTCTCTTTTTGGGTTTTCCAACCCAATCTCTCCAGTTCTACTACACAAAGGAGCAGGATTAAGCAGAGAAAAGTGAGAAGTTTGCTTGGGCTCCGAGCCACTGCTGGACAGACCTCAACAAGGCTCCTTTTGCAGAATGTGGCTCTTTTGAATGCAACCTGAGCCCTCAGTGCAGCAAATAAGCTTGGCAAATAGTCAGTGCACCTCAGCAATTAGCCACAAAGGTTAGGCAGAAGGTTTAGACGAAGGGCTGAGCATTTGGTTTCCAGAGAAGACACAGGAGGCAAGTAGTTTTGCTGTGTCCCCAAGACTCTGTAGATAAGATGTCAATTTGCATCAATGGAAGGCATCACTTGAGAGTTCCCCGAATCAATGAAATCACCAGTTTAATCCACCCTATAGCCAGAAGCAACTAGGTGGTGCTGGACTTGGAGTCAGGATGATCTGAATTCAAATCCAACCTCAGGCACTTACTAGATGCATGACCCTAAACAAGTCACTTAATCCCAACTGCCTCACCAAAAAAATAAAGGAGAGCTTAGTACAGTATCTGGCACACAGTAAGCACTATATAAATGTTAGCTAATATCATTATTACTTCTATTTGTATGATAAATGCAGAGAAGAAAGGGCAGTAAAGGATTAGTGTAATAGGGTAGCTTGATCTTTTGAGAAAAGTGAAATCTAGAGTGTCTCAGATTTTATAGGAGGAACATTTTATAAGCCTTGAAGCATATTAAAATCCATTAAATTTCCATTTGATGGTGGGAGGAGAGGAAGAAGAAAGGTCAGTTTTGGGGATCACATTTTAGGAATTGCATACTTAAACCACAATGGACCCAGAATGGGACAACCAACCTGGTGAAGGGCTTCAAGACCATGTCATATGAGTATCCTTTGAAGGAACTGAGGATGTTTAGCCCAGAGAAGGAAAGACCTGGGAAGAAATGTAAGATTATAATCTTCCAGTATTTGGCAGGTTGGCAGGCTGTAATGGAATGGAGGGATAAGGTGTGCTTTTCTTTATTCTTTAAGGATATGTAGCAAAATTCCTTTCTGAGAGGTTGTGGATTCACCCTCAGTTGCAGTTTTTGCGTAGATGTTGGTATTGACTTGTTGGAGGCATTGGTACTGTTTTGCCAAGACATTGTGGAAGCATTTCTTGATCAGGGATGGTTTGAGCTAGATGCCCTCTGAAATCTGATAAAAAATGAAACTCTTGGAGAATCATAATGTCTGAACTAAGACAATGTTCTTATATGAGACAATATGGGGCATCTAGAAGCTGAGTGGTTTTCCTAGCTAAGGATGATTGCAAATATGGCTCTAGAGCCCCACTGTTCTAAATACTACCCTAGAGCCATCCAAGAGCATACAAAGAGAAGAATTCTCCTTCCTTATTTCTTGACCAAAGCTGATTTCCAATAGGAGCTGTCTTGCTGCATCTCACAAGTAAGTCATAATCTGCTAGCAACAACAACAGAAAAAACTGGAAGCAGACCACAAGAAAAGTTCTAACAGAACCGAAGGTTGCAGAAGGTTATCCATGTCAGTAAATAAATACCAAGACAGGACTCCAATTCATCTCTGTCACATATTAGCTATGTGATTTTGGGCTTTGTAAGGCAAAAATTCTTCAAATTAAAGAGGTTTAGTTAGATAGCTTCTAAAATTCTTTCCAGGTGTAAAGGGTGTTTTTTTTTTTTTTCAATGTAATAGAGATTGAATTTCCTATGGAGAAGGGAAAGTATCCAGAGGAACTCAATTTCTCCCTGGGATAGCTCTTATTTTGCAAGATTCCTTCAGCTCCTATAGTCTTTACAGACAGCCCCTCCTCTTTTAAAACAGTATTAATAGAAAAATAGAGTTTATTCCTTTCATGATCTCTATTTATTTATTGAGATGCAGCATGGTATAGCTGATGAGGGACTAGAAGCAAAGGCAAAAAAACATGAGACCAAGTCCAGCCTCAGAAAATTATCAGCTGTATAATTCTGGGCAAGTTACTTAATTACTCTATGCCTCTGTTTCCACATCTATAGTAAAAAAGAAGGTTGGAATTAATACCCTTTAAGTTTCCTTCTGACTCAAGATCCACGATCTTATGATTTATATATCTTTTAAATGTTTGTAAAATATTTCCCATGCACCATCTCATTTCCTCCTTAAAACAATCCTGTGAGGTAAGGTCTATTATTATTCCCATTTTACATTTTAAACAGAAAGTGAGAGAAGTTAAAAGACTTAGATAGGGTCACACAGCCAGTGAGTACCTGGGGTGAGGATTTAAACTCAGGTCTTCAGGACTCTAGATGGCACAGTGAATAGAATGACAAGCCTGGAGTCGAGGAGACTTGAGTTCAAAAACTGGACTCTTACTATTTGCCTCAGTTTCCTCATCTGTAAAATGAACTGGAGAAAAAAATTGGCAAACTAATTCCATTATTTGCCAAGAAAACCCCAAATGGAAGCATGAAGAGTCAGACATAACTGAAAAACAATTAAACAAGAACCAGTTTCCAGATTCTAATTCCAACTCTACCCACTAAATCATTCTGCTCCTCTAACATATTTCTATAAGTTCAGGGTTAAAGAAGGTTGACTAATATTTTTTAAACTTCTAATATTTTCCTTGAGGACATGTAACAGTGAAGATACCTAAAGGGAAAGCATGTGATCTGGGAATACTTTGACCCCTGCTGTTTGAAATACACTCAATCACTGTCAAGGAAAATGTGGATTGTGGAACTGCTGCCAAAAGCCCTTGAAAAAGATGCTGAAAGCAGAAAATGGATGTCACACTCACAGAGGCTTTGCTATTTTGAAATTTTTTTCTTTCAAGTATTTAAATGAACTTGTTTAGTTGAATCAAATTTGGGTCAGATTATCCAATTTGCAAATTATTGAGCTTTTGGGTCAACTTTCTCTCTCTCTGTCTCTCTCTCTGTCTCTCTCTTTCTCTCTCTCTCTCTCTCTCTCTCTCTCTCTCTCTCTCTCTCTCTCTTTCTCTCTCTCTCCTCTCTCTGTATGGTCCGTTAGTGCTTTCACCACAGGAAGAAATTCTGAAACCTTGTACAATCATTTATTGAGACCCAGAAGGAACTTTCAAAGTCATCTATTCAACCTTATCATTTATAGATGAAGAAGCTGAGATCTACATAGGGTAAATTACATACCCAAGGTCCCTTAGGAGACAAAAAGATCAGCTCTATCTGGTTATTTACCAAGATATTTTTAATTTCTTTCTATAAGACCAACCAAGCTTTATTCACATTCAAATCTAAATTCCAGTCCAATCATTGGACTGTAATTACAAATCCAGTATTCTTTGCTCCACATTATGCTACTAACTTTAGTTCTTTAAGGAGGAAAAAAAGTTAATAAAATATTTGGCATGGGAGAAGAAAAAAATTAAGAAAATTATTGGAGGATTTTAATCATTCACTAAGGATTAGTTTAAAAATAAAGGCTATCCAAACAAATAAAAAGCATTGCCTGTTACCTCAAATTCTTTACTATATCAGGACTTTTGACTGAGGAGAAGGGTATATTGTTCTTATTTACCAATTTACCAAGATTCTAACCTCTTCTAACTGCTCTCTGGGAGATAAACAAGCTGGATACAATAGTAGAATACTGAATTTGGTTAAATAGAAAACTAGACCCAAACATCACCTCTGACATTTACTAGCTGTATAACTTGCAGAGATTCTGAGTCTTGTTTTCTTATGTGTAAAACGGGAACTATAATATCGGAGTTGTGAGGATCAAGTGAGATAAAATATATAAAATACTTTGCATAAATCTTAAAGGACTATTTCAATGTGAATATTGAATATTATCTTAGAATATGGCATAGATGAATGAGCAAAGCACATATTTCTAAAGACTTGGGCCAGAGGAGGAAGCAATTGTAAAAAAAAGACAGAAAACAGATGGAGAAAGACAGAGACAGAGATAGGCAACCAGAAAGATAGAGACATAGAGACAGAAAAATAGAAGAGAGGGGAGAGGTGGGACACATACACAGAGACAGAAAAGCAGACAGAAGGGAAAGGATGTGAGGGGGGAGAGAAAGAGGGAGGAACGGAGAGAGGGAGGGAGGGAGAAAGGGAGGGAGACAGAGACAGAGAAAGCCACTACATTTTTGCACATGGGGGTTCTTTTTCCTCTTTTATGATCTCTTTGGGATACAGACCCAGTAGTAGCGCTGCTGGATCAAAGAGTTTGCAGTTTTATAGACCTTTGGGTATAGTTCCAAAGACTTAGTAACTCTTAGTAATTCTTAGTTATTTCGTTATTTTTAGTAACTCTTAGCAATTCTAACTTGGTTACTCTTTGTAGTTCTTAGTTATTTAGTTACTCTTAGTAACTCTTAGTTGCTTTTAGTTTCTCTCTATCTCTGTATCTATCTTTCTGTCCCCACCATGTCCAGGGGAGCACCCTGTGGTGACATGATTAAATACATACCTTGAAGATAATCCTTTTATTTTTTTCTTTGCCATTTTTGCTTTCCTTTCTGGGCAGCTCCTTAGTCTTCCTTACTCTTCTAGGAGCACCTAGGTTGAGAAGTTTATTGTGAGTTTCAAATGAAGTTGTATATATAAAGTACTTAGCAAACTTACAACTCCAATCTAAATAGCAGCTGTTTTTGTGACTTCAGACAAACCATTTCAGTTTGTTGAGCCTCAGTTACTTGCCCTATACAATGACTGTTCCCCTCCAGCTTCAATCCCTACTGTGTGCATTCATTCAGGACAATAACCTAGTAATATGAGGTTTTTTCTAATTACATGTAAAGATACATTTTAACATTCATTTGAAAATTTTATTGTTCCAAATATTGTCCCTCTCTTTCTCATTTCCCCTTCATTCTAAGACAATTACTGTGCAATCATGTGAAACATTTCCATATTAATCATGTTGTGAAAGAAGAAACAGACCAAAAAAAAAAAAAATAACAACCCCACCAAAATAAAGAAAGTGAAAATAGAATACTTTGATCTTCATTCAGACTCCATCTGTTCTTTCTTTAGATATGGATAGAAATTTTCCTTGCGAGACTTTTGGAATTGTCTTGGATCATTGTATGACTAGAAATAGCTAAATCTCTTATTTTTTAATTAAAAATGTCTACCATATGAATTGCACGTGATAATTTCACATAGTGATGGGTAGTGGAGAGCAGCATGCATGGCATAGAAAGTTGGCTTCTCCAATCTGGGTTCAAGCCTCAGACGTATACTGAAGGCAAGTTGCTCAGTAACTTAGTAACTCTTTTAAAAAAAAGTTTCCTTTATTTTTCTAGTTATTCATGTACATTAATTTTTTAAAAATACACATTTCTTTATGAATCATGTTGGGAGAGAAAAAATCAGAATAAAAGGGAAAAATCATGAAAGGAAAAAAAAACAGAAAAGGAAAAAAAAGTGAATATAACGTGTTGATTTACATTCATCATCCTTAGTTCTCTCTCTGGATGCATTTGGCATTTTCTACTCAAAGTTTATTGGAATGGCCTTGGACCACTGAACCGCTGAAAGGAACCAAGTCTTTCATAGTTGATGATCACACATTCTTGCTGTTACTGTGAATAGTGTATTCCTGGTTTTGCTTTTTTGGCTTAGCTTCAGTTCATATAAATCTTTCCAGGCTTTTCTAAAATCAGCTTGTTCGCCATTTTTTATGGAACAATAATATTCCATTACTTTCAAATAACATAACTTATTGAGTCATTCCCCAATTGATGGGCAACTATCGTCCAATTAATTCTCTGTCACCACAAAAAGAGCTGCTACAAACATTTTTGCACACATGGGTCCTTTTGCCTCCTTCATGATTTTCTTGTGATACAGGCCCAGTAATGGCAGGGCTGGGTCAAAGGATATGTACAGTTTTATAGACCCTTGGACATAATTCCAAAGACTTAGTTAACTGAGTAATTTTTAGTTACTGTTACTCTGAGTAATTCCTAGTAATTCTTAGTTATTTAGATTCTTAGTAACTTTCAGCAATTCTTAGTTAGTCTTAGTTACTTATTTATTCTTTAGTAATTCTTAGTGACTTAATTACTCTTGGTAATGCAGATGACTATTCAGGATTAGGCATAATCAAAGAATGATAGATTCAGAGTATGAAGGAACTTGAGAGGTCATCCTATCCAAACCTCTTATTTTACAGAGCAGCTCACTGAGATCCAGGGAAGTGACCTGCTCAAGGCTACATAGATAATAAGTGGCAGGAGAACCTATGATGTGAACCTCTGACTTTTTATTCTAATTTTTTTTCTGTATAGTACTTGTCCAACTAGATTTCATCCTGCATTACAGCTGACTCTAAATGAACAGCAGACACTTAGAAGATGTTGCTGTCAGGCTCGCAAAGTCTCTCAAATTGTTTGATATTTTGCCAAAATCTTCCCAGATGCTATCAACTCTTGCAAATATAAATATTTCTCTATCTGGGATGCCAACAGCAGAGCTTGTAGGAGTTAGGCTCTTGCCTGTGTATCTGCTCATAGACACAGAGTTGAGTGTACTAGGCTACTCTGAACTAACTTTTTCTTTCTTTCTTTCTCTTTTTCTTTTTTCTTCCTCCCTCCCTCCTTCCGTTCCTCCCTCTCTTCCTTCCTCTCTTCCTTCCTTCCTTCCTTCCTTCCCTCCTTCCTTTCTTCCTTCCTTCTTTCCTTCCTTCCTTCCCTCCTTCCTTCCTTCCTTCCTTCCCTCTTTCCTTCCTTCCTTCCTTCTTTCCTTCCTTCCTCTCTCCTTTTTCTCTCTCTTTCTTTCTTCCTTTTCTTTCTCTTGACCTGTGATTTGATTGGTTTAGGGAACTCCCAATGAGGAAACTCCTTGCACTCTGACATTATGGTAAAGTAGCTAGAATACTAGACTTACAGTCTGGAAGTTCTTGGCTCAATTCTTGCCTCAGACACTGACTAACTGCAGAACCAAGAACAATCCAATTAACCTTTATAGGTTTCAGTTTTTCTTCTCTCTAAAATGAATGGCTTGGGATAGATCACCTTTAAGACTGCCATCCCCTGTAAATCTATGCTCTTATAATTATAGTCTTTGAGAATCACCCGGAATCATTGAGAGATTAAGGGACTGACCCAGGGTCACTCCTCTATATGTATCAGAAGTAAACCTTTCTCCAAAGACAGCCTTCTATCCACTATGCCATTCTATTCACTGCTGTGATGTCTTTCTACACTGAAACAGCCCAGGAGACCACCATATGTGATTCATATGGTGGAAAGCAAACTTGTGGTTGATTGATTAATGACTTCATCTAACTTCAGGGGCTGAGCATGCTTTGCGAATGAACATATGGTAATTGGCAAAGCACTGTACCATGTTTAATGGTTCACTGCCAGCTAGCTTGGCTCTGGAGATCCATTTCTTGGAGGAAGAGAACAGATGTGGGAAAATGTGCTTACACCTAGGTGGACTTTGAGCAACTTTTCACTTAGGGAAATCCCATTTCTGGGAAGATGTGAATGAGCTAGGGAAAATGCCTGGGTGAGATTTTTCTGGCCCTACCTCATTCTTTTATTCCCTCAACCCAGCTATAGAGTTCAAAAGGGGATTTGGAGAAAGGAGAAGGAGTTGTAAATTGTAAAATGCTATATAAATAAGTGTTTATGATGTTATTGTTAATAATTATTAATTTATAGGGCAATGATATAGAGCATATTGTTTATGACATTTGTGAGTAGTAAGTAATGATGCAGGCTGAAAAGTGAATGGGAAGAGGCAAAAAGTGGAATTATACAATCTCCAGTTTAGAAGGGACTTTAGAGTCCAGCTGACTGATATAGCCTGTACCTGAAAAGGAATTCTTTCTACATCATCCTCCAACAAGTGCTTAAGCACTCTTTGCCCAAAGACCTCTAGGGAAGGGAAAATTGCTACCTATTCCAAGGTGGTTCATTATACTTTTGGGTAGCTCCAATCGGTAGGACAGTTAGCACAGTAGAGTGTCAGCCATTGGGTCAGGAAGATTCATCTTCCTGAGTTCAAATTTAGCCTCAGACACTTATTGTCTGAGCAAGTCACTTAATGCTGTTTATCTCAATTTCCTCAATTGTAAAATAAACTGGAAAAGGAAATGAGAAAATCTCTAATAACAAGAAAACTTCAAATGGAGTCATGGAGAGTTGAACATGACTGAAAAACAACAAATTATTAAGATTTTTGCTTATTTTAAAATTATATATATATATGTTAAATGTGGTAAAATAAATATATGTAAATCTAATATAGGCATATTTATTTATTTATTTACTTTTATTTATTTATTTAATTTATTTTTTTTTATTTTTTAGGCATATATATTTATACAATTACCTTGCTACACAAGAAAAATCAGATCAAAAAGAAAAAAAATGAGAAAGAAAATAAAATTCAAGCAAACCACAACAAAAGAAGTAAAAACCCTATGTTGTGATCCATACTCAGTTCCCATAATCCTCTCTCTGGGTATGGATGGATCTCGTCATCATAAGATCACTGGAACTGGCCTGAATCATCTCATTATTGAGCAGAGCCACGTCCATCAGAATTGATCATCGTATAATCTTCCTGTTGCCATGTACAATGATCTCCTGGTTCTGCTCACTTCATTTAGCATCAGTTCATAAAAGTCTCTCCAGGCCTCTCTGAAACCATCCTGTTGATCCTTTCTTACAGAACAATAATATTCCATAACATTCACATACCCTAACTTAAAAAAATATTAAGCTTTTAAATTAGTGTCTTTACAACTTCTACCCATTGTTTTATTTTGGCCTTATGGATTCAAGCAGAACAATTCTCTTTTTCCTTGTGACTTTCCTTTAACTACTTAAACATGGCCATCATTAGCTTCTCCTTTTAATCTTAACTTTCCTAGACTAAACATCCCTGGGATTTCAGGATAGGGACTGGGTCTATGATTTCGATGGGCATGTTATTGTTATTGTTGTTGTTATTTGTTCTTCTTTCTTAAAGGTGACCCTACCATACGGAAGAGATGCCATGACATGCAAGTGAGTTAGATTTAAGTGATGGAGGGCTATGCAAGGTAATCTGCCTCATTTTCTCCTCACTTTCTGCCATTGGGTCTAACGGCAAGATATTGATTAGGACGATTGGAGATGGGTCTAGTTACAGCGCAGAAGCCTTGGCCTTTAAAAAAAAAATTGAACTAAATACAAAATAAGAAAAAACAGAATAGAAAAAAGAAAGAAAAGGAAAATAAAAACAAAAAAAAAATAAAACATTCTTACAAATTCAAAATACATAACATTACAAGAAAGCACATTTTATGCTAGAAGAAATTTTATTCATAATGTCAATCTTTCTTTAATGAAAGCTTTTTATTTTCAAAATATATGCATGGATAATTTTCAATATTATTGCAAAACCTTTTCTGGGTTCATTTAAAAAATAATAACTATTAGTGTAAGTCTCTTTAATTATGGGGTGGAAGGATGGTAACTCTAGCTTCCCTTCTGCTCTCCCCTTTGACCTGGAATCCCAAACCCAAAGCTCCTTCCTCTGACAAGTGCTCACAGTCATCAGTGTCCCTATTCCACTGCCTCTGAACCCCCCATGTACTGGTTCCTTCTCATCCAGAGCAGTATCTCCACAACACAACTAGGCCTGGTGTTCAGATTAGCTGAGGCTCCAGCTCCAGCCAACCAGCCTCAGAGCTCCCCACTTTGAGTTTCTTTGGAGCTATCCTGTAGGTGTTTGTAATTTCAGGGATTAATCTCCAAGCCAGGGTCTTTTTTTAGATCTTTTTGGGTTGTACCTGGAGGACCCCAATTCTGCCCCAAATCTTGATTTTTTTTCCCCCAGTCCATGTTCACCTTGAGGTACAAATTTGTTCTGTTTGTGGGGAAAATCTGGGGAGCTTGAAATTTATTGACTTACTCCACCATCTTCCCAGAATCCTCTGGCCTTGATCTTTTTAAATTGAATCTTTAACAGGTCTCAGGTTGACTGAGGCAATATCCATTCAGTGATTAAAGCTATGTGATAAAGAAATGAGGCAAAAAAAAAAAAAAATGACCTTTTTTACTTAGTTTTTTAAAAAAGACCCTTAAAATTTCTGGTCAAATCAGAAACAATTGCTGTTTACATTCACTGAGTCAAACTGGGCCCAAAAAATGACCAACTATGGCTTGGCCTTGGACCTATTGCTGGCCAAACTATGAGAGCCAGAGAGATTTGGGTTTAGGGTATAATCCTTAAGAAAGAAACCTAGGATAAACCTCAAGATATTTTTTAAAGGAACTGAAAACTCTCAGATAAGGAGAGTCTCTCTTCTACTGCAAATGAGCACCTTCTCTGAAACATATCCTTAGTGTTTGGGGCAGAGGTGTCAAACACATGACCACACACCCTGGTGAGTCCCAGAAATATTTAATAAAATAAATAAAAATAGAATAGACTATAGAAAATACCCATATATAGTTTTCTAATTCAATAGGTAGTCTGGCAGGAATCCTTATGCATGATTTCTCTTCAATACCATTGGTCTTGAGCATAAGGAGGTTAAGGCATGCACAGCAAGTATATGTGTGAACCTGGGTCATCCCACTTTTATCTGCTATACCAGGTTGTTCTTTAAAAAGCTCCAGCCTCTAGTTTTTTTGTTTGTTTGTTTTTTTTGTTTTTAAGAAAATTCAATTCTATTTTATTTCTGAGTCTGAATTCAATCCATCTCCCTTCCAATTTTGAAAAAGAAAGAAAAACAAAATCCATTATTAACATTCATAATCAAGAAAAACAAATACCAACATTAGATATGTGAAAAAAAAATTTGATTTTTTTCAAAGTGTAGTCTAAGTCTATTACCTTTCTACATCCCCATTTTTTCTCCAAAAATTTTTAGACAGCAGGGACTCTAGAGAGGATTGGATAACCTTTGTGAAATTGTATTATGCTTTTAATGATCCCTGAAACAATAACTCATCTTCAGTGGCAATATTTTTCCTATAAGGCTTTGTTGCCACAAATTTTGGAATAACAATAATGGTAAGTGTCTATTTATAAAACACTTTACATTTTGCCAGTGTGTTATCTTAATGGATCCATGTGTTATGGGAGCCAGGAAGGAATGAAAAGTCTTCTTGAGCCCAAATCATGACTCAGCCTCTGTCTGCCTGTGGGACTTTCTTTGGGATTTAATGTCCTTATCTGTTAAAATAAGAATGTTTGAGGTCCTTCCCAGATCAAGGCTATGATTCTAAAAACTGTGGTAACCGCTGGGCTTCATGGCTCCATGGAAGTGACTTTCTAGACGCCTTATTCTTTCCCCAAAGCTAAATTAAAAAACTAGTAAAATTTTCAAGCTATTGGCTTCTAGGGGGCTGAGTTCTAGGAAGTTTTTTATTTTTATTTTTTATTTGATGGGCAAAGGAGCCCCCTACTGGGGAAACATTCAACTACTTGAAAAGAAAACCCAAATTCAAAAAAAAAACGGCCTTTGACCAGTGTGTCTCATCCAGTCCCTAAGCAACCGTCCTGTCTCTGCGTAAGAAGCGCCCATTACCTTTACAACAACTTAGATGTCTCATCACACACTAGTGCACCGCCCTTTAATCCACTTCCCAAGGACTGATTTATTTTTGGAGGTTCATGACAACTGGCTCTGAGTGCAAATTAACAAATGATGGAGAATAAGAAAGAGAAAATTCTCGATGCAATGGAGAGCACAAGGGATTTGGAACTTGAGGATCTGGGTTTGACTCATAGCCTTGTTAATTATGACATGTATGGCTTTGGACCGCTCATCTCAGGTGATGGTGAGCAGCTGGGCTGGAATCAGGAAGGTCTGAGTTCAAATTCAACTACAGACATTAACTATGTGACCCTGAATAAGTCCCTTCACCTCGTTTATCTACACTTTCCTCAATTGTTAAGTGGGGATAATAATAGCATCTATTCTTGTTGTGAGGATCAAGTGAGATAATATTTGTAGAGCATTTAGTTCATGGCACATAATAAGCACCATCTACATGTTAGTTATTGTTACATTACCTGTGGAGACCTTAGTTTCCACAACTATAAAATGGGAGAATGGATGAGTTGATTTCTCACCTCACTAGCTCTAAAGAAATGAGCTCCCTCATTTGGGCAAGTTTCCTGACTTGAGTTGGGAGGTTAATTCCCTCAGGTCAAGTTATTGTCTGTTCTTTTCCTAAAGTTCTCCAAGGACAGAAATTCTCTTGCTCTGTGTCAGGAGTTTGTTTCCATGAATGTTTTCAAAGAGTTTTCTCATCTCCAATCAAACTTTCTTTTGCTTTAGCCTGCGTGCTTTCTCCCGTGTTTTTGCCTTCTGTAAGCCTAACCAATGATAATCAGTCAGAACTTTTGCATAAAAAGCCTTCAAATACTTGTTTATGTCATCTACTAGCTTAGTCCTGGTTGGATGGGATGGCTGCTGAGATGCCAACTCTAGCATTCTCTTCCTCAGACTCAGCAATTTTAGCTTCCGAAGCAAATCGAGCATTTCTCTATAAACAAACTGATAACTTGGGGCCTTTTAGTTGATAACCTCAACTTGTGCTGTTTTAGTATGAGGGGCAAATGATATCCTTCTATCATGTGAAATGCAAACTTCATTTTAACCAATAGCCATCTCCATCTCCAAACATTTTTACCACAGCAATTGCTATTGAGGTCTTGTTTGTTCTTTGTTCTAGGAGAAGATCAATGACATCAAAAATGATATTTTGACTTGCTCAGGAACTGGACTTAAGTGAGAAAGAGCTGTCCAAAGTCTTCAGCCTTACTCTTTCCATTGGCCTTTTATAAATTAAGGGTTTTCCTCAGGTCTCAGGTTATCTGAGACAATGCTCTTTCAATGACTAATGGATAGGTAAGACAAATGATGACCTAGTTTACTACTGCAAAAATATCAATCTGACCACAGCAAAGTAGCCAAATGAAAGGAAATATAATTCCATCTTTATCTTTTTCATCTTCTTCCCCTCTCTTTCCCCTTTCCCCACCAAAGTTCAAAGATAAGACAAAATCTGTCCCTTGATAATAAAGAACGGACTTAATTTCGTCAAGAGTTTGCAGATGGCTTTTTATTAAAGTGGCAGAGCATAGATAAGGTTCAAGTCTTGAAAAAAATGAGTTAGGGATTGAGGGAGATGAAAATTCTTTAGAGAATAGGGCAGAGAGAAAACTGATCTTCTATTTTTATAGCCATGAACTTGTGCAACCTGGTTGCCTATTCAGTTATTTCCAGTTGTGGGGCCATGGCCTTGGGTTAGAATTGGGGTCAAGGTGCTTTCATGTAGCTTGTTAAATAATTACCAAAGCAATAATGAATATTTGACTCGAAGGGGATTTTTATTTTTTATTTTATTTTATTTTATATTATTTTACTATATATCTAAATATATGAAATGAGAAATTTTCTATATTCTTCTTTGGAAGCTCTCCTGCTCTCATTCCTTTGCTTTTCTGTAGCAAGAGTTCTTAACGTGAGATGCAAGAACGTTTTGAAACTTTTTTTTGTATAACTATATCGTATAACTTTGAAGTCCTCTATATTTTATGTATTAAAATTTATTCTGACAAGGGAGTCCTGTACGCTTTACCAGATTGCCAAAGGGGACGAGGACACGAAAATGATTAAGAATCCTGGTTCTATAGGAAGTTTTTAATTGTTGTTGAATTGCTTATTTTGTTGTACGTGTTGTTTTGTTTCTTTCTGTTGCCTTAAATTTTTGACTTTTGCTTTTGATGCTTGATGGAGGACATCTAGAATTTGTTAGGTGCTTTTGTTTCTAGATTACATTTTATGGTGGGATATTTTTTATTTTTGTTTGTTTCTTTGTTTGTTTTTGTCTTTAACAGGGCCATTTGGTATTCAGGTTTTCTATTGAGTGTTGACTAGATTGGTGGAATCTTCCTGTTCTTTCCACAGGGCATCGATGGCTTTCTCAAACTTCTGTTTGGTAACCACCTTTAGTGTCATTCCTTTATGGCTCTGATGTGACATTTATGGTCTTTATCATGGAAGAAGCCACAGCAATGGATTATAAATTTAGACCTCAAAGAGACCTCAAAAGTCCAACAGAAGAGTAAACAGAGGTACAGAAACATTAAGTGACCTATTTAGGGTCACACAGCCAGGAATGGACAATTGAAAAACCGTAATATTTCACATCTCCCATATTGGAAAAGGAAAATTAATGACCTGAGGGTCTTCCCATATAGGCTTTCTTTTCCTCCTCTAGATAAATTTCTCTTCAAAGGAAGCCTCGGGGAAGTTTTGCCTGGGTAAGGAACACTGGATGGGGCCTGGGGTGATGTAATCGAAGCTCTGGGTTTAACTAAAGTATGTACTTGCATCCTGTAATTAAGAGCTCTGCTCTCATATTTATTTATAGATATTGATGGCATTCCCAGTGGCTCTGAATTATATTTCTTCTCCTCAGATATTTGAGAACTTTGGCTCCCCAAAGATCTATATCAATGACAGACAGCTGTGTTGTGTGTACAGATCTCATAGCAACCAAAAAAGAGCTGCCTGCTTGGGAAGTTTGGCTTTGGTTTCTCCCAAGACTATTTATTAAAATGATGGGGAAGAACAAAGATAGGAATGGGAAGAGAGGGAGAAAGAGGGTGGTGGAGAAAGAAAGTTCATCAGTTAACCTCAATTGCCTTGGCAAAAACGAAAAAAGAAAAAGAAAAGAAAAGAAAAGAAAGAAAGTAATTGAATCTCAAGTTAAGCATTTGTCAAGAGTCATACAGTTACCAAGTGTTTGAGGCTCTATCCTCAATAGACACAACTAGCCAGGGGGTTTAGAGGAAGGCTCAGACCCAGGTGGATGGTTTCCATGAGATCAAGAGCAATTGCGGCTCAGGATGGGCAAGGATGGATGTTTTGTGATCCACATCCTTGGTGGTAGTTCCCACAGCAGTGAGACCACTGATTCCTTGAAACACCAAAATACCAAAGTGGTAAGAGGAGGAGCTAGTGTGTGTAATGCCATTTTATGTTGAGAAAAGGCTTTCTTTGAATACACTTTATTTGAGTGATTTTTGCCCATGTTCTTCCATCAGTCTTTCACAAAGGATCTACCTGTTACATCTTCCTTCAGGTCTTCACATAGACCTGACGCCGCCATCAGCTACTGACTGTGAGAATTTGTGGAAGAGTTAGTTTTTCAATCAATAAGCACTTAATAACTTACTTTGTGTCAGTAAAGCTTACTACGGGAAGTTAGGTGGTGCAGCATATCCACAATGCTGGACCCGGGGACAAGAATACTTACCTTTCTGAGTTCAAATCTGGCCTTAGAATGGGCAAGTCACTTAACCCCGTTTGCCTCAGTTCCCTCATCTGTAAAATGAACTGGAGAAGGAAATGGCAAACCACTCTAGTATCTGGCCCAAGAAAACCCCAAATGGGGCCACAAAGAGTCAGACACAATTAAAATGGCCTTAACAACAAGAACTAATAGACTTTGAACAGTGATCTGGAACTCTGAGTGTGCCCCATTTCCAAAACTCTAATTATAGAGCTAATTCCTAAAGAAATCAATTTTATATAAAAAGCACTGCTTTGGCCTAGCTCAGTGAGGCCATTACCTGGATCAAATTCATAAGATTGGGAGCTCTCCATATAGCCCACCTGATCTTTGCGGTTCATATCTGGACTTCTCTTTGTTTTCAGAAATATAAGTTTTCTCAATCCCTCTTGCTCCTGCCAGTTATTTTTTCCTCATTTAAATAAAACCATTTTGTTTCTTATTGCCTTGATAGTTTCCATAATTTTCAGATTTATACCTTTGGGGATCAAACAGGTTTTTATTCAGGATCACAAAATCACATTATTTCAGACTCAGAAGGTGGCCATCTAGTTCAAAACATACCTGAAAAAGGATCCCTACTATAACATATAGACCTCCTAAAATATCCGATTCACTTTTGGATAACTCTAATTGTCAGGAAATTTTTTCTTACACTGGTCTGCTTTTTGGGGTCAAGCAGAACCAGATTAGTTCTTTATTCGTATCTACTCTATTAGTCCTTCAAATCCTTGAAGACAAATTTCAAGTTCTTCTTGAATTTTCTCTTTTCCAGGCTAAACAATGCCAGTTCCTTCACTTGGCCGGGCCAGCCTCGTTCTCCATCCAGCACGGGTGTAAAGCCTTTCACCATTGTGCTTGTCCTTCCACATCATTCCCCAATCTTCTTAGTGCTTTGATGATATTTTAATATGCAGTGCTCTTGTGTGAGATACTGGTGATGGACATGGCACCCAAGCAAATCTCTAAGCTGATCACCAAATGACAAGGGAGAATGTGGGATTAATTCTCTTCTCTGCTAACCACTACTGGATAATCAATTTTTTTTCCCATTCAGTATAAATTCAAAGGAAGTTTTGTGATTCTTCGGGTCATAGTCGGCAGTTTCAAAAAGAATCCTTTCTTTTCCAGAATATTTCTTTGTCGAAGCTGTGACATCTGTTAGAACCTGGCCAGGCAGTATGGTTCAAGAATCATTTAATACTGCTTTCTTTTGGCTCTCCTTCTACCTATATGACCCCTTCCTTATTGAATCACTATCCCTATCGATCCCCTTGCCCCACAGCTCTCAGCCTCCGCTGGCCAATATTGGTGTCTACTGTTGTCTGCTGTCACTCTTAGTGTCCTGCAATTCTCTATCTTGGACTTTACCTTCTATTTCTAAGCCCTCTTCCTAGATGAGGGGTTCTTTACATTTCTTTGTGTCCCTAAGGCAGTCTACTGAAACCAGTGGATCCCTTTTTAGAACAATGTTTTTAAATGCATAAAGTACATCAGATTACAAAAGAAACCAAAGAAACATTGAAAAACATTTTTTTTTTTAAATTCATAGACTCTAGGTCAAGAACTTCTGCTCAAGGTGATGTTATTAGTTCCCATGGACTCAATTATCTCTATGTAGATGACTGCTAGATATTCAGCCCTACTCCCTCTCCTGAGATCCAGTCCCCTATCACCTACTTCCTACAGAACATTTTGGGGCTGGATGCCCTGGAGATATCTCAAACTCAGCACGTCACCATCTGAACTCATTTTTCCTCCTAAACCTACTCTTCTTCCAGTCGTCCTTATTTCTCTAAAAAGGCTACAAAAACAAGAATAAAAAGTCCTCTCCCTCAGGAAGATAACATTCTTTTATTGATTCCTTATGGACCACATCTTGTTGTATAGCTGAGTAAGGGCACAAGATCAGCTTCCTCTCTTCCGGAGGCTGTTTAGCAAGTAGAGGAGGCAGTGGGAAGGAAAGACCGTTTATTAGTGAAACTGGATTCACTTTGGGTCCATCATGGCCTTTGGATCAGCTTCCTCCTCAGAGACAGCTGTCAATCATGTGAATGTACTTAGACTTCCAGGGGTATAGACAGCTAAATAAATAGAAGGAATTTGCTGGTTCATGCAGTTTTAGTATTCTTTGCTCATGGCAGTGTAATGCCAAAGAGCACAAACCCATGTCTTCAATCTTTATTGAATCGGACCTAGAATTTTAGACAGGATTAAGGGTAGCACAAACCCATGTCTTCAATCTTTATTGAATCGGACCTAGAATTTTAGACAGGATTAAGGGTAGCAAAGATAAACAGGCTGCTGCCCTGGGAGCAACATAAAAGGGACTATGGGAATTTAAATAATTGAGACTTCTTAATATGACTTTTAATATATATTTATATTTTTAATGCTAGGAATCCCAACTTTCCATGGCCTGAAGCTAAGATCACACAAAGGTCCTTGTCCCTCTGAACTCAAAAAATACTTCATTTAATAACCTTCTAACACACTTGTTAGGCAATAATGATAAGAACAAGTATTGTTAAACATCTATTTTTGAATGGGACTTGTGATTTTTGTCAGTGTAGGGAAATCCCTGCGTGGAAATTCCCTTTAAAAAATGGATATTTGCAAGCTCATCTGTAATCTAGTCTTAGAAAGTTGTTTAGGGCACTAACAGGTTGCACTTTCTTAATTCCAAGACTATCCTTTAGAGACTCATTAACCACAATAGCAAGGCATCTGATGGTACAGTGAACAGGGCTGTGCTACAGTGCTGGGCTTAGAATCAGGAAGACCCAAGTTCAGATTTGGAGTCAGATACTTATTAGCAATCACTCAATTGCCTTAAATTCCTAGACTGAAAAAATGGGGATAATAATCAAAATGAGACATTTGTTAAAAGTGCTTCACACTATGATTGGCACATATTAGGTGCTGTATAAATGCTTATTCCTTCCCCTCCTCTTCCCTAATCAATAAAATCAAGCACACTTATTTTTGCACAAAGGTACATCACCATATCCTTGGGAGGAAGATGCCATGGGTATTATAATTCCCATTTTACAGATGAGGAAAGGGACGCTGGGAGATGTTAAATAACACATATATGGTCACATAGTATTTAGTGGAGTCAGGATTTGAACCCAGGACCTAACTCCCAAGTCCAATATTCTTTCCACAACTTAAATATCGTGAACTGGAATTTTCTGGGTGGGTAAATCATGCTTCTATTACAGAGGCATCAAACATTAGATGTCTGACTAGATGACTCACAACATTCCCCCTGTGTAGCCCTAACTAGATTAAAATGTAATTGGGAATTTTTAAAACAGAATGAATAAAAATATAATAAAACATAAATAATATAAATGTGATTTTCTAAGCCAATATACAGCATGCAGGGATCCTTATGCATGTTTGACTTTTCTGCTTTATAGATTACAGGAGGGGATGCCATAGTAAATACACATTGAGTAGCAAGGGCAATAGTCTGATTCCACTTTTATTAAAAAAACAAAAACAAAAACAAAAATCCCCACCCCCTCCCCACACCCACCCCCAACCTTGCAATAAAATGTCTCAGAATTCACAATCCTTGGTTTAGCTTTTATAGCTTCAAGATTTTTACTGGTACATAATAACACAGTTGCATTTATTTACATTAGAATCTTCTAATAACAAAAATAGCCATGTCATACTACTGAAGGTTTCCAATCGTCCTCCATATTTTTCTACTACCCCCAAAGTAAGACCTACTCTCTGTGCTCTTTGGAGCACACGACAGCATCCAATAAAGCCGAGTCTATGTCTGGGCTTCTTCCTAATCAGGCAAAGGAATCCCTTTCAGAGTTTTCTGATTCCTCTATTTTTCAAGAGAGATTTAAAGTGCATCAGGAGGGATGGAGGAAGAAGGAGGGGGAAGAGATACATATAGAATGAAATAAACTCATGCCTGGACCTGCACTAACCACCAAAATACATCTGCGGTTCTGTACAGAAAAGGATGGTGGGATAAAAAATGGCCCATTCCATGCACCTCTGCTACCAAACTGTGGCCAGCAAAAAAGGCCAAGGGAAAACCCTAACAAGGAATGCAAATGCCACTGGCGTTTGGTGCTGAGATTGCCGGGTCTGTGTCTCCTCAGCAGGTCCTAGTGATGCTCTGAGTGAGGAATCCCTCCAGATGTTCATACAAGTCTCACAAAGAACTGGACGGAGATTCCTCTTGTAGAAAGCACATCTGGATTGGGATCCATTTGGCTAGGAAACATTCAGGAAAGAATATTGGATTTCCACGAGGAAAGTCCTAAAAATTGTCCTTCATGCCCGGTCCAACCAGTGCTTCAAAAAATATTACAAAAAAGTGATCTCGTAACTGGAAATAGATCCAATAGGGCAGCTGATTAGCTTATGCTCAAGTGGGAAAGTGTAAAAGGAGTTAAAATAAGTATGTGTATGTAGGTTTTCACATTTTGTATGCTGGCCTTTGCTGGTAATGTTTTGCAGTCTAATAAGCCTGATACCATTAGATACTGCTTAGGAGGTTGACTCCACAAGCCAGAATGACCCACTCTCAGCTCAACTTATGTTAAATGGAGCCCACATTCTTTTTAATCTTAAAATCCACCTTAAAGAAAAAAAAATCTATTTTTTCCCCTTGGAAATGGATGGAATGTATCTTTTCACAAGTACAAAAATCATGTAAAGTTTGCTAAATACAAGGAACATCCCACTATAAAAATAACAGTCCCTCCCTTCCCTCCCCCCTTACATTTTCTTTTACTAATTATAAAATGGTACAACCCTTTCCAGATGACTAAGGTGGAAGTGAGAAATAAATATGGGGCTATGTACAGATACAAATATACTTGGATCGTCCACACCCTTTACATTCATCAGAAAGAAGCATGTTTATTGATCTTCCTTGTGAATTTCACATGGCCAAATTATCAGGGTAATAAGGACAAAGCGATCAGTCCCTGATTTTAGATCTCTAGGCAATCATTCCAGCTGGCCAAACCTTCTTGGAAAACAGCGTCATGAGCTTTTCTATTTTACAGAAGAAAAGTTGCTGCTGATAACGAGATTGCCTATCCACCTGGGTTTCCCATCCAAATTTCCAGTATTCTTCATGTGTGATTTTTTTTAAAATTATTTTTATTTTTTAAAAGTGAGTCATATTGAGGTTGCTGAAGAAGCAGTTGTAATTTTAAATAAAGAGTAAGTGGACATGAAAAGTCATGTCAAGGTTCTGCAAGAGAAGAGATAATCCAGCAGAGGGCACCCTGCCCCCTCCCAAGAATAGGGGTACAGCAACAAGTTTCAGACTTATTCATTCTTCAACTGCACAAATATCTATTTGTACCTGGAACACGCTAGTGTTTTCTTCTAGAGATCTGGAGACACCGTGGATAACCACTGGACATAAATGGACATTCTTTGGCAATTTGCAAATCAACATATTCTCTATTTCATTCTCAATTCCAGACAAAAGGATGTGAGAATAACTAAGTTTTTAAGAAAGCAATGGATTGGGGTAAAATTTCTGAGGAATGAGGGCTAAACTCTCAATGGGAGAGATGGGGGGGGGGTCTAAGGCCACTATCTGTTTTAGACTTTGGGATTTGATAAAATAAATCAATATTTGAGAGAATACCCAGATACAACGCTGGGATTTAGAATCTCAGAAATATTAGTCTCAAAAGGGACTTCTGGGATTATATACTCTAACTCCTTCATTTTAAGAAAGAAAAGTGAAGAAACTGAGGCTATGAGATGGCTTACCTAACAAAGTCACTTAAATCAGAATTTGAATCCAGGTTATCTAGCACTCCTTTCATGTCATATCCTCTCTTTCTGTCTTTACCTTGAGTTTTGTTTGTGGAAATATTTGAAGAAAACAAAGCTTTATCAAAGCAAGAAACAGCTCATCCACCTCAATCAATGATTCTCTGTCTTTGGTCTGTGGAGTAAGTGTGTGATCCCTTTCTTTCTCCCATTCCCTTTTCCTGTGACCCATCATTTCAAGATCAATGACAACGTCATAGGAATCGCTAGGATTTGGAGATCAAAGAGCCTTACCCTGGCATAGGATGGATGAGAGGGATTTTCTGTATCTTTTCTCCCCCTCCATCATAGCGGTGAGGCCGCACTTTAGTCTCCTAAGAAAAGCACTTGTCTTATCATTGTCAATAAACGGGAATTGAACAGTTGTTCTTTAGATGTAACGCCGATAGATTGAAGAGCTTTGAAAACTGAAAGAGTTTTCCTGAAAGAGTCTCTTGATTACGAAGCACAAGAACTCAGTTTGGAGGGCAAGACAAAGAAATAGACTTGACCTTGGTTTTTTCCTTGTTGAATAAGTATTACAACTGGAGAGCTTTTGTTGGGCAAGTGGTAACTGAAGTCTGGTTATTAATGGCCCTCTACAGGATCTGGAACCTTACCACCCATTCCGAGGATTACAATTCAGTTCCATTAAAGGGATCGAAGTGGAAGAGGCTGATTATTGATCCGTGGGCTTTTAAAATAAGGCCTGCTTTTATCACAGAGAGCCTTGGGGTTGTTAGGTGGAGAGGAAGGAAGGCAGAGGGAGGACTGAGTAACAAGAATTTAATCATTGTTTACTGAGAATTAATCTCTTTTCTTTTCTCTGCTCTCCACTGTCATGGACTGCCATCATGGCCCTCAATAAGAAGTCCATTCAATGGAGAATTGAAATCCTAGTCTTTACATCTAGTCAATGATCGTAGCCACTTCCAGATTTAGAGCTGAAGGGAAATTGAGTCAACTTGTCTAATTTTCTAAAATTCTAAGTAATTGGACAACTAGTCCAACACTATTTTTTTTTTTAAATATATGAGAGAACTGAGGCATTGAAAGGGGAAGCAACCTGTCCAGGTTGCCCGGGAAGTTAGGAGTAGAGCCTATGGCATTCTATATCAGGTATTCTTATTTTCATATTCATTTTCTTCTCATTCTTTCTGCTCATTTCAAAATCCTTCAAACTTGCCTCTCCTCTCACTGTGTGAGCAAAGGAGATTTTTTTTTTTTTTTTTAATTTTGTCACTCTCCTTTAAATACTATTATTCAAGGCACTCATTAGTTTTGGTTAGCCAACATTTGCTAAGTGGCTACACTATTCCCTGGATGTCACCAACCTGACCAAGTGGAGATTGTCCTTACTATCTTCCTCTTTCTCCATTTGAAGTCAATCATATTTTTGAAGCATCCCTAATCACCCTACAATGCATTTGTAGTGAAATTATGATAAGAACTAAGGTGAGGGATGGCTTGATGAAAATACTAGTTTTGGACTCAAAGGAGCTGGGCTCAGATACTGTGTCTGACATTTATAACCCATTTAACTTTGTACAAATCATTTCGATGAGCTGGGCTTTAGTTTCCTTAATTGTAAATTAAATTGTAATTTGGGTGAGATGGCCTCTGAGGTCCCTACTAGTTCTTTATTTATGCTTGAATGATCCTATGAGTGAATGGTGGGAATGGATTATTCTATCCCCAGAGCTCTTTGGGAAATTGTTGAAGGGAAAAGTTAGGGGAGGAGTTAAAATAGTGGTGACAGTATGGAGATAGTGAATCAGATTGCAGTATAGATGTATTATTATCAAGGGGTCAGTTAATGACAAGAAAACTTGAGAGGAACAAGGGCTATCAGTGGTTTGGGACAAGACTGGTGAAATGAAGAGAGAGTGAAAATAAGAAAATTGGATTAACATCACAGAATCTCGAGTTGGAAGGGAACTCAGATCTATTAAATGACATCAAACTCTCTTCCAATTCTGAATTGTATGACTGAATTCAACTCCTTTTCCAAAGTATTAATGTCTTCAATGATACCTTTGACAGTTTAAGTACCTATAGAAATGGGGAACTCACTACTTTGTGAAAATGCACTTCCCATCTGCTTTATAACAAATGACTTTTCTCATTAGAAGCTCAAATCTAGATACAACAGTATGTGAAGAACAACAAAACCAAAACCAAAATATGACAGATTAAGGTCCATAGACTTCTTTAGTCTTGAGTGGTGTTTGAGAGTTTCACTGGTTAACCTATGGAAGAGGTCTGGGAAAGAAAGGAATTAAGGAAAGGAGGGAAGAAAAAATAGAAAAAGAGGAAACAGGATGAAAAAATAAGAGTGAGGTTGAAGTGACTGGACTAGCTGATTTATTGTTTAAGCTTCCACCTCTATGATTCTCAAGTTCCAAGAGGGGAGAAGAAGGATGCTATGGGAAGATGTCTCAGGAGTCCATGACTTCCTGTATCCTATTTGCGAAGAAGATGAGAATGATTTTTGAGAGTCATACCTAAAATGGCTATTTGACTCTGATCTGAAATCATGAATTCCATCAAATTCAAGTCTCTTACCCACAAATGCTAATGGAGCATCTCTTGTTAGGCTTAGATACATGAACACAAATGTCTTCCACTTTTGACTCACTCATCTTCCTCAAAACTCTCACCTACATAGGAAGTTAACTTGTACTGAGAATCAAACTTTAGGTCACATCCAAGAAGAATGTGTATGTAATAATAATAGGAGCCTCCAGATTTTTCCCAAAAGGAAAAGCCACATTTTAGGATAGAAACAGACAAATGAGAGAATGTCCAATAGAAAGAAATGAAAATGGAGATGAACATCAATTCCATGCCATATGGCTCCTGGTTGAAGATAATGGGAAATTGTGCCTGGAGAAAAGAAGACTTAAAGAAGACAAGAGAGTTGCCTTCAAGTAGCTGATGGATTATCATGTGGAAAAGGGATGAGGATTGTTCTGCTTGACTCCAGAGGTTAGTTCTTAGACAACCAGGGAGAGGCAGCCAGGTAGTAAAGTGGCTAGAGCACTGGCGCTGGAGTCAGGAAGTCCTGAGTTCAAATCCTGTCTTAGATCGTTACTAGCAAATGAAGTCCCATAACCCTAATTGCCTAAAAATACAGGAAAGCTTCAAGGAGGAAAATTTAGGTTTGAGAAAAAGAACACCTTTCTTGATCATTGGGTTATAACTGGGTAGATCACAGACCTGGAATTCTGTTGTTTTCCTCAGGTATACAAAAACTCTGTACTGATGGAGACTTCCTATACTTAATGGCAATAGTTAGTATCCTTCTCCCCCTGAAACTGAAATCCATGAGTTTAAGAATTATCTGTAGGATTGAATTTGTACCCCAAATCATAGGATTTAATTGGAAATCACCTAGTTCAAGTCACCCATTTCCCAGAGGAAGAAGTGGTGGCCCCATGATTGACTCGCCAAGACCTCAAGGGTAGAATCAGAGGACCATAGTTTTAGAGAAGAAACTTTAAAGATCATCTATTTGAATCATCTCATTTTATAGATGAGGAAACTGAGACTCATATAAAGGAAGTCTTGTAAAGTCATTATGATTATTGTATTTGGGGAAGAAGAAGATCTGGCTAAGCTAGGTTGGGGAGGGACAAGCAGAGATCTGGAATCCCTATGGGCTTCTGATTCCATGAAACACTAAATTTTATTTCATCACCAAATCAAAGTAGATTGTGTGGTCTTTTTCAAAATAATAATTGGTAAAGAAAGTACAAGAAATAATTGATATCCATGGCATAGCTGAGCCATTTGGGACTCCTTCCCCCTCACAAAAATTTCCCAAAGGGCTCTTTTACCCTGTATTAATTTTTTTTTTAAAAAAGGAAAAAAGTTATCTTTGGATACATAAGTCTATTTGGGTGGCATTTATGCCCATAGAAAGGGGTGGGGGGAGATGACTATCAAGCTGTCTCCTTTGCTTAATTCAGACTGGTCTCTCATTATCCACTTGAGTCACTTTAGTGACTAATCCTCAAATTGATCTCAATAATGAGCAGAACCCAAATGAAGATATAATAAATGGGCACAAATATCCAAACTTTCTTTTGCACTTTCCCCTCTTCAGGCTTAGTTATTTTTGGCCTAAGTGAAAGAATTTCTAGTTGCAGCTCAGGTAAATAGATAACTTCTGCAAAAATTTGGAGGCCTTTATTTGATATGATGTGTTAAGGTCATGTCTGAATTATTTTTGGATTTCCCCCAACACAATCCTTCATTTGGAATAACTGGTGCTTAATAAATGGGTATTGACTGTAAATGTGATGTTTTATGAAGCACAGAGCTCTATGATCACAATAGAAACTGCAGGAGGCTACCCACTATTTTGTGGGTTTTTGTCTTTGTACCTCAAATCATAGGATTTCAAATCACTGGAAATCATATAGGAGATTGATCACCTAGTCCAAGTCACCTATTTCCCAAAGGAAGAAGTAGAGGCCTTGTGATTGACTTGCCCAAGATCACAAAGGTAGACTCAGAGGACCATAGCTTTAGAGAAGAAACTTTAAAGATCATCTAGTTGAACCACCTCATTATACAGATGAGGAAACTGAGACTCATATAAAGGAAGTCTTGTAAGGTCAGCTTGAATAATAATTACGATTATTATTTCATATATATCTATCACTCTTGCTTATCTTTATTATTATAGGGGAATAATGATGCTGATAATTCAGAAGCATAATGTAATTCAAAAGTGATTTTAAAAAATCTGGTTTTGGAATGTATTATGATTTTTTCAGTCACAGATTTGTCTCAATCATGTTTGTCTCAATTTAATAAATCGGTTTGTATCTTCTGAGCCCACAGTGATTGATGGGGAGGAGAGGTGGTCCAGGTGTATATTGAGTAGAAAAGAGAAAAGAGAAAACTCATCTGGGATTAAGAGTTTTCTATGGATAACTCACAGCTGGATAGTCAATGTTTGTCTATAATACCTTTCAACCAAGGATCTCGTATCACTTAGTATTTTAAAAGTCACTTAGAAAAAGTACAGAACAATGAATTTTTATGTTGCCCAGATTTAGGCTCTTGTCAAGGACTCTATCTGTAATAGATTAGCTCCCAGACCTGAAACAGGCTGAGGTCATGGAGGAAAAGGCTCCTTCCATTCTCTTCCCCAAGCCAGGTTGTCTCCCCCCATTCCAACTTTCAGTTCCACATCACTGGTCAGAGCTGTGGATATGGGTCTCTCAGTAAAGAAGGGCCAGGCCATATTCAAAGATCTCTCATCTCTAATTTCAGCTCCAGATGGGCGATAAGTTCCTATAGGCAGAAAACACTTCCTTACCTTTTTTTTTTTTTTTTTCTTTTTTTCTTTTTTTTTTTGGCAATCTGCAAACCTGCCCAGAGGGGACCTTTTAAATAACAGATAACAATGGCCAGTGGTCTCCCAGAACTTCCATTATTTGGCAAGCAGCATATCCTGACAGCAAAACCCCCCCATCTGTTTATTGAGTGGGTTTTTGAAATGGGGAAAAAGGGTCTTCCTCAGAACACAGAGGGAACGTAAAGAGAGATTTACACCCAGTTTTCAACTATGGACAACAAGGGCTTCACACAGTGGATGAAGAGCTTCAGTGATCATTAGCAAGAGACACTGACCAAGTCAAGTTAAAAGTCTTCTCTGCACTCAGACAGTTCAAATGTAATATGCGATTCCCTGCTATAAAAATAGCACATCTCTGCAAAAGGTAGGGGGAGAAAAATAAAAAGTTAAAAACCCAGTTTTAAAACCCTGGTAGGCTTTCACATTTACTCAGTGCCTGTTCTTTTCATTTTCTTTTGCTCAGCCTCTCACAGCTAGGAGAGACTTGATTTAGTCAAGTCCCACACTGTTCTTCTGGGGATAAAATGATGTAGAAGGATTACACTTCCCCTGGCAAACAGTTGTGCTAAGGGAACAGGGGCAAATCATTCATTAAGGAGTTACCTAAATCCTTCCATATGGACCAGAGTCGGTAAACACCAGGTTTAGGGATCAAGGGGAATATGGTGGCTGTTATTGCTGCTGCTCCTGCTATTGTCTTTACTATGCTTAACGGTCTGAATTAGCCAACTCTGCCATAGCTTTTCCCTAGTCAGTTTTCATAACCTACCAAGCCCAGCTCATCCACGACCCAAGATGGACCCATATTCTCATGGGAACCAGTCAATGCACAAGGATTTTGGCTTGAAGGTAAAAGAGAGCCCAGGCCCTAGTTGTACAACTTCTCACGAGTCCCCAACTACCAGCCCTTCAAAGTCACAGAATGCTAGTAATACAACTGGAGATGTTCCAACCTTGCAAAAAGTGAATCCTATTCCTTTCCCTTTTATGAGACATGTATGTGCCTTTAATGGCATTTGGCAAGTGGAAGCCAGGACAATGTAACTTCAGCTTCCGATTTAGGGATTGGAGTCAAGTGAACTGGGGAAGGAGAGCCCTCTGGCAGATGTGATTTTCAGGACTCACTTGGGAGAATTGAAAATCTTAATGAAAGCTGGTTCAGATGGTTATGAGGATGGGGCACCAGTTCTTCTCAGACCCATGCGTACTTCATGATGAAATGTCAAGGTCGGAAATCTGAGAGATGGATTGCAAATGGATCAGAGCAGGCACTGGTTGCTTCCCGACAAGAATGTGGGAGGAATAAGCTGAAGGGAGCCCCAAATCAAGCAAATTACAGATACCCTTAAAAACAACAGCAACAATAATGAATAAAATCTCAACAGCACTACCAACCACCCCCAAACGAAAGTCGCCAGTGATGGAGGGAGGGTGGAAATAAGAAGGTGAAATGAAAGTAGGAAACACTTTCGAAGCTGTCTGTTCAGTCACTGTTTTCTCAGCCGCTGAAGCCCATGTCCTTGGGCATGTGGGGGTGGTGGAAAATAAATCCGCTTTCGACTTCCAAGCTGCCAACATTATGGACTGATGGAGAGATGCTGAAACTGCGTCCAGATTGATGAAACTCTACGTATTGCTTTTCATGGACCCTCCCGGAATGGAGCACACTGAAGCTGTGGTGGTGGTCTGGAGGTGGATGAGTGTAGTGAGACCTGAAGCTCGCCCCTCCCCTTCCCCCTGGAGCCCGACCATCCCCTTTGTCTTTGCTCAACATTTCAGGATTTCACCTCTTCACAGTCTTGGTCAGTAGAAAGCTCTACATCAGAGAGTCCAACTTCCATCGCCATGATCAGTGAGATATCTGAATCGCTGCTGACTGCTGGCTCTTGTTCATCTAGACAGAAAGTAAAGAAATGAGTTGTTATATTTACAGAGCATCTATTATAATATTGTAATATCAGTACATTATCTGGAACATAGTAGGTGCTATATATATGCTTATTCCCTTCCCTTCTCTCCTTATTACCTATTTAAAGCTGTCTGGGGCTCAATCTCCTATATAAAGAGAGAACACTGAACTCGAAGCAGAAAGTAAAGAAATGAGTTATTATATTTACATAGCATCTATTATAATATTAGCACATTATCTGGCACATAGTAGGTGCTATATATATGCTTATTCCCTTCCCTTCTAAAGCTGTCTGGGGTTCAATCTCCTATATAAAGAGAGAACACTGAAGTCGAAGCAGAAAGTAAAGAAATGAGTTATTATATTTACATAGCATCTATTATAATATTGTAATATCAGTACATTATCTGGCACATAGTAGGTGCTATATATATATATATATATATATATATATATATATGCTTATTCTCTTCCCTTCTCTCCTTTACTATTCAAAGCTGTCTGGGGCTCAATCTCGTATATAAAAAGAGGACACTGAACTAGATGACTCTCTGATCTTTTCACTTAGTTCTAATTCAATAATCTCATGATTTTTTCTTTCAAGCCTAACTCAAGTGCCAACTTCTTGATTTCCCAGAGGTCAAAGTGACCTCTCAAATTTTTCAGTTACCTCTGCTTTGCACTATTATATCTTTTTTTTTTCCCCTTCAAATTTCTTTAGGTACAAATCTTAACCTTACCCCATTATAAGTTCCTTGAATGTGGGATCCATGCCTTATTTCATTTTTCTTTATCCATAGTACATTGTATATAGTAGGCACTTAATAAACATTTATTGGATTGAAAACAAACTGTTATTCCCATTTTGCTAGAGACTTTTGTTATTAATTATTTCAGTCATATCAAACTCTCCATGGCTCCATTTGGGCTTTTCTTGGCAGAGATACTAAAGTGGTTGCTATTTCTTTCTGCAGCCCATTTCACAGATGAGGAAACTGAAGCTAATAGGATTAAGTGACTTGACCAGGAGCTAGTAAGTATCTGAGGCCAGATTTGAACTCTGGGAGATGAATCTTCCTAACTCCAGACTCAGCACTCTGTGTACCATGGTGTTACCTAACTGGTCCTACAGAATGCTTAATAGCTTCTACATAGGATGGAAATCTAGGGCTGGAAAGGACTTCCATAAGATCATAAGATCACAAATTTATAATTCTGAAGAACCTTAATCTAACTCCTTTCATTTTATAGTTGAGAAATGACAGCCAATAAAATTAAATCACTTACCTGGGATCACACTCATAAGTGACAGACAGTCTTAAACCCCAGCTTTCTGACACTACATCCAGTGCTTTTTTCCACCCATTCATTCCCAGGTATCTTTGTCTAGCTTCTAGTTTTCTATTTTGGATTTATCCATTAATTTTACACTTCAGTACCATCCTATTGCTCTACACATTTTACAGGGAAAAGAATAAGGCACCAAAAAGCATCATGCAACCAGCAGATGGCATGTATGGATTTCCTGGCAATGACCACCCATTCAACCAATCTGCTTCTCCCTTAACTGGCCTAAATTGGAGACATAATAATGCTCACAGAGGAAGTCCTTGATGGTGTCTCCAAGTTTATGGTTCTGAGGCTCTGGAAGGCAGTCCAGGTCTATGTTCTCTAGAGACTCCATTATTCTGGGCTTTCTATATTCCTTAATAGATTAGATCTCGTGGTAATTGGCATCCCAGATGGACAAAGAGAGTGACAGTGCAGTTAGAAAGAGAGCAGACCTAGCTGAGATTTCCCCCTGAAAACCGTGGTCTGAGGAGACAGCTATCCTGAGTTGGGCTCCTTCTCTGGGCTAATCTAACCATTCAAATCTTCCCTGGTCTGATATTTAAGAGTGAAAGTATGAAACAATCACCAAAAAGGATTATTTTAAGTCATCCGAGTATATTTTTTAACTTTAATGAGTTAAAGTCCTGCTCTTTCACAAGCAATCAGGCAGTTAAAATGAATTGTGATTTAGAAAGTGAAAGGCAGCCCCCAATTATAGTGTGTCCCCCTCCTGCCTCATTCTGCACTGGTGAAATTTCCTGATAATTGTAACTGTTCGATTGGGCTAGAATTAGATGTTGAAAAGAGAAGTAGGAATACAAATCAGATGCAATTGTTTTTTATATTGAAAAAGATTTTTTTCTATTATAGGGAGAGTAAATTGCCTTTGACTGTTCACCAGTGGGCTGTGGATATTTAATTAGAAGATGCATGGTAGTCTCGTGCATAGACTTTTGAGAACCTGTGTGAAAACCCACCTCCAGCTCCATTTGATAAGGCAGCCTTCAAGGCAGTTATTGGTGTCAGGACTGCTTTTGTAGACACAGAAGGAAGAGGGGAAGGCTTTATTCTATAATACATGGTAGAATCTTATTCACTACAAAGGATGAGATGGGAGGAGAGGGGATAGATTCACTGCCCTTGGAAACCTACATATTTTAAGAGTTTTATCTCCTTATACACTCCCCCTAGGGAAAGGTTTGTCTTTGTTTTTGTTTCTGTATTCCCAATGCTTAGCAAAGTACTAGTTATATAAACATTTAATAAATTCTGCCTTTTACTCCCTCCCTCTTCCCCTCCTTCCTTTCTTCCTTCACTCCCTCCCTCCCTCCATCCTTCTTTCTCTCCTTCCTTCCTTCCTGGCTAGGAATGGGAAGGAGAGAGGAAATATGAAGACAAAAATATTAACCAGTCTCAAGAAATTTGTACCCTTGAACAGCTTATTCTTTATCTCCTAAGATACACATATAGCATACTTTACAGAAGTAGTCTTCCTGAAAAAAAGGGATGTGATAAGACAGTTTGTAAATTAATTCACTTTAAAAGCAATCCAGTAGTAGGAAATTTCAAAGTAGGAAATTTTATATTATGTTCTTTGTAAAGTGAAGATTCCTTTTGTAAACTGCATAATCAGTGCCCAACTTATCTTTAGAGTTACTTTAGCATTCTGTATGTTAAGCTTCTTTAAAACAAGAAGCTCCTATACTCTTTTTCAAAGTCAGGGTTCCACCAACAACATTGGATGATTTGAGCAAAAAAAAAAAAAAAAAAAAAAAAAAAAAATCACTTCTTGAAGGATTCAGGTAATGAATAGCTTTAGTCTTTTCTTACTAGCTCCTAACTTTTTAGTCAGAACACTTTACTTCTTAAAACTGTCAGTGAGGATTTTTTCCCTCATACTGTCAGAAATTTAAGAGATGCAAAGGATCTTTTGAAGTCATCTAGTCTATACCTGTCCCTCATTTTATAGATGACAAAATAGAGACCAAGAGAAGCTAACTTGGCGCAGGTAATATAGAAGAGTAATTCACTGGGATTTGAATTCAGGATCCTGTGATTAAATTCAGCATCCTCCCCCAGGTGTGGCAGATGAGTTTGATCTCTAGCAGTAGAGGGTATTTCCACACTGGGATTCTCTACATTGATGAGATCACAAATTTTCACCATTCTCCTGAAATTTCTGTCATACAACTCTCAAAGACGAGACTTTTAAAGCTATTGCTTCCAACAATTTCAAATATGAGGAAAATGTTAAACGGTTTCCTGGATCTCACATGGCAATAATTGTGCTTTCAGTCCCTACTGATTTAAGTCAAAAATTTATTGTAACAAGTATTTATTAAGTACTATGTACAAGGTACTGTATAGAACTCTAAGGACACAAAAAGAGAAATGAAAAATCCCTGCCTCAAAGACTTATGTTTCAGTGAGAGGATATAGTACATATAGAGTACATATACAAGTAAGTAGCTCTGATCAAGAGATCAATTTGTTGAATGGATAACTAAATGGATTAGTTTAACAATTTCCAAATGGTTCCTTTTCAGAATAAACCTTTCCTCACCTCATACCCATATTGTTGTAGTTGCTGTTACAGTTTTTATCAATGACTCATCCCAAGCAGAAAGGAGACCTCTATTGCTAGAAGCACAACTGAAATGTACTCTTTTTTTTCCCTTGAGGCAATTGGGATTAAGTGACTTGCCCCGGGTCACACTGCTAGGAAGTGTTAAGTGTCTGAGATCAAATTTGAATTCAGGTCCTCTGGAGGAGTTCAGGGCTGGAGCTCTATCCACTGCGCACCTAGCTGCTGCTTTGAAACTTATTCTTATTAGAATTCTAAATTCTAATTTTTTTTAAGAATTCCACATTCTTTTATTTTATGTATATTTTATAAAATAAAATATAAATGATCAATTTTATAATAGCTACAAATTCTATTATTAGAGTTGTACATTCTATTATTAGAATTATAAATTCTTATTCCTAGAAAGAAAACAATGAAGGCCATAGTGGTGAAACATACTGGAGGGGATTCATCTTCACTTCCTCATTTTTTGGTAATGGTCAAATGAGCCAATTCAGATCACTAAACAGTTGGCATTTTCCTTCATTGCACAATGAAACTGGCAGCTGCTCAAAGACTAATCATGGGGTTCCTTTACAACTTCCACGTGGACCCAGGATAAAAGAGAACATGGAAAAAGATATGGTTTAATTGTAGTTTACTGTACAACGGCTCACAGTGACCACTGAAAATGGTAGGTCTCTTTTTTCATTATGGGTCTTGAAGAAGTCACTGCCTTCAGCTTTCTAAGCATCTAAGCTCTGCTCATTCAATTCAACTCATTTCAAATCAATAAACACTTCTTAAGCACTTATTTTTTTTTTTTTTTTTTGCTAGACACTGTTCTAGGTGAACATCTCTTCTTTCAAGGAATTTATATTCTACTGAGAGGAAATGATATTCACACAGAAAGGTAAATACAAAGTAAATAAAGAAATAATAGTAGAATTGGAACAAGAGGTTTGGCAATTGTTAATGCTGTAAAGTTACTCATACGTATAACCTGTAAATAAAAGACTATTAAAAAAAAAAAAAGAAGAAATAATAGTAGGAGGACATTTCCAGTGGAAATTCTACTAGTATTTCCAGTTAAGAAATGGGAATATCTGAAAAATAATCTAAATGGCCCACTGTTTCAATGTAAGTCTGAGTTACTGAATTTTTGTTGCTTTCTTGAAATCTCTACCTTCTAGTTGAATTGTTGCAATGATCAACCTCTAAAGGGAATGCTCTTGATTTTTACTTGTGAGCTCTCAGCGCCTCAGAGAATATCTTCAAAAATCTGTTGAAAAGTTTTGCAATTCAGATGTTTTAGTATGGATGTCTTCATAAGATCTGAGATGTTGGGCTTGGAGGAACATTAAATGTCATCTAATCCTATCTCACCAAGAACAATTTAAAGTCCAAAGAGGTGACTTGACCTCTTTACCCAGTGACATACTGGTATTGAGAAGCAGGACCAGGATTTAAAGCAAGGATTTCTCATTTCATATTTGATAACCTTTCCACTAAACTATATAATTACAACAATTATAATAATAATAGTTAACAATTATATAGCCTTTATTGTCTGCCAGGTACTGTGCTAAGTGCTTTACTGTGCTTTATAATATCTCATTTTATTTTTATAACAGCTCTGGGAGGTAAAGACTATTATTATCCCCATTTTACAGATGATTAAACTGCGGCAAATACAAGTTATCTTACCCTGAATCAGAGTTAGTTCATACTAGTTTGAGATAAGTTTTGAAATCAGATCTTCCTATGTGGTCTTGGACACTTGATTACCAAGAGGTATTAATGGCACCCTTTTATGATAGATGAGAAGAAATTTCTTTGAGTTTTTTTTTTTTTTTAATAACAAGCATTTGTTTGCTTACCTCTCTATCCTCATGGGAAAAAAAATGTAACAAATGTAGTCAAGTAAATCAAATTCCTACATTTGCCATGTTGAGAAATATGTCTTATTCTGCACCATAAGAAACTCATACCCTGAGAACTTCTCATTTATAGGGGCAGCCAGGTGGCACAGTGGGTAGAGCACAGTCCTGGAGGCAGGAGGATTTGACTTTAAATCTGGCTTCAGACACTTAACATTTATTAGCTGTGTGACCCTGGGCAAGTCACTTACTCCAAATGCCTCAGTAAAAAAACACACAAACAAAAAACCCTACTGATTCACTAGTTAAAATGAGATTAGGAATTGTTCTGTAAGAAATGACCAGCAGGGAGATTTCAGAAAGGCCTGGGGAGACTTACATGAACTGATGCTGAGTGAAATGAGCAGAACCAGATCATTATATACTTCAACAACAATACTGTATGAGGATGTATTCTGATGGAAATGGATTTCTTCGACAAAGAGAAGATGGACAGAAGCAGCTATACCCAGAGATAATATGTTTGCATCAGGTGGAAAAGGCACCAAACAAACCCTGAAGATGTTGAACATCTGATCCAAAAGATATTCTTAGATCAGGGATATATACTCTTTGGAACATACCAATTACATAAATAACAAGACCTAATAATGATCAATTGAGGTATAATGGGAAAAATCCTTGATTGAAAATGAGGGATTAGGAATCCGGGAAAATCACATTACCTCTCTAGCCTCAATTTCTCCATTTGTACTCTGAGGACATTTCACCTCTAAATCTGTGATCTTTTGAGGAGTTGAGGTCTTGAAAAGATTACAAGTACATTGAGTAATAATAATAAAGTTCATTTGTATAATGTTGTAAGGTTTTCCTCACAAAACAAGACCCTTGGAAGAATGGTGTATTGTCACTCTCTTTTTCCAATGAGTAAATTGAGATCGAGAGAAATCACATCAAGTCAAAGTTGACCAAAATCAAACAACTGGTCATCTGGGATATGAACTATAGTTTCTGACTCCAGTTTTATTGCTCTATGGTACCATAAGGTTAAGTGACTTCCTCACATGTAACTAATAAGTAGATGACCCCTTATAATGCCTCTGAACCCAAATGATCATCACTTATTGAAGGTCATTCTTTTTGAATTGAATACCTTTAAGTTGTAATTCTTGGAGCCTGCCATTCTTCTACATTTCATGGAGACTAATTTCTTGGATTATAAATGTAGTACCTTCTTTTATTGTTATCATGATTATAGGGCCAAGAAAATATGATTAGTAAGATTCCATCCACCAGGAGCATTCTATGCTTCTAGGAAATGTTTGTGTGAAATCAAGAGTTGTGAGAGAAATGACCTGGGAATGATTCTGATATCTACCCTCTATCTCAAAGATAGTATCTATATCTATATATCTAAAAGATGGTAAAGGATGAAAACAGGCATATCTTTTTTGGGGGGGAAGTGACAAAGAAGCTGTGGTTAAGAATCCGTGTTGATTCTGCAGTAACATTTCAAAGGGAAAGACTTTTGAATTGGGCTAGAATCTTTCTCAAAATAGTTCAAAGTACTAGCTCTGTAATGACTTCAGAGTTTGGTGCCAATTATTTGCTATTTATGGATTGTTGTATGCTATTGTTCCTGACAGTGAGTCTGTATTTATTTATCTCAGACAAATTTAAGAAATTTGTGGAGAGGAACCTTATCCAACCTGTCAGTATTGTACCCCATCAACATTAAATAGATAGTCAAGCTGAAAAAATAGTATAGGAAGCTCAGGATGCTTTAAAGTACTGGGGAAAATTGGTCAACAAGATAGCACATTAAAAAAGAAAAACGACAGAATGCATGGCATTTCACCTTAAGCAATAGGAGTCAGTTCTGCTGAATTACTAATGGGGGTGAAATCTCAAGACTTTGACTTGAATTTTGACTCAGACACATACTGTGTGAATTTAAGAAAGTCACTTAATTACTCTCTACCTCAGGTTCTCCATCTGTAATGCTGGTGGTAATAACAAAATATCCTTTACAAGGTTATTCTGAATATCCAATGAAATATATGAAGCATTTCACAAATTAAAAAGTATAAATTTTAAATGTCACCTGGAAAAAATTCTGCCTCAATTATATCCATCAAGACTGATGATGATGATTTTACTAGAGAAAAAGAAAGCATTCAAAGTCTCTCTACATCTAATTTTTTTGCTCACACTTATGCAAATTACACAAATTAAGTCTTGAGATATCTCAGGGCTGTCATATAAGGTTCAGGAAACAGATGCATTAGTGAGTCCTTATATATCTTGTGATCTTAAATGAGACACCTTGACATTAGGATATTCAAATTGCTTAATTACTCAGTTAACCCTAGGCATACTGTTGGAGATGATAAGTTGAGAAGAAGGTACTAACCTCCTTTGGTAGAGGAAATTTCCTCACCTGGAAGTTCTTTACGCCAATAAATCATAAATCTGGTTGAAAAATATAAATAGTAACAATATAGGACTCTAATAGGCAACTAAGTGGAGCAATGAGCAGGGTACTGGCCCTAAAGTCAAGAAGACCTAAATTTATATGCTCAAAGAGCTATAAAACTGCATATCTTTTGACCCAGCAATATCACTAATAGGTTTATATCTGAAAAAAGATTTTTTTTTTTTTTTAAAGGAAAAGGGCCTATAAGTACAAACACATTTATAGCAGCTCTTTTTGTGGTGGCAAAAAAATTGGACATTGAGGGAATGTCTATCAATTGAGGAATTGTTGAACAAGTTGTAGTATACAATTGTGATAGAATACTAATATGCTATAAGAAATTATTAGCAGGATGCTTTCAGAAAAACTTGGGAAAAGTTACCTGAACTGAAACAAAATAAAGTCAACAGAACCAGAACGATACTGTTCACATTTACAGCAATATTATATGGTGATCAACTTGGATGACCTAGTAGTATTCTTATAAATACAATGATCTAAGACAATTCCCAAGGGACTTTTAAAAAAATGATATTCATCTCCAGAGAAAGAACTGATGAAATCTGAATGCAGATCACAGCATTTTTTTAACCATTTTTTTTCTTTTGCTTGTTTTCTTTCTCATCATACTAATATGGAAATATTTTTTCCATGACTGATCATGTAAAAATCTATAAACTGTCTTCTAAAGGAGGGGAAAGAATTTGAACTCAAAAATTTTTAAATGCATGTTAAATTGTTTTTACACGTAGTTGAAAAATATATACAAAAGTTACAAAAAGACCTAAGTTCAAATTCAGCTTCATGTAATTGCAAACTATGTGCAAGTGATTTAACCTTTTTTTTTTTTTTTACCTTACATTTCCTCAACTGTAATATGTGGATAATAATAACATCTGCTTCCCAAGACTGTTGTGAGAATGAAATACAATAATGTTTGTAAAGTACTCAGTTTATTGCCTGGCACTTAGTAGGTGCTATCTGAATGCTACTTATCTATCTTTATTATTATTATCAAACATATTCATAAAATACTTTAAGATTTAAAAAATGTTTTCTTTTTTAGCTTTTAAAAATATTGTATTCCTTGTTTTTTTCTTCTTGTCCTGCTCTTCCTCTCCCTCATTCTCACTTCCCCATGACTGTTGGCTTAACAAATAAGTGTACTCCTGAAAAAGAAATCAATATATTGTCCATGTCAAACTATTCTCTTTAGAAGAATCCTATTCATTGGCAGTGCAAGTATTATCATTTCTTTTCCACATATCTGAAAACTGAGGAAGAGATGCTCCATAGCCTGTTCAAGCTCACAGGTAGACAGGATTACACAGGTAGCAAAACCAGTCAGGAGAATCTTGTTTTAAAGTCTACAAGAAACCCACTGTAGCCTGTTGCCTCCTTCAGGTAATAAATGATTCCAATTTTTTTTTAAAGCACTATACTAAGCTAAACGTTTTACCTACTTGTCATAACTATGTTCACAAAGAGATATTGTTTTTCCCTTAGTTGTAACTGAGAAGTCTGGGGTTGCTTAGTGATAGAGAACAGATGCAGGAGAAGTCAAGTCGACAAACATTTATTAAGTGCTTACTATGTGCCAAGAAGTGTAATTCAATACAAATTCTGTGTTTATGTACTGAGAAATAATTACGAATAATAATAACTAATATTTAGATAGTGCTTTATAACAACAAGTTATATTACCTAAATCATCTCCTTTGAGCTTCATAATGACTTTGTGTGATAGATACCAAGTCAAGTTACAGCTGAGGAAAAGGAGGTTTGAAGAAGTAATGTAGTTTAAGTGGGGGAATGGGAATCAGTTGCCAAATCTTGCTCTTTTTATTCTCACACTTGCCTTTCTCTCTATATACAAGGCTATCACTTTGGTTCAGATTTGGATTATCTCAGGCCTGAGCTATTGCAGTAGTCTCCTAGTTGGTCTCTCTGCTTCAAGCACAAACCAACCTCCAGTCAGCTGCCAAAATGATTTTCCTAAAGCACAGATCGCATCATGTTACCCTCTGACTCATCAAACTCAAAAATTTGGAACTATGCCCAAAGGGCTATCGAACTATGCATACCTTTGATTCTGCAGTGTTTCTAGTGGGCTTATACCCCAAAGAAATCATAAAGGAGGGAAAGGGACCCACATGTGCAAGAATGTTTGTGGCAGCCCTCTTTGTAGTGGCCAGAAACTGGAAACTGAGTGGATGCCCATCTGGGGAATGGCTAAGTAAATTATGGTATATGAATGTTATATAATATTATTGCTCTATAAGAAATGATCAACAGGATGATTTCTAAGAGGCCTGGAGAAACTTACATGAACTGATGCTGAGTGAAGTTAGCAGAACCAGGAGATCATTGTACATGGCAACAGCAAGATTATGTAATAATCAATTCTGTTGAATGTGCTTCTTTTCAACAGTGAGATGATTCAAGCCAGTCCCAATGATCTTGTGATAAAGATAGCTATCTGCAAGCAGAAAGAGGACTGTGGAAACTATGTGTGGATCACAACATAGTTTTTATTGTTATTTGCTAGTATTTTATTTTCTTTATTTCTTTCTCATTTTTTTTTCCTTTTTGATTTGGTTTTTCTTGGGCAGCAAGATAATTGTATAAGTACGTATGCATGTATTGATCTTAACATATATTTTTACCATGTTTAACATATATTGGATGACTTGCCATCTAGGGAAATGGATGAGGGAAAGGGAGGGAAATTAGAACACAAGGTTTTGCAAGGGTTAATGTTGAAAAATTCATGCCTATGTTTTAATAGTAAAAAGCTTTAATAAAAATATAAAATAAAATAAAATTTAGCTCAAGTATTTCTTTAGGTACAAAGGGCTTTCTTTTGAAGGTTTCCATGTAGCTGCTTTACATATACTTTGGACCTACTTGTGTTTGGGTCTGGGGAAGCTAAGTGGGGCAGGATAGAGCATCGGGCTTGGAATCAGGAAAGACTCAAATTCCTGAGTTTAAATCTGGTCTCAGACACTTACTAGCTGTGTCACTTCACCCTGTTTGGGTCAGTTTCCTCATTTATTAAATGAGCTGCTGAAGAACATGGCAAGTCACTCTCATATCTTTGCCAAGAAAACCCCCAAATGGAGCCATGAAGAGTTAGACATGACTCAACAAGAACAACAAATGTTTTGACCGATCTACATGCTGGCTCTCCTATTAGGGAGCAATCTTATTGAGATATAAGCTCCTTGAAGAAAAGGACTCTTTCCCTTTTGTCTTTGTAGCCCTTTTAGCACAGGTTTAGCACAGGCACATATATAATGCTGGCTGACTGATCTTTGATCAATTCCTGACAATTTCTATCATACTGCATTTTCTCTTGAATTGGATGTCCTTGTTGAGCACAAGTGTAATTGAAATCTTATTAATTTGTTCTCCAAAGACTATGAAAGGATGTCTCTTATCCCGATCACACATAGGAGGAACTTCAGGATTCCCTGACGAAGTGAAAGGACACTGATGCTGTCATCAGAGCTGATGTGAACCATTTCCACCATCGTGTTCACACTGATCATACCAAAAATTACATCCCGCTTCCAGGAAACTGGCAGCAGCTACAGTATAGACAGAAGCATACCTATTTCACCTGGAAACCCTATTTTTAAAAATATTTGAGTCACCCAATATTATAGCTCCTTTTTTTTCCTTCCCTAACCCTTCTGTCTTCAGAAGCCTTCTATGGTCTTACTGTGTCACAACATTGGGAAACAAACAGCGCCATTCTCCTCAGAGCATTTAGTTCTTTTCTCTTTAAGAAGATCCTTAAATTTATTTTGAAGTTCTAGTTGTAGTTGTCTTTTTCCTTCCTTTTCTTGTGTGTTACAATGTTCTAAACTATATCATCTTGTCAAGAGACAAGTCTCCTTTCATCCATCTCAGAACCAGTTTTTTTCCCCCACAGAAGTTTCTTTCTCCCCTTCCTTTAGGAACACTTTATTCTATTTTACAACCTGGAATATGTAAGGAAGGATCCAGTTCTAAAGAGGACCATGGGTAGATTTTAAAAGATTTGTGAACTTGGTTGGAAAAATTACATCTCTATTTTCACTAACCACTAACTGAAATTTAGCATTTCCTTCATTGATGAATGTAGGCAACACATTATCCTGAGAAGAACAATGAAGGTCCTAGCCAAAAAATAGGTAAAGACTCCTCAGTGTGTAGGTTTTCTTTCAGAGTATTACCTTTTTTCTCTGGAGAGATCAGCTTCCATTTGGAACACAGACTGCTATAGCAGCATTAATTCAGTGCTAGCCACTGAACAATTTCCTCTATGTTCCATAATGGTGGAGATCTGTCAGCCTTGTTTTTTGAACTATTTGTGGGTGTTCATACTTTAACCAGAGGCATCTGGGTTAAAAATTTTATAGCTAATTATCACATCCTAATAACTTGCCAATCCCACTCAAATTTCTTTCTTTTATCTCAATAATTCCACTCCATAGCCACCTCACTTCAGTCTGGTATCAACCTCCTGTTGAGATGTATGTGAACTTTTGAAAACCAAAATAAACAGAACCAGGAATTCATTATGTGTAATGATTACAACACTGTAAATGTAAAGAACAATAAAGTGAAAGTATGCATAGAGCTGAGTCTGGAACTAGGAAGACCTGAATTCAAATCCAGTTTCACACACTTGTTAATTGTGCAATACTACATAAGTCACTTAACTTCTGTTTGCCTCAGTTTCCTCAATTATAAATTGGGGATAATAATAGTACCTATCTCACAGCATTGTGGTAAGGATCAAATAATATTTTAAAAAGCACAATGCTCAATACACAGTAGGCATTATATAAATGTTTATTCTTTCCCTTCCTCCCTAGACTAGATCACTGAATCATATTTTTACATCTAGAAGGGAACTTAGATATCACCTAATCTTATTTTACAGATAAGGAAACTGAGGTGAGAATGACTGTTACAGATAATAGAATACTGGGCTATGAAAGATCTGGGTTCAAATCCAGCCTCAGACACTTATAGCAATATAAGCCTGGGCAGGTCACTTAAGACTGTTTGCCTCAGTTTCCTCAATTGTAAAGTGAGCTGGAGAAGTAAATGGTAAACCACTTCAATATATCTGTCAAGAAAACCACTAAATGAGGTCACTAAGAATCAGACATGAGTGAAAATGACTGAACAACATATTGATGCCGAGAAAGGGCAAAGATCTGTGCAGAATCATTTTGATCCAGGTCCTCTGGTTTCAAGCCAAAACTTCTTCATACTCTAGTATCCTGCCTGAACTGCCCAGTCTCTTTCACCTCTAAGTCCATGATAAACAAAACAAAACAAAACCCTATTTATTTCCTGCTAAAGTTCCCCTCTGGCTACCTTCTCTGGATGCTAAGACTTTCTACAATAAGATGTGAGGGGCCAAGGGATTGCTTTTTCTCCCTCAAGTCAGAAGCACAGTGATCACAGAACAGCTGTCTTGGTTGTTCTCAGATACAGGACAGTGTGTCAATATCTGATTTACCTTGTATAACACTGTTATCCTCACTGTTTGTGAAAGTGTCAACTCCATTAAGATGTGCTATACTGCTACATGACAACCAGTGAGTCTGAAGAAGGTAGAATACACGAATTTGATTTTAATTTCATTTAAAAAACACATTCAAGGTAGTGCATTAGATGCTAATATTATAAAGTCCTATTTTCATGGAGCTTATGGGAGAAAAAGGTATGCTCACAGGATAATTATGATAGAAGTGGGCAGGATGAGCATAAGATGGGTAAAATGCCAGGAGAAGGGAAGGGAAGGATCTGAAGAAGGAAAGATCTTAGACATCTTGGATTCCAACACCTTCCTTTTTATAGATCGGAGACACAGGTATGTGACTTTCTCATCTTCCCCATGTTTTTATTCTGAAGACATGTCCTCCTCTGAAAATGAGGAAATTGGACTACATGACCTTTAATGTACTTTTGAGATCTAAAGTAGTATCTTTTGATCCTTGGTTATATTACAAAAGCAACCAAGAATATCAACAGTTATTTTAAAACTAAGATTTTAAAAACAACTGAGTTGACTCAAACCAAGGTTCTCCAACTTTAGATATTCTCCATTTTAAAAAATTATGGTTTCAGCTAAAACTGACACATTTATTTTTATTTTTGAAATTTCAAAATTTTCTTTTTTTTTCTAATTTTCTAATTAGGATTCTAATTCTAAAATTTCATTTTACAAATTTTCTAATTACAAATTTGTATAACCAAAATTTTAACCAAATTCCTTCTCACTCTTCTCCCCTTCCTTCCCTCCTCATTGAGAAAATAAGCACATGAAATCATGAAAAATATATTTTCATATTAGTCATGTTTAAAAAAAATAGACAAAAAACCCCAAGGAAAATAAAGTAAAAAACATCAGTATACTTTGATCTACAGTTAGACTCCAACAGCTCCTTCTCTGGAGGTGGATAGCATTTTTTAATCACAGGTCCTTCAGAATTGACTTAGATATTTGTATTATAAAGCTAATCTAGTCAATTCTGTAAACACTGATTCAGCACTTACTGTATACCAGGTTCTGTTTTAGGGATTAGACATTCTAATGTTAACAAAATCCTTTCTTCAGAAAGCTCTTAAGATTAGGTAATGCTAGTTTTCATATCTCCACTTTGCAGATGGGAGACTAAAGCTCAGAGAATTGAAGAGAATTGTTTATAGTCACATACACAACCAGTAAGAGCCAGAACTATATTTCCAGTCCCAGTCTTCTGGCCCCAGGGCTTGATGCCAGGTCCAGCATACTTTCCAATTCATTCTGCCTATATCTCAAATTTCCAATTTTCCTACACACAAGAAGCATATTTTAAGAAGCCAAAGGCCCAAATTCAATGACTGACACATTGCTGCTTCCACTTCATGAGATTCATGGACTAATTCACCCTTAGTGAGGTTATGGCTATCTTTAGAACTAGGCACACATTAGCACTAACTGCACCAGCTATGGAGATAGCAATATGAATTACACCTCTGCAGCTAGAATAAATTAAATTAAATTGAAGAAAAGAGCTGCTATTAAGTTATTCCTGAAGAAAAGAAATTTGATGCTTTTGATGACCTTCAACCTTAATTTAGATTGTTAAAAATTGCTTGATATTTCAACGGAAGATTTATGTGAGGGCTCACTCTAGACCTTTACAAACTGCAGCCCCCCTCCCCCATACCACCTTATACTGTGTGATTCTTGGCTATATCTCTTTATACAATTCTTCCACAGAAAATCAATGCAATGTGCTCAAGGTTCTCTAAATTTTTAGTCTGTTGTGCTACCAGAGCAGCTTTCAAGTTGACTTTTTGCCATCCCTTGCTCTTGCTAAATAATGTAGCCCTTCAGATTCTTATTCAGGTCTTTCATATCACATTTTGCAAGAAGGTCATTGTTAGGAATATGTTGTAGCCTATTACTCCCACCAAGTTTCTTCCTAGTATCATTGTATCACTTGACATTTTGAATCATCTGCGATCAAGGCATCCCATAATTTCCAACCATAAACCTCTGAAGAGAACATTGTCATGAGCAGGATACATTTTTGTAGCAAGAAGTAGCTCTGGTTGGCTCTTTGAAAGCATTGCCCAAATTTGGAACTATGTCTAAAGAACAATGAAATCATGCATATCCTTTGATCTAGCAAAACCACAAAAAAGATCATAAAAAAAGGGAAAACAATCAACACGTACAAAAAATATTTACAGCAGTTCTTTTTGTGATGCTAAAGAATTTGAAATTGAGGGAATGCTTTATTAATTGGAAATGTTTGAACAAGTTGTGGTATGTGAATGTAATGGAATACTAGTGTGCTATAAGAAATGATGAGAAGTAAGATTCCAGAAAAATCTGGATTTTTATATGAATTAATGTTGAATGAAGTGAGCAGAACCAAGAGAAGATTGTACACAATAACAGCAACACTGTATGATGATCAAGTATGACAGACTTAATTCATCTCAGCAATATGATGATCCAAGACAATTGCAAAAGAACCATGATGGAAAATGTTATCCATATCAGAGAACTATGGAGTCTGAAATGCACATCAAAGCATAATATGTTTTTGTTTTTTATTCTTTCTCTTTTGTTCTAATTTTCCTTTCACAGCATGACTAATGTGGAAATATATTTAGCACAATCATATATATAAGGAGGGGGGAAAAGGGAGAAAAATTTGGAATTCAAAATCTTATAAAGAATTAATGTTGAGCAGTAGTGAACTGAACCAGCTACATCCAGGGAAAGAACTCTGGGAGAGGACTATGAACCACTACATAGAATTCCCAATCCCTCTATTTTTGTCCACTTGCATTTTGGATTTCCTTCACAGGTTAATAGTACATTATTTCAAAGTTCGACTCTTTTTATACAGCAAATTAACTTTGGACATGTATACACATATTTTATTTAACTTATACTTTAACATATTTAACATGTATTGGTCAATCTGGCATCCGGGAGAAGGGGATGGGGGAAAGAAGGGAAAAAATTAGAAGAAAAGGATTTGCAACTGTCAATGCTGAAAAATTACCTAGGCATATATTTGTAAATAAAAAGCTATAAAAAAGAATTAATGTTGAAAACTATCTTTGCATGTAACTGGAAAAATACTAGTTACAAAAGAAATGAAATGAAAATATTTGCAAAACTATGCTAGTTTTTGACATGTAATCTAGTCTACTACTTCTACTCATTTTTGGGACAAGTACTTTAATACATATTTATAAAACTAGAACTTAAATTTTTTATTTCAATTCAAGGTTGTTTCCATTGTCTCATTACTGCTCCATGTTGTTTCCCTCTTCATTTAAACATTCTAATAACAATATCGAATTCCTTCCTCTCTTCTTCTTCTTCCCTATCTTCCTTTTTCTTTTCTTTCTTGAAGAGAAACATGACATTAGAAGTTAATGCCATGACTGTAGGTGAATTGCATTTAAGTGAGGGAGGCTGGGCAAGATCACCTGCCTCACTTTCCTCTCCAGAGCCATCTGGGTTCAGTGGCAAGATATAGAACAGGATGACTGGAGATGGCCTTGGATGCATATACAATGAAGAGGTTTCATGATTTAAAAGGTAATAGGAAACTCAACAAATTTCCATATCCCTCTCTGTTACATTCTCTTGCTTCAGACAGAGTTTATGTGTCTGTTGGAGAGAAGCTAAGTATCTTTTCTGCCAGGGGGACAGGGGCCCAGAGCTGCTTATCCTAGCAGAAAGCATTTCCTCCCCTCCTCTTTCCTTACTTCCCCACTCATAAAGTGAAAAGCCAGCATGGTTGTTCTGGAAGAATGGCCTGTGTCTGTGTGTTACATGTTGGGGTATGTGAGAATGGGCTCTTATGTGGCCTTGGCCTCTGAAAGAACGGCTCTTCTCGAGCTACTCTGGGACTGCCTTCCACCAAACTGCTGAATTAAGTCCCTGCTCTTATGTCACCAGGCAATAAAAAACCCTAACTCAAGTTCAGTAGGTTCAGCTTCATTTTCCGCTCTAGGCTGCCTGGTCTTGGCTTCTCTGGGACTTTAATTTAGAGAGGAAATAGGGAAGATTCTGGGGCAGAGAGCAGAGGTAAGGCTGGGGTCAAAATTCTAATGGTAAATGTTCTGATGATATCTTTTTATTTGGGTGATGGTGAGTTAAAGGGATAACATTCCCTCATTAGGATCTTCCTAATGATTTGTTTAAAGGAGAAGACATGCTTAATTTTCAGTCTGCCTCATTATTTTAGATATTTTGGACCTGATAAGGACAATGTGCTATAGTGGAAAGAATATTATGGATCTCTTATTATTATCTGTGCCAAATAATTTTTCCCCCCAGAATCACAGGACTAGTATCTGAGACGCTGAATTTGAACTCAGGTATTCCTGACTTCAGGGTTGGTGCTCTATATGCCACCTAGCTCTCCTATAGTTCTATATTCTCAAGAAAAGGATTTGAATCTGGACTCATTGTTTATTAAAATAATCTAAAAGAATAGAATAGAATAATAATTAGAATTATAAGAAGCTTATTATCACTTCACAGAAGCTCAGAATTGGAAAAAGCCTTAGTAGCTACATAGTCCAACTTGTATCTTAAAAGGAATTTTAAATTTTATTCTAATTAATTAATATAGATATGCTACTTACACATAATGCTATATATAATATATACAACATAATAATTATGTAATTATTCCTTTATTTATCATGTAATATTTCTGCTTCTGTTTGAGGACTTGTGTGATGGAAAATGGATTTCTTCCTGGTTATTACATTCATGGTTAATTCTTCCTTCACTACTTTTTAAAAAAACGTACAAGCATTTGAATATATTTCCATATTAGTCATGTTGTGAAAGAAGAATCAGAACAAAAGAGAAAAATTACAAGAAAGGACAAACAAAAAACAAATTTAAAAATGCAAATAGCATGTTTCAACTGGCATTCAGACTTCATAGTTTTTTCTCTGATTATGCGTGACATTTTCTATCACAAGCTTTGGAATTGTCTTGAATCATTGTATTGCTGAGAAGAGCTAAGTCTATCATCGTTAATCATCATGCAATCTTGTTATTTCAGTGTACAATATTTTTTGGTTCTGCTCATTTCACTTTGCGTCAGCTCATGTAAGTCTTTCCAGGTTTTTATGAAATCATCCTTTGATCATTTCTTATAGCACAATACAATTCCATTGTGTTCATAGGCAACAATTTGTTCAGTTATTCTCCAACTGATGGATATCTCCTCAATTTCTAGTTCTTTACCACCACAAAAAGAACTGCTTCCTTTACTGCATTTTTTCCCTTTCCTTTCTTTTTTATTAAGGCTTTTTATTTTCAAAACATATGCATGGATAAATTTCAACATGCACCCTTGAGAAACTTTGTGTTCCAATTTTTTTCTCACTCCCTTCCCCCAATCCTCTTCCCTAGATGGCAAGTAATCCAATATGTGTTAAACATGTGCAATTCTTTTATATATATTTCCACAATTATCATGCTGTATAAGAAAAATCAGATTAAAAAAGGAAAAAAATAAGAAAGAAAACAAAATGCAACTCTGATCCATTTTTAAAGAGTCAAATACACTGGGGACAATTTCTTGGGAGCCTTCACCTTCTAGGCAATGTTACCAGAAAGCAGGCTATCTAGCATAGTCTCAGGTGAAGAAGAATCCTGATGGGATTTTTTTCTTTAAAAAAGCTTTTTAGGTAACAGTGCAACCTTTAAGATATCATTTGGAATTGTCTTCCCACTTTCACCCTGCTTCCATCCATCAAAAATCTATCCCATCATTCAAAGCATATTTTAAGCCTTACATCCTCGTAGCCTCCTTCCTTCACTATAGTCATGGTCTGGCTCTCATTTTTGTACTTAATTATAAGCTGCTTTGTTTTCTTATTTAAATAGATATACACGTCTCTTTAAAAACAATAGGAGTGTGCTCTATTGTATTGTCCCTCTCCTGACACACCTTATATCCAGTCTATGTAATGCTTTACCTAATTGATAGATAGGTGGGAACTCAGATGTAGAAAATCAAAACAAAACAAAATCCAATCAACCAATTAAGAAATAAACTCCCCCCCAAACTCAAATACCTCTAAGTAATTATATATCTGTTCTAAAATAAACACAAATTTGAATATTTTGCTTATAAAAAATCCCTTAAGGGCTTCCTTAACATTTAAAAATTTACATATAATTTCACCAGTCTTGCTTATCTGATTGCTAAGTTTATGGCAGACTTGAAAAGCAGCAAATTAGAAGGAGATGTGTGTGTGTGTGTGTGTGTGTGTGTGTGTGTGTGTGTGTATGGGGGGGGGGGGACAGAGAGCTTCTAGAGTCTTGCATATTAATGGCAGTGAGGAAAAAAGGGGCAAATAATAAAAAGCAGATACAAGAACTCAGCAGTCTGAAGCTGTTTAGAGCAGAGCAGTCTTCCATACCTCAATAGATTCCAAGAGCATCAAATGCATTGGGATTTATATTAAAAAATACTTATTAAGTCCCTATAATGGGCTAATTGGCAGATGAGAAAGAATAGGACCAACAGTGCCTGCCTTCTTAAAACTTAGTCTAGTGGTATGTATGTATGTATGTATGTGTGTGTGTGTATACATACACATACTAAGTAGAGATCAGAGCAACTGTGTTGGAATCTGAACACTGCCTCTACTTGTGTGCCTTTGGAAAATGGACCTCATATTGCTAAGTCTTAGTTTCCTCCCCTATAAATTAAAGGCAGTGGAGTAGACCATTTGCAAAGTCCCTTCCAGCTTCATATTCAGGCTCAGACGATAAGCATATTAGGGAGTTGAGAAGTGTTCTATTTGGAACTGTGCCCAAAGTTTATAAAAATGTGCATCCTCTGATCCAGCAATACCCCTAACTGGTCTGTATCCCAAAGGGATCAAAGGAAAAGGAAAAGGACGTATACATACAAAAATGTGTATAGCAACTTTTTGTGGTAGCAAAGAATTGGAAATAGAGGGAAGGCCCATCCATTGGAGAATGACTGAAAAAGTTATGGCATATGATTGTGATGGAATACTAATGTGCTAGAAGAAATGTATTCACTCCTCTCTAGCATCCAAAAACTGTTTTGAAAGATCTATATGAACTGATGCAGAGTGAAATGAGCAGAACCCAGTTCACAGTAACATTTAAAGATGGTACAATGGTTAGAAGAGTTGTGTGGGCTTGAGATTAAATCCAGACCTGACCGCTTTCTGACTGTGAGGCTCGGGACAAGTCACTTCATCCTGCTTGCCTCAGTTCCCTCATCTGTGAAATGAGCTGGAGAAGGAAATGGCAAACTACTCCAGTATCTTTGTCAAGAAAAACCCAAATGGGAGAGTTGGACAAGACTGAAAATGACTGAACAACAACAACAAAAGCATACTGGAAGGATGATCAACTGTGAAAGACTTAGCTATTCTGATCAATACAGTGGAAGGACTCCTGAAAACTGTTATCTACCTCCCAAGAGGGAATTGATGAATTCTGAGAGCAAAGTGAAGAATAATTTTCTCTCTTTATTTTTCTTGCCTTGTGTGTGTGAGAGAGAGAGAGAGAGAAAGGGGGAGATGTAATATAGGAGTATTTTGCCTGATTTTGCATGCATAATGGGTATCATATTGTTTGCCTTCTCAGTGGGTGGGGAAGGGATTGGATTGGAGGGAGAGAATTTGAAACTCAATATTTTTCTTTTTCTTTTTCTTTTTTTTTTTTAAGAAAGAAAGCTAAAAATAAAGATTTTTAAACAGGAAAGAAACCAAATGCTCTCTGAGTTCCAAGAAGGCACATTGTCACTAACCAGTAGGACCTGGAGTTTCCTTCTAGGAGGTGATGTTAAGAGTTAGGTTTTGAAACAATGCTAAATAATTATAATTCAACAGTTCCTTAAGAAGCAGGGTAGTGAGTAGTACATTACAGGAAAAGTTTTTTTTAGCTGAAACGGTCTTTAAAATCAGCAAATTCTTGGTATTCCAGAAAAGACCACTGTGCAGAGGGAACCATTTTCTAAGGGTCTTTGATGATTCTAGTTTCACTGTAGGCAGTGAGCTAGTAAAGGGCATATAGTATTCCTCATACTTTTTTACTTTATCTTTCTTCCTAAACCAGCTACTACTTCCCATATTTGTTAACTGAATGGTTGCTTAATGAATGAATGGATCTGAATGGTTTGAAGATATTAAAATATTTTGAAGCTCATTGGGTATGAAGTTTCCCTTGCTTGAAGAAAGCTAAAAATGTTTTGAGATTCTGTTGAGATGTGGGTTACATACCAAATTCTATGCTAGAGGGGAGTGAATGCAATATAAATGTGATTTATTAATAAGACTATGAGAAAGAGCTTCTTTCTATCTACTTGACCATAAAACAGTTTGACAAATCAAATGGCACATGGAAGGTGATATATATATATATACATACACATATGCACACATGTATTATGCATATAAATAAGTATATATGTAAATATGTATCCCCAGAGTTATCTCTTTCCCCCTCGCTGTTTAAATATACTTTGAGTTAGCATAAGAAATTAAATGGAAATTTTGTAAAAACTGCAGACTACATGCAAAGGTCAACAGATGTCACAGAAAATGTTTAGAAATTCAAAATAAATGCATGTGTAATACTGCATAATATCAACATATTTTATCTTTTAAATATCATAATAATTCAGATTTCTTCTCTGGCATGGAGAGCCAAGAAATTTTACACAGATTTTCCAGATTGTGGGGATGCTTCACCCCTAAATTCTGCAATGTGGAAGGGATAACTGTGCATGTATATACCTATACCCATATACATATATGTATGTATTTATATGTATACACACACATATATTACATACTACCCTTCTTCATATAGACATAATATACACATACATAAATATACATATACATATGTGTATATGTATACATATGTATAAATAGGTGGATGGATATATATGTTTGTATATGTGTGTGTATGTGTGTATATATATGGATATATGGTGGTCAAGCATACATAGACAGATTTTTAGAGCAGGAAGTTATTTTAGAGATCATTCATTTTAATTCTAGAATTTCACAGATATGGAAACTGAAGGCTAGAGAGGTTATATAATCTTCCTCCGGAAGATAAGTTTAGCCCTGGGATTCACCCACTGGAAGTACCTTCTTTCATGGAAGCTCTTCTCAGGACCTTGCCCCAAATAGCCAAGACTCCATCTTCCAAGGCTCTTCCTTCATCCTCCCCCCACCCTTTCAAGCTTCTTTTTATATATTGTTTCTCCTAGCAGAATGTAAACTTCTTGATGAAAGAGTCAGTCTTTCTATTTGTATCCCTGTTGCTGAAACATAGTAAGTTCTTGATTGGCTGATTTGTCCATTATAGTCATTTCCCAAAGGGAGGATGGAAAACTGTAAGTCGGTTATTTCATCACAGAATTCTTGCACGTTTGTGTGTTCAAAAAGCTCACCTTCCTTGAAATTCCAGTGTCTGGGAGTTCCCTGGAGTGTGACATGGATGTTGAAGTTTTAATACTTTCCTCCACATTCCCAAGAGGGGGCTTCTTTTACTAATGAAAGTTTTGCAAATCTCTTATGTAGACAAACCCTTTAACAGATTTGGCAGAGAAATCCATTCTTTCTCACCCCCCACTCCCATCCGCAAAGAGCATTTGGCGAGGTAGTTTCTACTTTGTGAACATCTGTCTTACATCTGTTAGAATCCAAGCTTCTTTGGATCAGAAACCATGTCTTCCTATCGTAGATGGTCTATGCTGCACCTGGCTTACAATAGCAGAAGCAAAACTGGGAAGAGGCAATCTGGGCTTTGTCCCAAGGGTATTGAAATTTAGAGGGTGCCTGCAGCACTTGTTCTTTCCAAAGCAAAAAAACAAAAAACAAAAAACCCCCCCCAAAACCAAAAAAACCAAAAACCTGTTTTGTAAGAATAGTTAAATGGGAAGCTACTAGATGTCATGCTTCCTAGCAATAGGTAACCTAGTGAGCTCTTTTCCAGTATAAATCCTTCCCTACCAGCTCTTTCAGCAGCCAAATCCCAGAAATAGCTGGAAGAAGCTTGGAGATTTTCCCTCAATAGCTGGTATTCTAAATCCCCTCTTCCTCACCCACTAAGGGGATTTTGGATCCCGATGTCTAAGGTCTCTATATCCCCCACTCAGTCTACCTCAACTGACTCTGTTTTACTGATTACCCCAGGTAACTATATTTTTCTGTTACATGCTCCCAGTGTCAAAATTACTCATTATAATTCTACATAACAGCTTTAATAAATATTACATTTCATCACCATATTCCACACTTGCCTGACTTGGGATGTAATTTTCACAGCAGTTCCTTCTTGATTTGTTTTTGATAAAGTTGTTCATGTTTTCAAAATGCTTGATAATCTCTAAGTTCTAAACTATTCTGCAATAAAATATATTGCAATAGAAGTTGTAATATATTCTGTAAGCTATAACCTACATCTCCAAATCCAAGGTATATAGAGTTGGTTAAAGATACCAACATACAAACAAAGTGGAAAAACTAAAGAAATTTGAGCAATGAATAAAGTGACCAGGTGGTTAATTAAGCAAGTGGTAGAGAGGTGGTAGACTACAGGTGTGGAGTAAGACATACCCTTTCAGACAAAGACAGTGTTTTAGTTTGTTTTGCTTAATTAAATTTCTTTGTTATAAGAGAGGATAATAGTAGCAGGGAAACAGGTCATTGTCAAGAACCCCAACAAGATAAAAAAAACACACCCATGATACTCTTATTTTTTAAAAAGCAGTTTCAAAAACATGGCCTAAAACAATGTGTGTTAAGTGTAAAAATTTTTTTTTTTTAATGAAAAATTCTTAGAAACAGAACCAATTTAAGGGTGTGTGTGTGGAGAAGAAGACCATAGGATTGCAGTTTTATAGATTATAGACCCTATAGATAGGGTCATAGGTTCTCTATGACCCTAGAAGGAAGAACTGTGAGCAAAGAGCAAGGAAGGGCAGGAAAGGGAGCAGAAGCAGATTTAGGACAATTTAAGGAAGAATTCTGGAAGTGGGATGGGGCTACTTTGGGAGGTATTTAAGTAAGAACTGGATGACTATTGGTCAGTTAAAAATGCAGATAGGATTGCTGTTTAGGGACAAGTCGGGCTATATGATTCTGGGCTATATGGGGGGACAAGTTCTCAGAGAAATCAAGTGATCCTAGAACAAACAAACAAAAATAGCCTATTTACTGTTTGGATACTTAAAAGATCAGGGATAATTAATGAATAGATTCTTCATTAGGTATAAACGATGGATCAGACAATTTACAGAATCTGGTTGAACATTACCAGATGTTCAGATATATACTATAATACATGTGTGTATATATTTGTATATTATACTATAGGTGTATAGACATACACATATATGTATACATATATACATATACATATACATATAATATATATATATATATATATATATATATATATATATATATACAAACATACACACACATACACCTATACTATAATATACAGTATTGGACGTGATGTCAGAAGATCTGGGGTCATAACACCTGGACTTGAGCTTTGTCTAGACTATTTCCAAGCCTAGTTTAAGGCAAATTATTAAATTTCTTTGCGCCTCAGTTTTCTCATCTATAAAATGGGACTAATGATATTTATACACCTACCTCCAGGGTTGCTGTATCAAGAGAGAGCATATTGAATCTTGCCTTGACTACTTATTCTTTGTGTGACTTGCACAAGTCTCATTACTTCCATTTCTTTTTTCTATAAAAGGAAGGAGCTGAACTGCTATGACCATGACTACTAACTAAAATTCCCATAGTGCTTTAAAATTTGCAAAACACTCTCTAAAAAATATAGTTTGATTCTCACAGCAACCCTGGGAGATACTGATTGAAATTATTCCTGAGCTTATCCCTTTCTCCTCTACCTCTCACCAATTAAAAAAAAAAAAAAAAAAAAAAAAAAAAAAAAAAGAATCAGCATTTTCCCTTTGATTTTTTGCTGTAGGGAAATGAATAGTAGTCTGGGAGTCCAAGATCTGGGTTCAAGTCTTGTCTCTGTTACTCATAACAATAACAGCTAACTTTTAGGGCAATTAGGTATCATCACAGGGAGAACACCTGAATTCAAATCTGGCCTCAGATGCTTACTAGCTGTATGATCTTGGGCAAGTCACTTACTCCTGTTTGCCTCAGTTTCCTCCTCTGTAAAATGAGCTGATTGGAGATGGAAATGGCAAACCACTTTGGTATCTTTCCCCCAAAATCCCCAAAAGGGGTCAGGGAGAGTTGGAATGAAAAATGCCTAAAGACACATCAGAACTGACATTTAGGGGGCACTTTAAAGGTTTAAAAAATGCTTTATTCTCCATTACTTCACTTGACCCTCAAAATGAACCTGCAGGGCAGATTGTGATCTCCATCATACTGTTTCCTCCCTGGCACAGCCATCCAAGGTCCAAATAATAACCCTTCCATTTGTGTGAACCGACTCTCTGATAAGAATTGTGAAAAATCACTCCAGCTTTCCGCTTAGTCCCCAGTGGGCACTGAGTGCCAGGGGCCAGTGTGAATGCAGCGATCGCACAGCCATTGTGAGCAGCTCCACAGTCTGGAGGAGGAAGCAGGTGGCGACTGAGCTCTTTTTGGACACTAATTGTCCCTTTGCTGAGGAAATACTCTGCACTCAACACATGAGACTCAGAGGTCCCGGCTGCCACATGCATCCCACTTCTGTTGCTGGCGTTGCTTCAGAGTTGGCTCAGTTGTGAACCAAAGGGCTTTGTGGGGGGAAAACGCTCTCACAGTCAGAGAGAAGTCCTAGCTGTGACAGAAAAAATGATTTTTTTTAAAGTAGAAAGAACGCCTGACTGTGATTTGCAAACCTAGATTCTCATCCTAGCATCTCTGCTTGGTATTCTTAAATAAATCATTTCACTTTTGTCTATGGGAGGCAGCTGTGGTACAATGCATATAGCATGGGGTCTGGAGTCAGGAACATCTGGTCTCAGACACTAGCTGGGTGACTCTTAACTTCTGTCTTTTTAAAAAATTAAAGCCTTCTTTTCAAAACATATGCATGGATAATTTTTCATCATTGACCCTTGCAAAACCTTGTGTTCCAAATCCCACCCCCCCTTCCTCCACCCTGTCTCCTAAATGGCAAGTAATCCAATATGTGTTAAACATTTAATTTCTGTCTTAACCTCAGTTTGCTTATCTGTAAAAATGGACAGGATAATAATAGTATCTACCTCACAGAGTTATTGTAAGCAACACATATATTTATGCAAAATGCTTAGCACAATATCAAAATTGTTTCTTTCCTTCTCTGAGACTTGTACATACAATGAGAATAATATTTTTGTTAACTGACCTCAGACAGAGAGGGAGGGAAAGGGAGTCAGAGACAGAGAGAGACAGAGACAGAAAATGAGACAGAGAATGAGAGGGATTCCACCCCGGGTCCTCAATTTCAGCAATAAGAAGAAGAGTGATAATAATAACCAACAATTATGTGGTCTTTTAGGGTTTATAGAGCATTGCTACCTGGATCACCTGAACAGCCCTAAGGAATATTATTGCCATTTTACAGATAAGAAAATTGAGGCTCATAAAGGTGAAGTAGTTTGTTCATCATCATATAGCCTCCAAGGCCAGTTTTTATCAGTAGATTATAAACATGATAAAGTCCTCAGGATCTGGGTGCAATAGACAGAAAGGGGACTGGAGCACTGATTCCATACAGCAATTTCATAATTGTTCCCTGGGGCAGGCAGGGAGGAGCACTGATAGGAATCAGTATAACCTCATAGTTCCACCCTCTGGGGAAGGTCATCAGAAATCTGGGTTATGTCAAACCCTTGAGGTTCAATTTTCCCTATAGATCTCCTATAAATCATGGCTCAACCATCTTTGCAGAATCCCTCTTGGGCTTAGACCCCCCCCCCCCCCAGCATTCTGTCCGTCTCTTGTGCCTTTCCTCTTGTCCCCTCACCATGCCCCATGGCGTCCCTCCTCTGGTCCCCCCATCGTACTTCCTAGTGTCTCTCCTCTGATCCCCTACCAAGGCTTTCTCCTTGTAGCTAAGTAACTCTTTTAGGGAACTGAATTCCTCTATGGACTTAGCTTACCAGCTAAGATCCCGCTCCAAACTCATGAGTGCTCCCTTCTCCTGATCACTTGTGGGTTCCACTAGGGAACTTGTCTTTTCCATCATTAATTATTAAGACCCTTTTCCTTGCTAACATATGCTCTCCCGTTCTTATTTCATATTTACCATTCTCGGTGTCTATTGTGTTTCTTCATTTTGTCTGTAACCTTTTATTTTTTCCCAAGAGAATGGCCAGCATGAAATCTTCCTATGACCAAATCCCAACTGTTGGTTCCTGTACCATCACATCATTTGGTGCCAAAAATGTTCCTAAACCACATCATTTGTGCATGTGTATGCACACACACACACCGTTAAAATAACTGACTTCCTTAATGATAAGAGAGGGATTAAAAACCTGAAATCAAAGGGCAGCTTCAGACCAACACTAGCCATGAGAATGTAGGTAGATCTCTCAACATCTCAAAGCTCTAGGAAACTCACCAAGAAAACATGTTGCACACTGGCTATCAATTTGCATTGGTGAAGGGAGTTTCCACACTGGGATTTCCCTATATCGATCACATCACAGTTGTGTGCTGATCTTCCCTCCCCTCCACAAGTTATCCTATTAATGTCTTTGTTTCCAATTCCTCTTGGAGGGAACAGAGAGGGACCAGGAATTCACAGGGATCAGAAGGTACAAAGTAGAGCTCAGTGGAATGAATGTTGGATTTGAATTTGAGGACCTGGGATGGAATCCCTCTCATTCTCTGTCTCATTTTCTGTCTCTGTCTCTCTCCCTGTCTCTCTGTTTCTCTGTCTCATACTGTGTGTGCAATACTGGAGAAATCCATTTCAGGCCTGTTTCCCTATTTATGAAATTAAAACTTGATGACCTTGAAAAGCCCTTCTACTTCTAAATCTACAACAAATCTGGCCTTTGAGGCTATATGATGATGGGCAAACTACTTTACCTTTACGAGCCTCAGTTTCCTTATCTGTAAAATGGAATGAATAATACCTGCCTGCCGTGTCTATTCCATAGGGCTGTTCAGGTGAAAATACTCCCTAACAATACTCTATAAACCCTAAAGGACCACATAATTGTCAGTTATTATTATTACTCTTTTTCTTGTTGCTGACATCATTATAGTCCCTCAACAGTGAAAAAGGAGAATCAAAATGTCTGTTTTTGTATGTCTAGTAAGTCCTGCCACATAAAAGTAATAGAGGGAAACACTGTTTTTTGCCAAATTGCAGCATTTTCTGCTCCCAGGGATGAATGTCAGGCTTACAATCCTGTCCTTACATCGAGAGTAACTTGATCTTGAAATATGAAGCCCCAGAATGAGAAACCCCTGAATTTTCCTCTGACACTGAGGCTCATGTTGGAGGACTGAGACTGTAGTTTCAAATTAAGCCTCTGTTATCCCAGGCTCCAAGGCTGACTTGGCTCTGTAATCTCATCATTATTTTTTATTTTTACCTGGAGGAGACTTTTCCTTATTAGGAGTGAAAGGCAAAACCTCACTCGGGAGTAGGAGAATCATCCTGGTACTGGTCTCCCTCAGGTGTAAATGACCTCAGGCTGGGAGAGGGTTGGACATTTTGGGGAACAGACTCATTACTGTTTTATGAGGACAGAGGCTCATCAGCAGATGGGCTGCAGCTCGGGGAAGGTTTTAGTCACAGTGGCTTCTGAACTTTGTATGATAATAATAATAATAGCTAGAGCATTTAGTTACACACACACACACACAAAATCCCAAGTGTTAGCTGTAGCTAAACAATAACAAAAATAATAATTATAGTTAACATACTTCAAGACAAAGCACTTCATATCTGTTACCTCATTTGATCTTCTCAACAACCTGTGAGATAGGTGCTATGAGTATCATCCCCATTTAACAGATGAGGAAACTGAAGCAGAGATAAAGTGACTTATTCAGGATCACAAAGCTTTTTTGTTTCTGATGTGGCGATTTGAACTTGGTCTATCCTGATTCCAGGTCCTATATTCTATTCACTGTTCTTTTCTTATTTTCCTTCTCTCTTTTTTTTTCTCTCTCTCTCTTTCTTTCTTTCCTCACTTATTCATTCATCCTTCCATCCATGCACTTATTTGTGTACTCATTCATCTATCTATTTATATTAGATAAAATTTTAAATTTTGGGGGGGATGGAGGCTGTTTTTACTGACATCAGGCCAAAAATTGTTCTTTTCAAACTTCTACTCTTTGCTGGAACAAGCCCAATCCCCCTTGCAAATGGCAACTTTGAAATACTTGCCAATGGCTATCTCTTCTGTCCCTCTCGATGGGCTAAATGCCTCTTAGTTCCTTCTAGTGCTCCTCCTAAAACCTCCACTTGAGGTCCCTCCTCATTCTAGTTGCATTGGGGCTTGGCCAATTATAACTTGTCCCAGTCCAGAAAGGTATTTAGAGGAAGATTTTCTTGACTCCAAATCCCATTCTCTTTCTACTGTATCCCATCACATTTCTCAGGTGATCTGTACCTATGATCTCCCTTTTCCTTTCTAGGGCCCAGGGAAGCTTTCTAGAGAAGCAGTAAATAACTACATAAATAAAACCAGCTCCTGAATATTCCAGAGCAGTTTATTCCGTATATGGTCTGGGAATTGTTCCTCATTGACCAATTAAGCGAGCACCCAAATCTTCCTTCTCATAAAAGGGAAGACAATAAGAATCAGTCCTGATCTGAACTGCCCAATATTTCTAACAGGAAAATGCTTCTTGGTTTTTCTTTGATGATCTAAAACTAAATTGACTGAATAATGAGTAGGTTATGTTTGATAGAACTAAAGAGCTCCTTCTAGCTTGATGTCCTCGGCATGGAAGAATTCACAGGATCATAAATAGAGAACTGGAAAAGACTACCTAACCCAGTGTCCTCAAGTGACTTGTTAAAGTCACACTAGTAGTAAGTAACAGTCATAATTTGAACTTGGGTCCTGACTCCAAATCTTATCTTCTTTCCATTGGAACAGAATTCAACTGATTTGAACATTTAATAAAAATTTCCTATGCTCCATACCAGTCACTGACACACAAAGATATATAAGGTACAGATCCTATCCCCAGGGACCTTCACATTCTAATGAGAAATATGTAGTACAGAAACAATTAGCTAGAAGAGAAAAATGCTCTGAGAGAGACATTTGAGAAAGAGGCCAATTTTAATATTTCTTAATTGTGTTTATCTTTAAATTTTGATTTCTAAAGTAAAATGAGGTTTATTTAAATAGCTGCTCAGTTTTGATTGTAAGGATTACTTTTAATAACCTCAAAATCTATCTTCAGTATCTCCCTCAAGTCTGATTTTCTTACCTCTCATTTTCTAACAGGAGAGCAAACTCAGACTAAGCTTTCCGAAGTTGACATTTCTAATGAAGGCAGAAGGCTTTATTTAAACACCTCGCCCCATCCAAAATCAGTGACATTGTCTAAAAAAGATGTAAATAGAACTGAAAAATGGAACTAAAAAAGATGTAAATGGAAATGAAAATGGAAATTTATTTTATAAATTTCCTAATTGTTTTTCTTTGCATCAAACAGCAGCTAAGTTTAATAGTATTTTTTTTCAGTTTTATGAAAAGACAATTTTTAATGTTCATTTAAAATAATTTTGAGTTCCAATTTTTTCCCTCCCTAGAACAGTAAGCATTTCAATACAAGTTATATATGTGCAATCATGGAAAATAGATTTCCATATTAGTCATGTTATGAAAGAAAAAAAAAGACTAAAAGGAAAAATTCCATTAAAAAAAAAGAAAGTGAAACTAGAATCACAGAATTTCAGACTTATAAAGACTCTCAGATGCCATTTACTCTGAGTTATACACACACAAATCAGTGACATCGTCTAAAAAAGATGTAAATGGAATTGTACTTTATAAATTTCTTAATTGTTTTTTCTTGCATCAGATAGCAGCTAACAAGTTTAATAGTTTTATTTTTTTCCAGTTACATGAACAGACAATTCTTAATGTTTATTTAAAATAATTTTTTGAGTTCCATTTTTTTTTTTCTCCCTTCCTTCTTCCCTAAAACAGTAGAAGAGCTGCAGTTCTAATTGAGGTCCTCTGACTCCACCTTGTTTAGTTGTTTCAATTGTGCCCACTGGGTTTTCTTGGCAGAGATACAGGAGGAGTTTGCTATTTCTTTCTCCAGTTCATTTTACAGATGGGTAAAACTGAGGCAAATGGGGTTAAGTAATTTAAGTGGACCACACAGCTAGGAAGTGTTGGAGGCTGGATTTGGACTCAGGTGTTCCTGACTCCAGGCCCAGCATTCTATTTACTGCACCACCTAGCTACCCTATCTCCATAGCCAGTGCTTTTCCACTGTCCAAAACTGCCTTTCAATTCAGTGCCTCAATTTCTTGATATTTGAAAAAAAGCAACATTAATATTTTCCCCTTCTTTGCAAACAAAGATATGATGTAATGAGATAATATATAGGAAAACTGCTAAAATCTTGGGATGAAAAGCTCTGTATGAATTCTGATGGGATTTTCTGGGGGGCAGGGAATGGAGAGGGTATGTGGGATGTGGAGCAAGGATCTGGAGAAATACTTATAAAGTTAACTAAGCCTCTAAGACTTAAGGATGACATTCAGATTTGTATTGCTCCTTTAACAAAAGATTGACTTTTACTGCCAAAGGAAATGATCTTTGCAGACATTAAGAGAGTGAAACACCTTCTGCTTTATAGTTTACTGAGAAGAATTTAGTTTTTAACGTTCATCCTGATAACCAGTTAACCAGAATCTTAGTGAAAGCTTCTGAGCAGACTTTTATGAGAAATAAAATCCCTAGGGAAATCAAGAAATCCCAAAGTGACCTGAAAGGAATCTTTGGCTCTTACTCTCCCCATCTGCCCCCCCGCCCCCCACTCACTTAAGATTTTCATGGGGACACTGATCACTTTTGTGATAAAGAAAAAGCACTGGGCAGGAGTTGAGGACTTGGATTTTTCTTTTGCCATTACTGGCAGCTTCTAGTGGAGAGAATGCCAGCTTTGGGGTCAGAAGCTCAGGATAAAATATGTGAGCTGTGAGATCCTATGCAAGTAATGTAACCTTTTGGTGCTTCAATTTCTTTTCATCTGTGAAATGGGAACAATACTAGATTTGTTGTCTCAGGAGTGAAAATCAAATGAGATCATATATGCAAAGTTTTTTTTTTTTTTTTGCAGATTTTGCAAATCTCAAGGCACAATATAATCTAAACTTTTATTGTTTTTAATCTATAAAATGGGGATGATAATCCTGTTTTCAAAGGATTAAAAAATGTGAGAAAGAAAAAAAGCTTTATGGAAATTAAAATCTTAAAAATTACCTCTCCCCAGACCAACATGTGCAAAAATGTTTGTGGCAGTCCTTTTTGTAGTGACAAGAAATTGGAAACTGAGTGGATGCCCATCAGTTGGAGAATGGCTAAATAATTTATGGTATATAAATGTTATGGAATATTATTACTTTATGAGAAACGATCAATCTGATGATTTTAGAGAGGGTTGGAGAAACTTACATGAAATGATGCTAAATGAAATGAGCAGAACCAGGAGATCATTTCACATGGCAATGGCAAGATTGTATGATGATCAATTCTGATGGAAGTGGCTCTCTTCAACAATGAGATAATTCAGACCAGTTCCAATGATTTTGTGATGAAGAGAACCATCTACACCCAGAGAGAAAACTGAGGGTGGATCACAGTATAGCATTTTCATTCTTTTTGTTGTTGTTTGCTTGTATTTTATTTTCTTTCTCATTTTTTTCTTTTTGATTTGATTTTTCTTGTGCAGCAAGATAATTGTATAAATATGTATGCCTATATTAAATTTAACATATATTTTTACCATGTTTAACATATTGGATTGCTTACCATCTAGAAGAGGAAATAGGGGAAAGGAGGGGAAATTGGAACACAAGGTTTTGCAAGGATTAATGTTAAAAAATTATACATGTATATTTTTTGAAAATTAAAAAGCTTTAATAATAAAAAATCACCTCTCCCCAATTTTTTTTTGGGGGGAGGGAAATATAGCTAGAGGTAGATGTAGAAGAGCATATAATGCTAAGGTAGAATGGGGACATCAGAGATCATCTTGACCTGCTCCCTCATTTTAGAACTGGTAAACCCAGTATTTTGCTTATGGTTTTACTAGTGGCTGACTAGTGGTGGAGCCAGGGCCAGACCAAAAGGCTGATGTTAAAACCAAACAACTCTACATGTATCACAATAGACTTCTCACTATATTGAAACAATGCTTTGTCCACTAGAAATGTCTACAATTTTTGATGTGAATTCAAAACTAAGACTTTTATTTGAAAAGATGCAAAGCCATTTAGCAATAACTGTTAAAAATGCACATTAAAGGCTTTTAGGGACAACTGATATTTAAACATCTTTCCCTGGTCTGCTTCCCTCCTCTCCCATCCCAGTCAACCACACAAGAACGCAAATCAGATACTTCTCAGTGTCCCTGACCTAAGGGTCATGGAAGATACTGGTCAGTCCCATTCTGAACATACAGTTTATACTGGGTTGACTTCATTCCAAAGGAACTTCACTCTCTGGACAACTTCAGACAGATATGAGGGCCATCCCTGGGGTGAAAAATGGAGTAAAGACCAGCAAATTTGTACTGCTTAAAAATCTCCTCTCTCCATTTTTTTTGGGGGAAAATCTAGCTAGATGCAGATGCAGAAGGGTATATAGTGCTAAGGAAGAATGGGGACTTTAGAGATCATGCTGACTAATTCCCTCATTTTAGAGCTAGCAAACCCATGTTTTGCTTACAATTTTCTAGTGGAGCTAGGGCTGGACCAAAAGGTTATAGTCTCCTAAGCTAGAGCTTTCTCCTGCTATCAAACACTCTATCTAATTAAGCCTCAGCTGAATTTAGTGGCCTTCAACTTTATCACTGCAATGAATTCTGAATCTCATTTCTGTAATACTTTGGCTCCTGAAGCCCTCTGTTAATAAACCTTTTTAATTCTTGCAGTGGATAGCAGGTTCACCCATTAGGCATTTTTATCTGTTTCCTCCTGCTCCACTGAACTCTGCATTATGGCTCGCCACAGCAATTTGTTTTGGAGTCAAAATCACCTTGGAGTGAGAACGTTACCTTCTTTGTCTTTGGTTCTGCTTGAGTATTGAAAAAGCCTGACTAGTCTCTCTGTTTCCTGCCATGATACGTTGTTTCGATGCTGCATTGTAAGTGCTGAGTGTAAAATGCTAGCAAAGGGACAGAAAGACAAATCTCATGATATCCACCATCAGAGCTCATTCCCGGCACCACTTTGGTCATTAGCAGCTAGCAGATATGTTTTGTCCATTTGGCGTTAGGCAGAATGCCCAACCATCACTCTTTGGAACCTTTGAGCAAATTCTATAGCCAAATAAAGCTGCAACTTAACCAGCTAGCTGAGATGCTTCTCTTTAGGGAGACAAAACACTTTTGGGGGGCTTTGGTGTGTGAATCAGACACAAGACAAGTGCTCCAAACAGCAATAAATCTGTTATCTGTATTGATTAATTCCTTCACGGGCTTTCTACTTCTGTAGATCATCAATATTCCCTAAGCACGGTGCCAGAAATATAAGGCTGATGAACACAGGCAGCATGGTCCTAAAGAAGTGCTCTTAAATTAACGAACAGCTCATAACAGAGCAAGGGACATTATCATCAAAAACCATGTGCACGCTGGAAGTTGGCCAGTTGCCATTTCGGTAGCATGATCATCAAAGCATGTGTTTATCTCAGAAATCCTTGCTCAACAGGACAGCTGTTCTGCTGGGGCTGCTGTTGCTTAGAGAGCTATCCGGCTGAGTAAAAGGAAGAGGATGTTGCTCTGGGTACCCAGGGCAGTAAGACTCAGAGGGATCATCATCTGGTACACTTTCTCTAGGACACTATTTTGGAACAGAAATAGTTCATTCTAGTCCTGAAAGAGCATTTACTGTTTGCAGTGACTGCAGAGGTTCTTTGTTTTCCATGGTGAAATTGCCAGCAAATCAAAGTAATCGTGCAACTAACAGCAACGTAAATCTTATGGGCACCAGGGGAGCTCATTCTCCTTTGCTGGTCCTAGCCAGAGCACTTCCCATAGAGAAGTGGAGCAATTTTGCCAGTTTGGTTTTTAATGCAATCACGGAGAGGTAAAAGTCATCACTTATTCTGGCTCTTCTTAATAAACACCACAATGCTTCATCTACAGGTGTCTATTTCCAGAGGCACTTGGATATTCTTCTTGAAGGAGCTAGAAGCCCAAAATGGCTGTTTTTGCAAATGTAAGAAAAAGCATAGTCAAAAAAGGCCATAAGTAGCCAGATGTTTTTGTCTCTGCTGCTTTGGTTTGCAGATTCAGAATGAGGACAAAATCAGGGTGAAAACCTAGAATTACTTTCCACTTTTCCTATCCCAGTGCCCAAGGACAGTCACAGCATGCCGAATGGCAATCCAAGTCTTTGCTACAGGAGTTAATGACTTTCCTATAATGTACTCCCTAATTAAGGCTATAGACGAATAAAATGATTGAATTTTTAAGCACAAAACAAACTTTAAGAGTTAAGCTAAATCTATTAACTTTTTTTTTTGGAAACAGTGTTGTGAACAGTCCTGAAACAGTGATATAATGAGTTCCACAAGTATGAGAAGGTAAATAATTCTGGGGCTTTTCCCAAATAATAGAAAATAGTCCCTGGGAGATGTTATTGCCTTTCCCCCTATGTGATCTTTGCTGGTAGCAGAGATAATCTGTCTGGGAAGTTTAATTAACTTAGCTTGAGACCAGGTCGCATCAGTAACCAATGACAAACTCAAGTTTGTCTTCTGGTTCCTTCCAGCTTCCCACTGATCCCTGCTGTCTCAGAAATCCATGACACATCTCCTTTATGTTAATATTAATGACTTAACCAGAAGGAAAGATACAAATTCCCATGGGGAGTCAATTGAAGAAGAGATCCCATACATTAAAGCAGTGTAATTCTCTTGCCTCAACTACATAAGGACAGCACAGTTCTCACTCAATTGTTGATAATAATTGGGAAAAAAGGGGGCAGCAAACTAGATATCTCATCAGGTCAGATTTTGACTTTCTATTGGTTGAAATAAACCTAACACAAAAACTTTCCCAGATGGAGGCTATTCCATTTAGTTCTACAATTATACATATACCAGAAAGCTCTTTATTGGGCCTCTGATGACAGTTATATTTCTGGCAGAAATGGTTCTTCCGGTGCATGTACAGATTTATTTGTATCCCCTTGTGGCCCTGCTCTCTGGTTCATACTTTTTGTGTCAGAAAGCTGCCAATGTTGCAAACCCATAACTACCACCACTCTAGACCTATTGAAAAGCTAAAGAATTTAGATCTGAGAGAAAAGTCTTTGAATTAAAGATTTTATAGCATTTTCTGTAATAAGTGTGGGATAAATATCCCTAGAGGGCTACTCTGTGATACTGTTGATAGTTGTTATGGCCGGAGTGCAAACTGACCCTCTTCACAGGCTTAGCTTGTGCTGAGTTTCAATGATTATTTTCTGACCATGAGTCTAGATTGAGAGAGATAAATTTGGTTCTGCAGCCAATTTACTTTTAAGAGGGCTGATTCAATTCCTAGGGTTCTTTGAAAAGAGGCTTCACATACAGATCTTGATAACACCTAAGAATTTTACCTTTCTTGAGAAGTTTATTCATGGCACCAGGGATCAACTACTTTTAACTTTCTTTCTAAAGAAACAGTGGAATGTAGGAAAGGAAAAGAAATTCTCCATAATGATGTCCTCACTACTCTGCATAGATAGAGTGGAAATAATGATAGACTTGGAGTTAGGAGATCTGAATTCTAATTTCAACTTTGCTCCAGATTCACTGTGTGAATCACTTAAATGCAGAGAATTTGCTAAATTACTTTTTTTTTTTTTTTTTTTTTTTTTAGAAGACATGTATATAAGTCTGGATAACAAAGACATCATAAAAAAGGAAGAGGAGAGAGAAAAATTTGGAACTCAAAATCTTTTAAAATGTTGAAAACTTAACAAAAAGGTAAATGGGAAACATTTAACAAAATAAAGAAAAATACAACATACCCATAAAAGAAAAGAGCAGGCATAAAAAACAGTCAGCATAATTTTACCAAAATAATGAATAAATAAGCAAAAAGAAGAAGAGGAGGAAGAGAGAAGAAGGAGGAAGAGGAAAAGAAGGAGAAGGAGAAGGAAAAGGAAGATGAGGAGCAGGAGGAGGAAGAGAAAGAGGAAGAGAAGAAGAAATGTATAAATGATGCAGCCAAGAGCAGGGAACAGAGAGTAAATAGGAAAGTGTAGCTGATATGGTAAGAAAGGTATTAGGAAGAATAAAGGTAAAAATAAGCTAAAGTTGGCAAGAAAGATTAGGAAAATATTTTTTTTTAAGTGATTAGAGAAAAGGGGAAAATTAAAGAAGGGAAAGGAAAATGACTTGAGATGTATGGGGCAATAATAACAGACAGCACTGAGAAGGCAGAGATGCTCAATTTTTATTTAGACTTTGCTCTACTTTGCCACTGAGAATGAATGATCTTTGGATTGTAAGGACAGATCAAAACTGGCTAATAAGGAGTTGATACCCAAATGGATCAGGGATCTCATTGATTCAGAAGTTCCTTTCAAAAATCATAACCTATCTATATGTGCCTGTTCTATGTAGTCTTATGTTTTCACAAAAAAGAGTCCTTTCAAGATCCTGAAGGATGTCTTGACGTTCTCTGACTGTTTGTCATTTCTTACTCTTGCCCTATGACTAACTCCATTCTCTCTTCATATCCTATAGTTCCTTGATGATGTCCTTTACTTTTGTTCTTCAGAATTGCTCATTGGTTATATGTTCTGGTCTGTATACAGCTATCATGTGTCTTTTCATTGGCTAATGGGTGATGCTCTTCTTCAAAGATAGTAGTGTTACATATCTCACAATCATATAAGCAACATAGGTAAAATGTTATTATTGAAAAGATGGACCTTTTATAGGAAGCTTTAGATCAGTAAAAGACTTTAAAGAAGTCCAGCCTGCTCTCCTCTTCCTTTTCAATTCTGAGTCTAGCTTGCTGTCCATTGCATCTACTTGTCCCATATATACATACTGTTATACAAATTCTATAGTGTGTCTGCCAAATGTGTGTTGAGAGCTGAGCAATATACATCCTTCATCTCTTTGGTATTTCTGGTGTGGATGGTCTGGTCAAACTTTATTTTATTTTATTTTTTAAAAATTTATTTATTTTTTAATATATAGTATTTTATGAATCATGCTGGGAGAAAAGAATCAGAACAAAAGAAAAAACCATGGGAGAGATAAAAAAAAAAAACAGAAAAAAGTAGCGAATATAGCATGTTTTGATTTTACATTCAGTCTCCTTAGTTCTTTTTCTGGAAGCAGATGACATATTCTGTCCAAAGTCTATTGGGATTGTTGGTCAAACTCTTTTTAGTAATATCACATGCAAAAGATAAATGAGGGTATAGTCAGAGAAACTGATGAGTTCAAGTCACCTGACTCAGATGAACATATCCTTCATTCCTGAAATCACTGGTGATTTCTGAGTCATTTTCAATGATCTCTTAAAGATCATAGAGAAGAAAGACAGCATAAGTCTCAAGAAGGACAAATGTTTGATTTTTTAAAAAGAGACAATGAAACCAGCAAATTATAGGTCAATGCATCTGACTTTAATTTCTTTAATTTTTACAATGCATTATTAAAGAGATAGTAGGGTCACAAAAGGGCAGCATAATCTTAGTAAGAACAAACTATTCTAGATTAATTTTCCTTCTTTCTTTGATGGGGTTATTAAAGTAGTAGAAAAGGGAAATTCTATAGATAGAGCTTTCCATAAGGATAGCTTTATAGGGTGGCCTTAGAGTCAGCATGATGTGGGAACTGAAAAATATTAGTTGTGTAAACACAGGCGAGTCACTTTGCCTTTTTCAAGATTTTAAACAATTCTTTCAGAACAAAAAGGGAAGAGAAACTTCTGGCCTCATTGAGAAAGGGACTTACCTCATCTCAAGTTCTTTATACCACTGAAATCACAGATCTAATCCTTATCTCAAAAGTTTACCTAGATTTGAGCAAAATATTTGATAAGGGATCCCATGCTGATTAAAGAGGAAAATGAAGGAATGGTCAAAGTATTAGTTCAATTAGAAAGTTTGGGACCTGATGATCGTCAGAACCTAAGAGAACACAGTCACTTGGAAATATTCTGTTTGGAAGTTTCTTTGATCCCCCAATAAAGCAGAGCAGACCAGACAAAAACAAATGTTCAAAGGAGAGAGTCTGTAGGAAATAAAGACTTATATAAATAAGACAATAACCATATATTAAATACTTTTTTTTGGTAAACATAGCAAAATATCTTTCTTTAAATTTCCAGCATTAGGAATAGTGCTTGGCACACAACAGGTAAAACTCCACAAAAATATAAGATATCATTATTGCTATCTTCAGGCCTTGGGGGCTCAAGGAGCTAGAAGGCAGGGTTGGACCTGGGGAGAATCTGGTCTACAGATCAAAATCCTGTGGACTGTCAGACAAATAAGCCAGAACTATGTGATCTGGGAAAACTGCAGCAGCTTGGATAAAAAATGTAATGTCAGGAACATAAAAGATACATATAAAAGAAAAAAAGCCTTTTACCTAAATGTCAAGCTTGCAAGAAGTTTACATTTCTTTTATCCTTTTACTGTTTCTTTTGGGAAGCTGACAGACAGTAGTTTAAAGCAAGACCTTTCTAGTTAAACTCTAAAGGCATTCTGTTTCAGAAGCGTGCTACCATTAAGTGTTCGGCTGACTTTCAGATGAATATGGTGTACCACATGGCCACGCTGATGACTAAGAAAGAAGTTAGGAGTACAGCTAGGAGCTGGAGCTGAAGTAGTTTCTGAGGCAAATGAGGTTGTTGGGACATGGTTTCTCTCTCTCTCTCTCTCTCTCTCTCTCTCTCTCTCTCTCTCTCTCTCTCTCTGTCTTTCTTTCAGTTTATCTCTCTGTTTCTGTGTGTCTCTCTCTGTCTTTCTCTCTGTTTCTCTCTATCTAGCTCTGTCTCTGTCTTTCTCTTACACACATACATACACACACTTTCCCCTCTACTATTCCCCCTGTTTCAATAGAGAATTAAGTTGAAGAATACAAGGAAAAATGGGATTTAGTCTAGGAATTGCAATCAACAGCCACATGTTTCATGACAGAGTATTTGTTTGGCCAAGCACTTCCACTGATTTTACCATATGTTTTTAAATGAGGCAATAGAGCAGTTGTTAAAATAAGGTTAATAATATTGATAAGATTGAAATATTCATTCATAAACAGGCATTTATTAAATGGCTACCATGGTAAGTTCCTCTGTGGGGTACTTTAAAGCAAAGTTTCTTAAACTATGGGTCACCCCATATGGGTAGCACAAAGCGGGTTGTGAAATTATGATTTATTATCAGTAAATGTTTGATTTGTATGCTATTTTTAATACCTTTCAGCTGAAAAAGAAGCCATACTTTAAAGAATGCAAATATCTAAGGTATGATCTCTGCTCTCTACAAACTTTCAATTCATTCACAATCAATTGGGAATATTCTCTTTAGAAGTTTCTTTGATATTTCAATAAATCAGAACAGACTAGACAGAAATAAATGATCAAAGGAGAAAATCTGTAGGAAAAAAAGATGCCTACATTAAGAAGGCAATACCTATATTTCTATAGATATAGTACTGCCCCAAATGTTTGCTGTCGATAGGGCTTTAATCTGCTATCTATACTGTGATTTCAACTAGTTTTTCCCCCATTAATGGAAAAATGACACACACAAAATAAAATTGCCCTCATATAGTTTTTAAAGCACACACACACACACACACACACACACACACACACATCTGCAGACATAGAGCTAAATCCTAATTCCAATGAATTTCAACACAGAATTTTAATTTCTACTACATAGTTCCACCAAGCTGAAACTAATTACTATATTTTATGTAATTATAATTTTGAACAGTATGAATTCAAATATATGGCTGCTTCATGGGACTGATTATTTGTTCAAATTGGGACTGAGACACGTACATGCATACATTTATGCACGTATAAACACATATATATCTTTATATATACAAATCATTCTCTAGTATTAAGAATATACATATAAGTATTATCTATGTGTGAATATACACATAAACTCACTAGCATGTCATGGTATCACCTCTCTGATGTCAAAGTCCTCTTCAAGAAGGAAGGGCAAACAATAAGCCCCAATCCCAGATCATTCTGGCTGTCATTGATTGTCCAACAACAGGTCCCAAGCCAAGCCCCAGTTGGTCATTGTTTGGGTCCAGATTGCCTCAGAGTGAATATAAATAGGACTCATTTCTCTTTTGCCTAGAAACTCAGAGGATCTTCCCCTCCCAGATTGGATCTTTTATTTATTTATTTTGATTAGATAAAAAAAGAGGAGATTCTTTGTCTCAATTCGTATCTAGCCTTATCTAGCCTTTATCTTTGAATACCCATTCATACCCATTGCCTCAGTCAAATTGAGATGGGTTAAAAACCTTAAAAAGGCCAAATTTCCTATTGCATCCAGAGCCATCGCCAGTCATTCTGATCCATATCTTACCACTGTACCCAGATGGCTTTGGAAGAGAGAGTGAGACAGGTGACTTTGCAGAGCCCTCCCTCACTTGAATCCAACTTACTTGCATTTCATGGCATCCCCTCTCTGATGTCATGGTCCTCTCCAAGAACAAGGGGAAACAACAGCAGCAATAATGTATACATGTATGTATATAACATACATATGGAAATATTATGAAATATTTACTATATACACATAATACAAGTAACATGTACATATTTTTTACCTGTCATGTTATGATATAATTTTGAATTAAAATGTAAGCAAAAGAGTATAATTAGCTTAAGGATATTAAATTATGTTTTCAATATTAAAATTCTTATTCATATCTGAGCCTTAGGCATAAAGCTAATTGACCTTTTCCAGGGAGCTTATATAAGAATTGATCTGATCTAAGATCTGAGGGCCAGTTCCTACCTTTGGCTAAGGAAGGCATTGTGATACAGGAGAAAGAATGTTGGCTTTAAGTCAGAGGACCTGCATCTAGATGGAGATTACAGAATGTAGTATTTATGTTTTCTTGGACAAATTTCTTAACTTTTCTCTCAGTCTCCTTATCTGTAAAACCAGTGGTTGGAGGAAATGGTATCTGTGCTTCCTTTTAGCTCTATAATCCATAAATAGCTCTCATTGCTCTTTTACCTGTGAAACTAAATATCTCAAATGCTTGAGTTTTCTTGGTGACTCAAGACCATGCTATAAATTGGAACTTCAGGCTTTGTCTTCAGAATGAAAATAGGCTTTTACATTTCTATGGTCATTATTACCTATTCATGCTAGAGTTGTTTAATGGTCCCCAGTCAAGAGGTGACAATGGCAGAGTGGGAAATGGACACTCAAAAGGTTTTATAAATGTCTCATATGAACTTTGCAGGCAAAGTTGAGACTTACTGTTGGCTGTAAAGTTAACCTCCCCTTCCTGGGGAGTGGCTTCTGCATCTTGGACTACTTGTAATTCTCCCACAGTTCGGACAGCGGGATCCAAAGTAACAGAACTTTCATTCACGGTTGTATCACTTGCACCTGTAATCTGATTGGTTGGTGGCCCTCCTATGGAACCTTCAAAGTCCGGTGGGATGTCATCTATGCAGTCTGCATTGGGCTGGTTAAAAAAAAATAAAGAAAAAACACTTTGAAGTTTATCTGCTATAAAACCAATGTTAACATAGGAAGATGAAAGAATCTATTTTAGTATCTTCTGTCTTGCTCTTTCTCCACACCCCCCCCCAGCTCTGAGTTCAAATTCCTAGAGTACAAATATGCTCAACAATAAGCATTTATTAATATGATTTGTTTCCTTCAAATAATAAAAACTTCATTGTTCTCTTTGTAGCACCATATAATTACTAAATAATGTTTATATGATTTTAGTAAAAAAAACAACAGCAACAACAATGAAAAGTTTCTTTAAAGCTCTTCTATTAAAATCCTCCATCTAGATAGAGGATCATGTTATAGGTGTGGCAAATTGGGCAATAGCCACATAACACATGATTCTTTTATAGGAACAGTGATTTCTTTAAAATATTTGTTCATAATCAAAGCACCATTTGACAGTCAGATCATTATCCCCAAAGACTTGTGAATTATTTTTATGATGAAGTATGAAGGGGAAGGGGAAGGGCAGACAGAAATATGTTTGACTCACACCTGAGAATTGCTGATTTAAAAACTCCCATACCAAAAGAATCTAGAACAAAACTTCTCAATGATTCATCACTAAAACACCCAAATTATAATTCACAGAATCTTATGCATTGGAAAGACTTTTGAAGGTCATTTTATCCTAAGCAAGCCTGACAGAAGACTTTCTAGTTTCTGCTTGAATACCTCCAATGATGAGTAACTCACTATTTCTTAAGACACCTTGTTTCATTGATGGACAGCTCTAATTTTTATAAAATTCTTCCTTAAATTAAGTGAAATCTTTCACCCTGTTACTTTCACTCATCTTAGTTCTTCCACATGGAATTAAGGCAAAAATGTTATTGTTCTTTTATGTGACAGCTGAGTACAGAAGGCATGTCCCTATCCGCTTCCCTTTCCCATCTCCTCCTCCAAATCTCATCTTAAAGAATATTAAACAAGAAGAATGGAAATTTACTTATTTTTATTCTGTGGGGAGGGAGATTGATCTGATATACTTTCTCATTATGCTTTCTGGCATACATATCTTTGTGTACTCATGTCCAGATTGGAAATCTTAGACATATTCACAACCAGAGAAAGAATTGTGGAGACTGAATACAGATCAAAGCATACTATTTTTACTTTTTTTTTTTTTGTTTTTCTTTTCCCATAGCTTTCCCCTTTTGCCCTGATTTTTTTTTTTACAACATGACTAATATGGAAATATGTTTTAAATGATTGTACATGTATAATCTACATCAGATTGTTCGTTGTCTTGAGGAGGTGAGGAGGGAAGGAGAAAAAATTTGGAACTCAAAATCTTTAAAAAAAGAATGTTGAACAGTAGCTTTACTTGCAATTGGAAAATAAAATACTATCGGGGGGGGGGGGAGAAGAAGTCCTAGGCATTCTGCAGATGGGGTTTGGTTTTGGTGTTGCTGTCAAGGAAGGAGTCTCCCCTTACATGAACTGATGCTAAGTGAAATGAATAGAACCAGGAGAACATTGTACATGGCAACAAGATTATACGATGATCAATTCTGATAAATGTAGCTCTTTGCACAATGAAGTGACTCAGGACAATTCCAGTGGTTTTGTGATGGAGAGAGCCATCTGCACCCAGAGAGAGACTGAGGGGACTGAGTGTGGATCACAACATAGTATTTTCACCTTTTTATTGTTGTTTGCTTGCTTTTTGTTTTCTTTCTCATTTTTTTTCCCTTTTTAATCTGATTTTTCTTGTACAGCATGATAACTGTAGAAATATGTGTAGAAGAATTGCACCTGTTTAACACATATTGGATTACTTGCAGCCCTATATTTCAAGAGGAACGAGAAAAATAATAAGGGGAGAAATGGAGGATTGAGGAGATTTGGCTGCCATTGATAAATGACCATTCTCCAGGTTGACCTCTGAGTCACTTGAGGGTAAGGAGGTAAAACACTGCCCATGCTAGGCAGTGTTCAGGAAAAGAAGCCAAAGTTAAAGCAAAAAATGACTTCTTTATTTAAAATTCATTAAAATGAAAACCTAATGAATATCAAAAAATGTTATAGTCCAACAGTGTCAAAGTACTGAGGGAAAAGCCACTTTAATATATTATTGGTGGGACTACAAACTAATAAAAAAGATTTGAAAAATAATCTGCAATATGAAAAGAACTGAAAAACTGATCCTATCTCTGGACCCAGAATTTTTGTTGTTAAGATTCTATGCTCACATCATAAAAAGGGAAATAAGGCTTATTTGCACAAAAATATTCATAGTTTCTCTATTTATAATTAAAAAATGGAAACAGTCTCTATGCTGAAGAACTGGAGAACAGCTGAATAAATTGTGATCTATTAAATGTAATAGAATATTAGATTAAAAAAAATCAATAAATCTGCTATATACAAGAAACTTTGGAAAGAGCAATCAGGGGTAGTTCAGAGTGAAAGCAGCAGAATCAGAATGGTATTACACACTGATTCTGATAATAAATTAAAACAAAAGATTTTTTTTTTAAGTAGGAAGAAACAAAAGACCAAAGGTCTTTAGAAGAGCTGGAAAGGGAGGCAAAAGAAAAAAAAAAAACAAATAAAATTTACTTGTTTGTTATTTGTCAATTATTTTCATTCTGCCTTCTTAAAGACTGTGGGGGGGGACATCCCCCATCTTTGCCTCCTTGTTTTTTTGTTCATCTGTCTTTTTTTTTTCTGCTTGATGAAGATTCAGTTTAATTTCTTAAAGTGGAAGTCTGTTGTTGCTGTGCACAGATGGGATATATAGCAATGTTCTACCAAGTGTTCAGGGTACACTACATTTATAGGAAAAAACAAATCTGGAAGAAAAGTTCACATAAAGCAGATGCTTTCTTTTTCTGGAGAAATTCCTGAATTGATCTCCTCAGGTATAACTATCTCAACATAATAAAAAATACTTATAATAAAGTTTAACATGCTATCTCAAAGGGAGAAGCAGCATATTAGAGGAAAATGGGTATTGGACTTGTAGTCAAAGGTCTGGCTTGTTTTAATGTTTTATTTTTTCAAATTACATCTAAAACATTTAACATTAAAATTTAACATTCTTTAAAAAATTTTTATGTTTTAAGTTCTTTCCCTTCTTCTCCTTCTCCCTCATCGAGAAGGCAATCAATTTGATATAGCTTATATAGGCAGTCATGGAAAACATTTTTCCATATTAGCCGTATTATAAAAAGAAACAGACAAAAAAAAAACCCTCAAGAAAAATAAAATCAAACAAACAAACAAACAATTCTTCAATTTGCATTCAGTTTCCACCAGTTCTTTCTCTATGGATAGACAGCATTTTTCACCACTAAATCCTTTGGAATTATTTTGGATCAGTGTCTTGCTGAGAATGACTAAGGCATTTACATTGATTGTAAAAAATTGCTGTTACTTTGTACAGTGTTCTCCTGGTTCTGCTCATTTTCCTTTGCATCTGTTCATATAAGTCTTCCTAGGTTTTTCTGAGAGCATCCATCACAATCATATATCACAATCAGTTTCTAATTTTTTGCCATCACTGAAAGAAGTACTGTAAATATTTTTGTCCTTTTCCTTTTTGTTATTTTTTTTTTAATCTCTTTGGGATAGAGACCTAGGAGTGCTATTGCTCTGTCAATATGCCCTTTGGGCAAAGTTAAAATGGTTCTACAGAATGGTTGTTCATTTACTAAATGTTACAGAGTAGGAATACAAAGATCAAACAATACTCACTGCCCTCAAGGACTTCATTAGATGAAAAAACCCAAAATGTACATGTATGTAAATACAAAGTAATTTCTGGGGTAGGGAGCATTTCTTTCTTTCTCTCTCTCTCTCTCTCTCTCTCTCTCTCTCTCTCTCTCTCTCTCTCTCTCATCTCTGTCTCTCTCCTTGTTCAGGCAATTGGGATTAAGTGACTCCCCAGAGTCACATATCTAATAAGTTTGTGAGGTAGGATTTGAACTCGGTTCCTCTCTGTAAAGCTATTGCTCTATCCACTGTACCACCTAGCTGCGCTGAAACTATAGATTCTCAGGGGTGAAAGTGAGTTGTGAGTAAAGCATGAAGGCAGAAGGTAGAATATCATCTAAAAGAAATATCAAATTTGTCACCACATAGTAGATGAAGGGAGACATTTATAAATATAAATATAAATTATAATATAAAGCTGTTGTTTTGTTCAGTAATTTCAGCTGGGCCCAACTTTTCCTGACCACATTTGGGGCTATTATTTTTTCAAAGATACTAGAGTAGTTTGCCATTTCCTTCTCCAATTCATTTTACAGATGAGGCAAATGATGCCAGATTTAAACTCAGGAAGATGAGTCTTTCTGACTCGAGATCCAGCACTTTATCTACTGAGCCATCCAGCTGTCTTACTAAAAAGTAGATAGACTGGAGTTCAATTGTTAAATGTTTAGAATGAATTTGTTTTTTTTTAATTCTAGAGGCAAAAGGGAACTACTGGAGATATTTCAGGACAGGAGTAATATGGTAAAAAGAATGCCTTAAGTTTATGGGTAACTGTGTGAGGATGAATTGATGAGGGGAAAAGACTTGAAGCAACAAAATAGTGGTGATAAGGGCTTAATTTATGGAAATGGTTACATGAGTGATGTAGAAAGGGATTCATTTGATGGACATCATGGAGGTGGAATTTGATAAAACTTTGCATCTGACCAGATATCTCTAGTGAGGAAGGGAAAGTTAAGGTTGGTTTTATGATTGTGCACCTAGCAAGGGTGCCTGCAAAGATGGTGCCCTCAAAAGAACCAGGGAAGTGAGGGAAAAAAGGTAAATTTTTTAGGGGGCAGAAAAGATAACAAATTCTATTTTGAGTATATTAAACTTACATCTATGATTCTCTACCTCCAAATACTGGAGAAAATTCAGGAGTAACATGGATTATTTTTCAATATCCTCCAAAATGGATGCTTTGGGAAAGCATAGCAGTTACCCAGGATGTAAGCAGAAGAAATCAGAGATGCTTCACTTTTCTGAGACTGTTCTGTTTTCATTTGTGTATATTGATAGAGCTTATTGGTTAATCATTGTGCTAGAAAAAGGGAGTGACATCACTTAATAATTCTGGTGTTACATTCTACAATAAGGACATGGCCATTATTCAAATAATTCTAAATAAAATTTAGTTCAAATTTGGCAAATATACTGAACCATGACTGGGATCTCTGAGCTTTGACTACTTCAGTCATCATAACTTGAAAGTTTCAGAAATAATCTCAAATAAAACTATTTAAAATACTTATTCATTATTTAAAATAATGAATAGATAAATTCATCTTATTTTCACATATACTTCAGAGAGGTTTCTGGAAGCCTACAAGATGGTAGAGAAAAATATTAATTAGACCAAGAAGTTAAATATTAGTAACTTCAGTGTTTCTGATCATAATCTGATGGGGGAGTTGTAGAGCTTATTTTTTTTATTATGAATGATGATGGAAGCAATGAAAATTTTCATATCTCTGGTACTTAAAAGTTTATTAGGCACCTTCTTCCTAATTTGTGGGCAACTATGATGCAGGAAGCTTTGAAAAGATAGATTACTAGCGAGAGAAACCACTCCAATGGATTGCATTCAATGGATCCTTGATTTGGAAGGGAATTCAAGAATCCAGGTCATCTGAGTCACACCTGAACAAGAATCCCCTCCATAGTGGCCCTGAGGAGTGAACTCCATTATTCAAAAGGAAACACACTACTTTCCATGGCCACTTTTGAACAACTTAGTCATTAACTATTTTTCAATTTGTCTCTTTGTACCTTTCAGTTACTGCTCTTACTCCTGATCTCAAGCCAAGCAGAAAAACTGTAATCCCTTTTCCATGAGATGACTCTAAATACTTGAAGAAAGCTATTACACTATTAAATAAATGTCTTCATTCAGTTTTGAAGTGCTGCAAAGATTTTGGAGCCAAATCTCTCTCTCTCACCCCCGCCCTTCAACCAATTTCCATTCTCTTTCTCTCTCTCTCTCTCTCTCTCTCTCTCTCTCTCTCTCTCTCTCTCTCCCTATCTATCTTTCTTCTGTTTCTTTTGGTTTCTCTCTCTCCTCCACTCTTCTCCCTCTCTTTTCCCCCCTATATCCTTCTCTTTTCTTCTTTCTCATTCTCTTTGTTCCCCTATTTATCATCTTTGTCCATTTCCCCCTCTCTCCCTCTCTCTTCCTCCTCCTCTCTATCTCTCCTCTGTTTTTGTCTATCTTTCTCTCTTTCCTCTTCCCTCCTTCTCTTTCTTTACTCCTTTCTCATTACCTTTCTTTTTCTGTACTTTCTCTCCTCTGTCTCTCTGATTCACCTTCCCTGATTCTCTCCCCTCTCATTTTTTGTCTCTCTTCTCCCCTCCTATCTTCATTCCCTATCTCTCTCTCTTCGCTTCCCTCCTTCTCTTTTTCTTCCCCTTTGTGTCCCCCTTCTCTTCTCTATCTCTCTGTCTATCCAATTCCCCACATTCCTTTGCTCCTCTATCTTCCTCACATCTCTTGAGACACAGCTTGGTATCATGGATAGAGCAATGGACTCCAGGACAATGTGAATTCATGCTTCCCCTCTGATATTCACTAACAATGTAATCCTGGACAAGTCACTTACTCTGTGCCTCAGTTTCCTCATCTGTAAACTGAAAAGATTGAGTTCTAAAAATTCTCCCGGTTCTAAATCTATAATCCCTTGTAAAAAACACTTAGTATATAGTACACTGTACTGGCACACAGTAGGTGCTAGATCAATGCTTATTTCCTCCTTCACCCTCCTAGCCTAGCTCCCTTCAGTGTTTTCTATTTCTCTATACACATAAACACAAGCACATATAATAGAGCCTTCTGAATTTGTAATCTCATGCTTGTAGGGAATGACTGATGTGGAAAAAACATCCTCAAAGGCAGATCAACGACTCATCCATGAACAATATTACAAGTTTCCCTGGGTCTTTGAGAAGACAGATTACTTGTACAGGGTCAAAAAACCAGTTTATATTGGAAGTAGGAATTTAACCCAGATCTCCTTGACTGGAAGACCAATCTCTTCCCGGGACATACTACCTCTCCCATAGCTAATGTTGCTGTTGTCCTTCAATTGTGTCCAACTCTTTGTGACCTCATGGGCCATATGGTCCATGGGGTTTTGTTTTTTTGTTTTTGGTGAAGATACTTCAGTGATTTGCCATTTCCTTCTCCATTGAATTAAGGCAAAGATGGGTTAAATTACTTGCTCAGGATCATGTAGCTATAAATATCAGAGGCTAGATGTGAACCCAGGCTTTCTTGACTCCAAGCTCAGTGCTCTATCCACCAGTTGCCTCCACATGAAAATGCACCTATATATTTTTTATATGGAAACTAGATATGGTCTTAGTATAAGCAGAGGAAATTCTTGATGCACTGAGTTCTAAGGGTGTTTTTTTAAAACATATACACGGCGGGTTATAGCCTGGGTTTTGAGCTATATTTTTTTTTTTTTACCCATAATGGATTTTCCTCATGCTGACTCATATTTACAGCCACAGACGGACGATTTAGTGGTCTGCTTCTCCACTGCCTGTCCAGCCCTGTATTCACACAAGCTGATTTGTGTTGTGTGCATAAACCATCGAGATCAGCACACAGCTGGCATGAAGGCAGCTGGGACACGGGAAGAAAAGCCTGGCTAAATGCATGTCATTACAATCTATCACTGCCCTTCAAGGCGCCCCTTCTCCTGCTGTACTAATGTGAAAGCAGGAAGAGAATCAGAGTTAGCATGATTTCTCCCTTTCAGTGATAATTCCCATCAGAGTTCCTATTCCATTAACACTGTGCGATGGTTCATTTTTTTTTATTTTGCTGTCATTATTGGGAATGAAGGGGATGAGGGTTAAGACTGGGGTGAAAGGGGGAAAATTAGTATCTGGGGCTCCCATCCTCACTACGGGCTGGCTTTTCTTCCAACACTATCTTTTGTTTAACTGTACTCTTTCTCGCCCAACCAGGGGATCGGGGAGTTTGGCCCGCTGCCTGCCCTCATCTGTTCAGGAAAAATGTACATATAACAGCTGGTGGCTCACTAGCCACCATTGTTTGTGGGCTAAACTTGACAAGGTCCTGGAAATGTCTTTTTTTCTCAGTTTGAAGCCAGCTGGCTGGAGTCTCCACACTGGGGGAGATGCTGAACTTTTTATGGATATTTGGAACTGAGGGAGGCTTAGTCTGATGGCAGAATGGAAACCAGGTCCTGCCTCCAAAATTCTGGACACAGAAGAATCCACACGCAGATCTTTTTTTAACAGCTAAACAGAATCTAAGCCTTTCTTTCTCATCACTGCCATGATCCCTCAAGGTATTAGGAAGTTTGCTCACCGACTCCTGGAGTGGCTCAGTTCAGATTAGGCCCAGAGGATGAAGTGACATTAAAAAAAAAAAGCAGTTGAAGTCATTTCCCATTGGTGTTGTGCAGGTGATAGAAATACAACAGATATATTCTATCAGTGAACTTGAACCCATGCTTTTTTCATTTTTTGGAACACTCACCATTCATGCAAATCATAACCAGAATAGGACTCAGAAAGTAAGCTTCAGAGTGAGATTTGAATCTAGCTATTCCAAACTTCAGGTTCAAAATTTTTTAATTCTTCCCACTTTCTGTCTGTCTCATCATTAACAAGGAAAAGAGAAGGCTAACTGCATAAATAGCATCTTAATGCTGAGGAAGGATGATCCAAAATGAAAAAGAGGTGGGAAAATCTCTAGGGGCTCATAATGAGGAGAAAATGAGAAGAAAGATACCTCCAGACATACAAGCTCATAAGGAAGTAACACAAATGGTGTTTGTCACTCCCGTGACATCCCTCTCTTGGGGACCACTACAATAGAAGCAGGGAACAATGTGTGTGACTTTTCTCCTTTGTGTTCATGAGCAGTTAGAAAAAAAAGGGAGGATATTGGTTTGGGGAGTGGGGACGGGGCACGTTGCTTACCGGGATGCCTAGGGCCTTAAGGATGTTCATCTTGCACATGGGACAGGTTCGATGGTCTAGCAGCCATGGGTCTACGCAGGACTTATGGAAAAGATGTCTGCAAAGAGAATCATAAATTTTAGCACCGGACATCATTCAGCCCTTCCCACTTCCCCTATTTTACAATGAGCTTGTCACCTTCTTGCTGAATCTAGTGTGCCTTTTAGGCAGCTAGTTGGTGCCTAATGCAGAGTGCTGGGTCTGGAGTCAGGAAAACTCTTCTTCATGAGTTCAAAACCAGCCTCAGACACTTCCTAGCTGGGTGATCCAGGGCAAACTGGGGGGCACATTCCAGACCTGGAGTCAGGAAGACTCATCTTCAATGAGTTCAAATCTGGTCTTAGATACTACCAGGTCTATGATCCTGAGCAAGTCATTTTGGGTTCCATTTTCCTCAGTTTCTTTCTTTCTTTCTTTCTTTTTTTAATGGATTTGGAGAAGGAAATGGCCAATCATTGTAGTATCTGCCAAAAAAACCCCAAATGGAATCATGAAGAGTTGGACATGACTAAAACAAATGAACAATAGTGGGTTACTTTTTTTTTTTTATGATATCAGGGATCTGTTTAACAATCTTATTTTTCCTGGTTCAAGAGGGTGTGTGTGTGTGTGTGTATGTGTGTGAAAATATCTTCAGCTTTGTCTACTAAATTTTAAAAATTTGGGGCACATGGAAAACAAGGAGGCTTTTCCTTTGCTCATGACAGGAACATGACAGCTTCGTAACATTAACAGATAGAATGTTATTAGTGGACAAAGGTACAAAGACAAGTATACAGAATGCCTTTCTATTTCTTGTTCTGGATATAGCAGAAAGAAAGCTGGATTTATACAGAAGACTAAGCTCATGTTCTGTGATTTATCAGTTCTATCATTTTGGGCAAAGCATTTTGATTTCTTCCAGCCTTAACTCATTTCCCAATCTATAGAACAGGACTACATACCTTCTTGGGCTATTTTGGGGATTAAGTGAGATAATTTATATAAAGTGCTTTGTAAATTGCAAAGTTCTAGGTCAATTATTATTATTACTTTCAAATAAGACAGATCCCTCTCCTATACCCTCAAATGACATAATACAAAAAAAGTGGTAAATTCATATATGTGATACTATCAAGATGCTATGAAGGATCAAAGAAGGGAGACTGCTATTGGTTGGGATATCAGAGAAGGTTTCATGAAGGAGGAGACATCCAAGCTGGACCTTAAAAAGATAGGTAGGACTTCAGAAGGCTAAATTGCAGAAGAGTGTTTTCCAGATGCAAAGAACTATGGCAGCAATGACAAAGAAGTGGGAATGCTCAGAATTTATCTAAAGAACATCCAGGAACATAGTCTTGTGGAATCAGAGAATAGGAAAGGGAAAGTAGGAGATAGAGTAGATTGGAATTAGGTTGTAGAGGGGCTTGAATGCCAGAATAAAAAGACTGGTCTCTACTCAGTAGTCAATGAGGAAAGGGAGTGATTTATCTGGTTAAAAAATATAGACTAGAGTAGGAAAATATGGGATCTGGTGACAGGTTGATTGACTGGATGACTAATCTGATAACCCAAGTGAGATTTAACAGTGGCCTGAATGAGGGTCATGGTCATGGTAATGGAGAGGACAAAGAAAAGAGCTACTGCAAAAGTAGAATCCAGAGGCTTGCTAAACAACTGGTGGTTAAAAGTTAGGAACAGGAGAGGTCAAAGAAGGCTCTGAGATTTCAAGCCTGAATGGCTGGAAAAATAAGGAATTATTCATAGAATTAGTAAAGTCAGGGAGAATAACAGTATTTTTGGGGGGAAGAGGAGGGGAATTATGATCTCTGGTTTTAGACAGTCTCTTCAATCCAATCCAGGTAACATTTATCAAGCACCAGCTTGAGTTTTTATTAAGTATGTAGTCAGGCAATGAGCTAGTGACAGGGGATATAAAGAGAAAAAAAGGGGGAGGGGAATGATTCCTGCCCTGAAGAAACTTACATTCTAATTAAGAGGACATATCCTATAAGCAAATAAGCAACTATACAGTAATTTTAAGAGGGAGAGAATGATAATATATTTCTATTACCTTCTTATTTCTGTTGCCTCTTAATTCTAGTAGTTATTTTCTATTTAGACTGTATATAGCTTTGTGTTTTTATAATTGTTATTTTTATGCCATTTCCCATTTTGATTGTAAACTCTTCGAAGGCAGGGACTGCCTCTTGTCTCTTTGTATTCTCAGAACTTAGTGCAGTTTCTGACATATATAATGCTTACCTTAATAAGTGTTGATTGATTGATTCATTGCTAACTTATGAGTAGGGGCTGGGAGGTCATATGCTATCCAAGGTGCTAGCAATACATTTAGGTCCATGTCCAGCAGGCAGATAGAAACATGACTTGGAGTTTAAGAGAGAGGACTCCGGATCTGGAAGTTATCTGTATTAGAGGTGATCACTGGATAACATGGCCAAGGAAGGAAGCAGAGAAGAAAAGTGTAGGAAGAGAATCCAGGAAAGAATGAAGGATAGGAGCAGTTGGAGATGTAGAACAAAGATCTGTCCCTTCATTTCTATGGCACCATTCTAAGTCAAACTTTTATCCCTTACTTGCTGGACTACTGCAATTGCCTGCTAAATGATCTCCCTGCTTCTGGTCTTTCACCATCCATCTTGCACAATATCAGCAGATGAGACATCCTAAAGCTTGGTTTGGGGTTAATCCCCTGCTTTAACATCCTTGAATGGGGTCCTCTCTGCCTACTGGGTCAAATACCATCAATGTAACTATGTGTACATTGTCTTAACTTTATGTCATTTTCAAAAAAAATATAGGAAGTCATTGCATCAAAAGAAAACGAGGAGATAAGGAAGGTCAAAAGAAGGACTGAAAAGATAAAACACAATTATTCTAGTGTGCTAGAGCTAGCAGGAATTCTACAAGTATTAAATTTTCAGCAAGAGCATCTGATAAACCTCAGAAACCAGTAAATACTACAAATTAGGATTTGATTTATCATACTGTTGATTGTCTAGGCTTTAGAAAGTGATGAGGAAAATGTTTATAATGTAGAATAAACTAAAAATAAATCAAAAATGCATTTTTTCCCCTCCAATGACCTTCCCCTAGAGAACCATTTCTTAAACATTTACCATCACATTTATGCTTGTTTTTTAACATATATTACGTGCCAATAAGGTAGGATCAAAGGATTGAAAAATAGAAAAGGAAGGAGAGATGACCTAGTTTATAGGTAACAAGTGTCACAGAGACGATAAATGTCACACAAGTGACACACAGGAGCTAAGTAAGGGGCAGAGCCTGGATTCTAATAGTGATTCCTCTGACTCCTGATACAAGGTTTTTCCTAGTACTCATAGATCTTTATATAGTATTCGTTACACACTTCATAAAATCTGATAATCTTAGAATCTTTTTATGTAGGACTGCAATCTAGATTCCTTACCCTGCCCCAAATAGAGAAGCAAAAATCCAAGAGAGCAGATGGATGAATACAAAAAGAGAAGAAGAAGCCAATCAACCAATAAGAAATCTATGTTAAGCATCCATTGTGTCTGGCACAGTGTTAGGTCCTGAGATACAGAGATACAAATACAAATCTCTTGGAGGACAGTGTCTTTGCATTTCCTTCCTTCTTTGTACAGTTTTTGGCACAAATCATCAGCAGTAAACATTGTTAGCAGGCACTTTGACAAATAGTCATATGAACAACTAGATACATCATTGTGTTCTGTGAGAAGAGAGGAAATGGCCATAAGCTGCAATGAGAAATGGACTCTTGAACATAGGAGAGGCAGCAGGAATACTGATTAAGGGAAACTAAGTGCCAATGAAGTTCTTTTTCTTGGGGGAAGAGAGTGTCCAGAACTGTGATTTTATCAGTGTGAAGAAACACCCTCCCATCATGCAGATGAAGAATTTATCAAATTTATCAGAGACAATTGGGGTTTAAGTGACTTGCCATTCATGATTTTTGTTTGTTGTTCATTCTTTTTATCAGACTCGATATGGGGGTTTCTTGGCAAAGACATTTTATAGATGAGGAGACTGAGTGTGGATACCTAATTGGTTTAAAACTTTCCCCTCCTCTTCCTCTCCATCCCCAGTCACTGAATCACTGAACTCCTCACCTATACTTTCTTATGTAATATTCTTTTTCTTTTTCACAATATTTCTCTCCCCCATCCTTCTTTTCAACATTGCAAAATGGAGAGAGGATGTTTGTTTTCCAGTCTCCCTGATTTCTCCATGTCTGCCATCTTCTGTCTCCATTAGAAACCTTGTTACCAGAGCTGAAAGGAGAACTCCATCTTTCCTTTGGCACTGACTCACACTGCTCCCTCTCCCTAAGGCAACACAACTAATAAGGTGTGGGAGTCACATTGGCGCCTACAGAGAACAACACCAATGCAGCCTTTCCCAAATGGAATACTCTGAGTCTACACTAAGCTGGTAATCCCCTTTAGAGCTCCTTAAACAATTTACCTGGCATGGTATTCTATACAGCATGAGGGAATTTATTATTAACAAACAAGGAAAATCTTTTCATCTTGTCTCTAGGTTAGATTACAACCATTCTTCATGATCCTATTGGAAATGAAAAGATTGTATTTGGGACAATCTAATGTACTTCCAATGCCTCTGTTGTCACACTGATGATGCTTCTCTCCAATGAATTTAAAAATTCATAGCAGTTGGAAAGGACCTTCCAGGTCTTCTAAAACAGCCCTCCCCACCTCCCCAAGAAAGCTAATAGAACAGAGGCAAAAAGAAGGGATATGATTGGCCCAAGATCAGAAAGGTTGAAAGTGGAAGAGCCTCATTTGATCCCAATTTTTGGGATTTCAAATTCAGTTTACTTTTTATGATACTGTGTTGCCTCCTAAGCTCCATTCTCAGAGCTGAATCCAGATATGATGTGTCAATAAGGTTCTGTTCCCTTGACCATGCACTTGAATAAGAGATCAAGACCAAAAAAAAGAAGTTTGTTTTGGGTGCATTCAACTGACCCAAAATGCTAAAATTAAACTATCAAATTCAATTCAATTCAATCTGACAAACATCCATTAAATGCCTCTAATGGACAGAGTATTGCAGGTAAAAATAAAGAAATGAGATTGTATTCAAGGAACTTACTCTATCCTAGAATAAGGGGTGGTATATACCTATATGGACACCTAAGGATTTTAGAAAGAAAATTGACAAGGTGATCAAGGAAGGCTTCATGAATAAGTAACTAAGTCAGCTTAGTCCTGAAGCAAGATAAGATATCGGAGGGACCAATGAGGAAGGAATTCATTCCAGCCAAGAATAACAGTTTGGGTTTCAGAATGCCAGTTTAATTGACAATAGAGTTCATGATAGAAAGTAGAATAATAATAACTAATATTTATTTAGTGCTTTAAAGTTTGTAATATGCTTTATATACATTATCTTTTCTTCCCTTCCTCCCTCCCTCCTTTCCTCTGGCTCTTCCTTCCTTCCTTCCTTCCTTCCTTCCTTCCTTCCTTCCTTCCTTCCTTCCTTCCTTCCTCTCTCCCTCTCTTCTTTCCTTCTTCCCTCTCTTCCTTCCTGTCTCCCTCCCTCCCTTCTTCCCTCTAGTCCTTCCTTCCTTCTTTTCTTCCCTCCTTCCTTCCTTCCATTCTTCCCTCTTTCCTTTTTTCTTCTCTTTCTCCCTTCTTTAAGGGTTTCAGAAATTTTAAAATGGTTTTTACTGGTACCTTATATAATAAAAACCAAGTGATATAGTCAGATAAGAGATGGATAATGACATTCTCTTTTTGGCCTTATTTTGATGCAGAGTCTTTATTTCCTCCTATTCTTTTCCATAGGAAATTAAAAATTCTGGAATTTAGAAGTCAGCAAACTTTAAAACCAAGATCTCTTGGAAATTTGCTGGGAAATTATCTTCTATAAGACGAATGCCTGTGTAACTAGCTACCAGAAATTAACTGGGGAGCCACATAAACCTTTTAGCTCTAAGACAGAAAGAAAGACTGAGAAATCTTTGATAGAGACTCTAACCTCAGGGACATAGGAAACATTAAAAATTAGATTTAATTCTAAAAGGACCAAGTAGTTGGGGGTGACTCTGCCCTGAGATATTTTCATGTGGGGCAAAGAGTCCCTTTAAGAGAGAAAGTCCAATTTCTAGCAAGGCTTGGTCTGAGAGACAGACCAGGCCATTTTCTGGTAGCCAGTCCCTTCAAACTTAATTCTTGTTTTTGAATCATATTTCTTGGTAATGAAACTTTCATTATCTGTGTGTGATGGGGGGGGGTGCTCCCAAGTCTGTTTGTCCATTCTTCCTCCCCTCCTTCCCTCAAATATCTTAATACACTTTTTTATACAACAATCTCTTTCCAGATACCCTTCCTTCCACCCCATCCACTACATTAACTTCCCTTATTATAGAAGGGCTAAAAAGCCAAACCTTCTGATATAGGAGCCAAAACTAAATACATAATAGTGTCTTTATAGGAGGCTCATAAGATTCTACATCCCTAAAGTCACCCTACTGCTATGCTGATTTACTTCTCCAAGACATAAATACATGTTTGTCACAGTGAGATTGATTTGAAAAGGACTTCCCAATGATTTTGATCAGCTGTGAAACATTTCTTAGAGTTCATAGAATTCAGAGCTGCCGGGGTCCTCAGAAGTCATCTAGCATAGCCCCTTCATCTTATAGGAAAGGGACCTATGACCTGGTGAGATGAAATCACATAGTAACAAATAACATAACCTGAAAGAACTTCCTTCTTGGGGGTCATTTGCTATTGGGAAAAAGCATGACTATTTTGAGAGGCGCTGGCTGAAGTGGACATAACAGATAAATCCTCCAAGACATCAAATGGCATAAACATTAAATGACTCGTACCCTCAGTTCTTTATTTCTATAAAGATTACTATTTGAAAAATAATCTTGCCATTTTAAAGAGAGGCATCCTCTAGTCAGAATGGCAGAGGGGGAGATAATAATAACTAGTCAATGATACTAAGTCCTAAGCGTTAAGGGAAGTGCACAGAAAGGAGATAGTTTTAGTCTTTACCCAGGAGACATAAGATTGAATCACCGTCATTGATTATCTCTGATAGGGGGATTCAATGAAGACCTGAATTGAATCTGAATGCTAGGTTCTTGAAAAATACTAGGAAAACCATTTCTATTTCATATATTTGAACTTTGCTTTCCCCCTATTGCTATTCCTATGAATGAGAGAGTTAGAAGCCATCATTTCAGTGCACCCCGGGATTGCCCTAAATCCTCAGCTGTTCAATGCTAAACCAAAAGCACATCAGCCAGATTAATCTTATCTTACTTGTTTTTCTATTTCAGTTTTCCCTTTCTCTTCATTCACTCCTCCTTCTCTCCCACTCTAATATGATAGAGATCTCACCTTAGAACACCAACTATAACTTTTTATAATATAATGATTCTATGTTCATTTTCCTAACTTTTCAGCATGAGAATATTTCTTTTAAAAATATATCTTTTTTTCCAAACATCAAAAATCTGCCTTCTACATATAACCTTCTATAACACTACACTCATTTTTCTTTAATATTTTTTAAATGTTATTTTTTAAAATGTATGTTTTATATAGTATGTGTATATATGTGTAAACACATGTACATATATACACATATAGATATATTTACATGTGTATATATGTAGAATAACATGTATGCACATATACATGTATACAATGTATGTGTGTATATTTAGATATTATATTTGTATATATGTCTGAATGTACATAAATTTTAATGTGTATATATGTATATTATATATGCATTGTATACATACTTATATGCATATGTTTCCAATCATCAAAAAACTCTGCCATTTTTTCTCTTTTCTCTAAGCAAGATAGTGCAGTAGATAGAGTGCTAGGCTTGGCAGTCAGGGATACCCAAGTTAAAATCTGGTTTCAGACATTTACTAGCTATAAAACTCTGGATGACTCATCTGACCTTTGTCTCAGTTTACTTAACTGTAAAATAAGGATAATTAGAGCACTTAACTTCAAAGGCTATAGATGAAATGAAACATTTGTTAAGTGCTTAATACAGTACTAGCACATAGTAGTCACTTAATAAATACTTGTTTTCTTCCTTCCTTCCTACTCTAATCCTTCAATTTAAAATCAAAGAAAAACTAGGGGCCTGTTGCACACTTGTGTGGCCAAGCAAAATAAATTTCTGCACTGGCCATTAAAAATACAAATATACATAATACACATATAAAAAAGTATGATAAACACATATAAACAGGCATGCATGTCTCTATATATTATAAAATATATTTAATTTAATTATATAAATGTGCAAATGTGCTTTGTTTTTCTTTCATTCTAAATCAAAGGTTGGAGGAGGAAGGAAACAAACGTTTATTCACACATATCTTATATAACATATTACATGTTTTATATTCTCACACACATACATACATACATATAAATAGGATGTATGTGTTTATTTTGCACTGAATCCTTCACTTATTCATCATTAGTTCTCTGGAATCAGGCTTGATAATTCCACTGATCGGAGTTTCTAATTCTTTCATCTGTCTTTACAATATTGTTGCCAGACAAGATGGGAATTTTTTAAAAAATGAATTACACCAACATTATCAAGATTTTAAAAGTATAGAATCTTCCACCTTGTTTGGTGAAACATACAGATCGTGTTGGTTTTCCCCATCCTTGCCTTGTACAATGTTTCTGGACCAAAAGATCCAATTATCCAGCTCCTTTCTGGGTAATAACAATTACAGCTGGCATTTATTCAGCTCTTTATGGTCTACAAGTGCTTTGCTAATATGAACTCAAAATTTCAGAAATCAAATATCAAAATATCCTCAAAATAATCTTGAGAAGCTTAAGGGAGAGTAATCTAATTAAGAGGGAGAGTGATGTGCGTTCATTTGTGAAGAAACTTAACAATCAGTTAAGTATTCTTATGGAAAGAAAGACATACTGATCTTAGAGTAAGACAGATATGAATTCAATTCCTGATTCTGATGCTTATTAACTGTGTGATACTTAATCTTTCTCAGTCTTAAGTTTCCTCATTTGTAGAATGAGGATAATAATAGCACCTACCTCCTTAGGTTATTGTTATACATGAAATAGTATGTATAAAGAGCTTTGCAAGCTTTAAAGCACCACAGAAATTCTAGCTACTATTACTATGATATTGGAGTCTTTATTGAGATGATATTTTAAATTGATTTTTGCAATTTCTTACTAATTATTAGAAATTACTAGTCCTGAGAATGATGTCAAAGCTCAAGGGCTGTGAATTCAGTTTTGATTTCTTTTCGTTGATAGAATTCCCTCTTGAAATTACCTGACAGCTATTTTGTACATATTTTCTACAAGTATCACAAAATACATACTACACAATACACACATACTACATAATGCACATATATACACATGTGTGAGTATGTGTATGTAGCATATCTCTTACCCCTCCCCTCCGTAGAATGACAGTCCTTTATGTCATGTTTAAGGTAAAAAATACTATAGTACATAGGAACCTAAAAATTTTTATTGAAATAAAATGAATGAGAAGGGATGAAAGGAAGAATCAGGAATTCAGCAATGAATTTGAACTGAAAAAATCCTGGGGAAAGTGAAAGGGAAGGAAAAGGGAACTGGGAAAGGCTTCCTTAGCATGGCCCAGCTCATTTTTCTATGCAGAACTACACAGTACATCGCTTTTCTAATTACCAAACGTTCTCTTTCCCATTTTCCCTCTCCTTTCTAATATTCTACTCTGAACAAACTCCTTTAATAGGTTAAGAGATGAGCTAGTGTTTCAAATTTAGAATCAATGAAGAAAGGCTTATAAGGTGGATAAATTAGAATATTTACCTGGGACAGACAGTTCAGGCGAAGAGAGTTGGGTCCGGAATTAAACGGTCATAAGACCCTATTGCTGTTGCTGAAAGGAACCCTACAGGCCAGGGTAACTGGCAGTCTGGATTGGACCTAAAAGCTTCTTTAATGACCTCCAACTTCCCATAGTAACAAAGGCACTTCTCAGTGCTAACATTCTACCAGAGTTGTTTTCTCTCAGTAAGACATGGAACATGATTGCCCCCAAATTAAAAAAGAAATATTTCCCAGAGGGCAACAAGAAGCAAATGGAAGAAATGAGCAGGTTATAGACAATGGGGAATGTCATCATGACTGCACATATGTATCCTACATCAAATTGCTTACCATTTTAGGGAGGGGGAAGGGACAGAGACAGAAAATTTGAAAATCAAAAATTTTAGAAAATAAATGTTAAAAATTGTCTTTACATGTAATTGGGGAAAAAAATTGTATGCAAGGAATTAAAAATAAGTAGACCATATAGTGAGGGTGAGAGATGAGAAGTGGATATCCTAAGTACTCTACTAGTATTCTCTGGGTATCATGAGAGATGACTGCCAGCACACTGGGAATAACCCTGGTAGCACACTTATAGCAGGATATGGATACGAGCTGACCAGGGTAATGTGATCTGCATTGCTGAAGAGAACTTCCAAGTTTAGGAGTTCTCAGATTAATTTAAATTATTGAGAATAAGATAAGACTTGGAAGGGAACTAAAAGACCATTTAGCCTAAGGATTTCAGGGGGTTTAGGAACTTTATGGGGGGAAAAATTTACACTATTTTTACTATCATCTAACTAAAAATTATTATTTCTTTCAATTAGGAATCAAAAAATGAGAAACATTTCTCTGATAAGGGGTCCATAGGCTTAACCAGACCACAAAAGGGGGTCTAAGACGCAAAAAAGTTCTTCCTTTATCTAGTCCTCATTTTACAAATGAGACTCAAAGAGATTATTCTAAGAGCCTTCTTAGAATCACCATTAAGGAAACATCTGTTTTATGGCACTAAATGAAATAAATCAGGCAGAGTGCCATTCCTCCTGAACTCTGCTAAGCTCAGCTCCAGCTTGCTTTCTCTATAGTCCTATTCAATGGGCTGTTCCATTTCCTGCCCCTCAGCATTTGCACAGACTGTGATCCTCATGATTGGAAAACACTCCTTGCCCACCACCTCTTAGAAGCCCCCAAGCTCGTTCAAAGTTCAGTTTAAGTGCTACCTTTTTTGTAAGCTTTTTCCATCTTCACCTGATTCCTGCCCCATCCTCTTCCAGGGGATTACTTAGTTTCTATTTTGCATCTAGTTTGCATTTATTTCTATGTGTACATTTTATAAGAGAATTAGCTTCTGGAAAGCAAGCATTGTATTATTTTTGTCTTTGTATTCCTGGCACCTAGCAAGCTGCCTTAAATGATTATTGACTGATGGCTAATAGGGACATTGGTGCTAATGGAATTGGTCTGGTCTTTGTGTTGTCTAGCTCCATCTATTTAAATTTATGTAAACATGAGGAATAAAAGGTGCAGACTCAGTGACAGGATACTAGATATTAATTTTCACATAAATACTTAATTTGTTCAGGTAAGTCGGCTTCTGGGACGGTGGCTATGGAGATTGTGTCTGGATCTTGCCCTAATAAGTAAGACTGCAGTATTGGGCAGGCTTGCTCCTCTAACCCTCACTGGCCCTTACCTGGGCACACTGGGCTCCCAGTTTTTTAGGGAAGATCTGGACTATATCTGTCTGTTCCTTGAACAGGACGCTGCCCATCTGCCAAAGGAACATGCATTTGCACAAGCTATTCCTCATGCTTAAAATGCATTCCCTTTTCATCCCAGAATCTTTTTTTCTTCAAGTCTTCACTCAAAATGGCACCTTCTTGGTAAAATCATGTGTGATCTCCTTTTTCCTTACCCACTCCCCCCTCTCAATTTTCTTTTCATTATAGAAATCCACAGAAAAACGTAAGCTCCTTAATGACAGGAATTGTCAACTAGGAAAAGGGACAGTGGACAGAGCACTGGTCCCTGGAATCAGGAGGACCTGAGTTCAAATTTGGTCTCAGACACTAAATATATAATCTTGGTTAACTCAATTTCCTCATCTGTAAAATGGGGATAAGAATAGCACCTACCTCTCAGGATTGTTGTGAGAAAGAAACAAGATAATAATAGTGAAAGGCTTAGCACAATGGAATACAGTAAATGTTGTATAAAGATTAGCTGTTATTATTATTATTAGTTGTTATTATATTTTCTCTGAATCAAAAGTGGTTTGCATAAAAATGCACCTGGAGAATTTACTGAATTTCAAGTACAATCATCAGTACATTTCAAGTACAATTAGATCCATCCTGTACCACAACTCAGCTAATCCCAAAATATTTTCTTGGATTTGGAATAGGGACAGGGATGAGAAATCTTGTATTACTTTTATTTTCTTTAATCAACTCTTAGGATCTAATGCTGGAAGGAACCTGGGAGGCCATCTGGTACAGCCTTTTTATTTCATAGATAAAGAAACTGAGGTTCAGGTTAAAATGGCTTTGTCCAGTGATTCACAAGCAGGAAATATCAGAGTCAGTATTACAAGCCAGATCATCGGATCACATATACATTGTTCTTCCCACTAAACCATGATGCTTCTCTGGGCTTTGGGCATAGCTGTAAAGAAAGCTTAACTTAAAAAAGTGAGGATACTTCATCAGTTGACATCAAGATCAATTCACCTTTCTTGTACTCTAGAGAAAATGAATGAATCTAATGATCCAGTCACATTGCTTTTTCTTACATAGAGCATTCCAGCTCCCAACTCTGTCTGAAATATTCTCCCTTCAACTCCTCCTAATAACTTCTCTGGTTTCTTTTAAGGCTCAGCTCAAATACTACCTTTGGGAAAGACAGGCAGCCTTTCCTGGTCTCTCTCCCTCCCCCTTCATGACCTTCCAAGCATATGCAAAAGTTTTACAAGTAGATATTAATTTGCATGATCCCATTAAATTGCATGGTCCCCCCTATGCAGGGACATAGGTTTTGCCTTTATTTGTATCCTCAGCACTTGGGACAGTACCTGACACATTTTGTTGTTTTTCAGTCATTTCCGACTCTTTGTGACCCCATTTGGAGTTTACTACACAAGAATACTGGAGTAGTTTTCCATTTCCTTTTGCAGCTCATTTTACAGAGGTTGAAACTGAGGTGGAATTAAATAATTTTCTCAGAGTCATACGGCTAGTGAAGCATCTGAGGACAGAACTGAACACAGACCTTCCTGACTTCCAAGCCCAATACTCCATTCCCCCAAACCACCCAGTTGATCACCCAATGCATGACAATCACTCAATAAATACTTAGTGAATAACTGTCATTTATTAAGGACATACCGTGTGTTAGACACTGTATTAACCTGGGGAATAAAAATGTATGAGAAAACAGTTCTTGAACACAAGAAACATATATTTTAATAGAAGATGATATACATACAGAAGTGATGGTAGCCAGAGAGGATTATTTAGGTTTGGCGCAGTGAAGGCTGTCTGAATACAGGGAAAAGGAAGTAGATGAACACTTTTTTTTTTCTTTTTGCCCAGGAGCTATGAGAGAGCTGATTTGATTAAGGTCCCAGAGCTGAAGTGGGGGCGGTGTCCAGGGTCCTGAGGTTAGTAAGAGAATAGCTTGGGAGTAAAGAAACCCATGATCCTTTGGGATAAAAGTTTCAAAGAAAAATAATCTGCACTTTCTTTTCCCTATTTTGCCCAACTTCTTTAGGCTCAAATAGAGGGAGATTGTGTCCTTAAAATCCAACACTGGTCTAATTATATCATTTGGCTTGGACACCAACAGTGGTTGGCATTCAACTGATATGTCAAGATGATTAATGCAAATGAAAGATCTTGATACTTGAGTGCCATCTTTAAAGAGGTTACTACAGTTCAAACCTCCAATCATAAAGCAAGAGGAAAGTACAGAGATCATTTATCCCCTAACCAGTCCTCCTTCTTCTTGTTTCCACATGATCTGGCCTTGTGTTGTTTATTCTATAATCTTCCTCAGAATTCTGTGATATAATGAAAATGGAATAGAGTTTGGAATCAAAGGACTTGGCTTTAAATCCCAGATCTGCAATTTACTAGTTGCAAGTCTCATCATAAAATTATAGAATTTCAAAATTGGGAGGGATCTCTCTGGCCACCTAGTCCAACATCCACATGATGGTGGTCTGCTACTGTGTAGCAGATAAATGGTTCTCCACTCTTTGCTTGGAGATGTCTTGGGGAACTTAGAATTCATATCTATAAAATGTGGTTGGACATCGTTGGTTGAAAATGGTTGGACTAAGTCAGGGATTCTTTACCTGGGGAATATGAATACCTCATGAAAAGAGGTCCATGAATAGATTTCAAAGGATCCCTGCATTTGGGCAGGAAAGGATGTTACTTTTATTTTCACTAAAATTTCTTTGGGAAAGTGACATCTTTCCCAAATCCTACCTTTGGGAAAGACAGGCAGTCTTTCCTGGTAGTACGTGGTATTTCTTTCAATTATAAATAAAGACAACAAATATTCTTCCAAAAAGGAGTCCACAGGCTTTACCAGATTGCTAAAGAGGTCCAAAACACACACAAAAAATTCAAGATCCTCTGGACAAAATAATCTCTAGGGCCCCTTCCAGCAGTTTCACATCTTATCAATTAATAAAAATCATAGTATCATAGATTTAAAGTCTATGCTAATCCTTGAAAACTCAAGGAATTCTAATCAAAGTCATTTAAATTACCCAAAACAGACACTGGTTGCTCCTAAGTGCGTACAATTTTGATAGACCTTGATATACAGTGAGTAAATTTCCTAGGAGATACCAATCTATGTTGGAAGAGTGAGATTTACACTCACAGACAGAACACATACACATACATGTGTACCCTAAACCAATGTAATCAAAGATCCAGCTCCTCTAGCTATGTAAATTACAACTAACATGAAATTTCATGCCTCTACTTCCCTCAAAGTTTCTCTGCTTTTGCTAATCCTTGTACATTCCCAAATGATCCTCAATAAAGTCTTAGGACTGACCAGTTGGCAGTGTAAGTATCCCTCTACACTGGGTAGAGAGCTGGACTCAAAATCTGCCAGGTCTGAAGGCTTTAAGTCTTGCCTCTGACACACATTTCTTTTGTGACACTGGGAAAGTCATATAACTATAGGAAACTCTCACAAATCACAAGTTACAGAGTTGGTGTTGATTTCCATTGGTTAAATCAACAGATTCAGTCCTTATCCCAATCTCATCATACACAAAGGATAAAATCAGTCCAGGCATTTCTTGCAGAGTCCAGATGTTAGCCAGTCACTGTTTCTAATTCCAAGCATGACAAGGATCAGAACCAAGAGCCAATTCCTTTTACAATGGTCCATAAAACTCACGAGTTCCAAGCTTAGAAATTCCTGGGTTGAGGGCTCTTCCATGTGCATGGAACTCATTCTAAAGGGAGACTGGTTTCTGGGAGAGAGCCACTCAGGAGCAGCTAAGTGTCTATTTTCAGTGATTCAAATGGCCTTGATTAGAATTCCTTGAGTTTTCAAATATTAAAATGTGATTCATGGTTTGAGTCATTTTGAATCGGATGATAGCAAGCAGGAAAAGTAAATGATTGCGCCCAAGAAAAAGTTGCTACAGAAATGAATGTCAGAGCCAGATAAGGGTGTGGGTGCCTTAGGCGGCTGCATAAAGACTGTAAAACTTGTATTTAAACTTCAAGTCAGCTTTTAGAGGACATTTATACTGACAACTGGTCGGTACTAAGAAGTCACCGGGGACCATTTGGGAATTTACAAAGGTTAGCAAAAACAAAGAAAGTCTGGGGGAAGTGGGGACACTGAAATTTCACATTAGCTGTATTTAAATAGGGAGAGGGACTGGATCTTTGATTACACTGGTTTAGGGTGTGTGTAAAGCTCACTCTTCCAATGTAGGCTGGCACCTTCTTGGAAACTTAGGACTTTAAAGCACCGAGAAGTAATGCAATATGCCAGGGGTCACTGAGCCAATATGTGTCAGAGGCAATATGTGTCATTGAGCTCATATTTCCAAGGCTCTGCTTCCTCTTATACTTCTTTGCATGTGCTTTAACTGTATATAGCTAGAACTCCATTAGTGGGAATAATGAATTCCCAGAGGTGGTTGTCTGTATTCAAATTTATAATACTGGAAGTTGTAATTATGTAAAATATGGTAATTAGTTCTAGTCCAGTGGAAATATATGGTGTGAATTTCAATAATGCTTCCACAGTATTTGCAGCTATCAGGGAATTGGTTCTATATTGTAGTCCAGCTGAAGAATATAAGCTCCTTGTGGACACAGATCTTATAGCTCCAGTGACAAGGATGACAACTGTCCCATAGGTGGAAAAGTAGGAGGAAGGGCAGGAAATGAGCATTTGTATCATACTTACTTTGTATCAAAATTGTTACATACTTATTTGTATATTACATACACATGTATGTTACATACACATTTGTATCATACAATACCATGTATTGTATAATACATATTATGCATCATACTTGTTACATACTTATTTGTATGTTACAGACACATTGTATCATACAATACTTACTACGCATCATACTTGATAAATACTTATTTGTATGTTACACATATATGCATGTTGCACACATATTTGTATCATACAATACTATGTATTATATCATACTTACTATGTATCATATTTGTTACATACTAATTTGTATGTTACATATATATTTGTATCATGAAATACTATGTATTGCACCACACTTGTTACATATTTATTTGCATGTCACATCCTAGGTATATATAGGTATTATATGTGTGGGTGTTACATACATGTTTGCATCATACAGTCACACACTTATTTGCCTGTTACATGCATATGCATGTAACACACATATTTGTAGCATGCAATACTATGTAGCATATAATACTTACTATGCATCATACTTGTTACATATTTATTTGCATGTTACATGCCTATGTACATTACATATATGTGGATGCCACACATATATTTGCGGCATACTTATTTGCATGTCACACACATGTAACATACAAACACACACGTAACACAACACACATATGTAACATACATGTTTGTACCGTACAGTACGGTGTAGCATATCATACTATGTATCATGCTTGTTACATATCTATTTGCATGTTACATGCCTATGTATACGACACACATGTGAATGCTACATACATATTTGCAGCATACTTATTTGCATATTACATACACACTATGTAACATACAAACACACATGTAACACACACATATGTAACACACATATTTGTATCATACAATACTATGTAGCATATCATGCTTATTATGTATCATACTTGTTACATACTTACCAGGCATTGCGGTAAGCACTTTGTAGATATTATCTAATCACTAATAATGATGTTATTTTTGCTGTATGGAAAACTATGTAGGAACTCCCTTCACCAATACAGCCTAGCATTGGTCTATTATTCAATAAATTCAGGAGGTTCTATACACTAGGCACTGTGCTAGGTGCTGGGGACGTAATGGCAAAAACAAATAACGTCTTTACCCTCAAAGAGTTTACATTTTACAGTAGAAAACAACAGAGATAGATATAGGTATGTTCAAAATAAATATATGCATGATAAATACAAGGTAATATGGGGGTGGTATTACCAGCTGTGGAGATTAGGAAAGAACTCAACAGGAAAATGACATTTGAATTTATGCTCAAAGAAGAAGAGGAATTCTAAGAGGGAATGATTCTAGGTACGGGGGACTGCTTGTTCAAAGCAAGGAGATGAAAATGTTTTTTTTCCTTTTATTTGGGGGGGGGGTGTCAGAATATCAAGATAACCAGTTTGGCTAGCCAAAGAATATGGTACTTAGTAAATCAGTTCAAAGCTCTTGCTCAAAAGTCAAAAAAGTTAAGTGGCTTGGGGATTAGAGGTAGAATTTGAAGCCAGGTTTTCTTTTTCTTTGGTTCATCTTTTGAGACAATTGGGGTTAAGTGACTTGCCCAGCGTCACACAGCTAGTAAGTGTCTAAGGTCATATTTGAACTTGGGTGTTTCTGACCTTCAAACCTTCTCTCCACTGAACCACCCAGCTGCCCAAATTCAGGTTTTTCTGACTCTGAGTCCAGACGTAAGTACTTGATGGATTGACTTTAGAAATAATGTAGTCAAGTTTCTTTGTGTTATTTAAAGAGAAACTAGAATCTTGAGCCATGAAAATCCTGGCTTAATGGTCAGTGCAAAGAGCAGTTGACTTGGAGTCAGGAGAAACCTGGGTTCTGACACTTAGAGACACCTACTCTCTCTGAGCTCCACATTCTTTCCTCTTGAATAAGAAGACAGCAACAGTAGGAGCTGCCTCATAGGGTGGTTGGGAGAAAGAAATGAGATATGTAGAACAAAAGCATTTTGTAAACCTTACTGTGCTATATAAGTGGGAGCTATTCTTAGCTATTCCTGGGAAGAAATAGCTACCTGGCCTTAGGGAGAATGGAGTTGTCATAATCAGGTCCATGACATTTTTTTTAAAGCTGTAAGTTTCATTTGCTGTGAAAGAAGAACAGCTGGAAGGAGATGATTCCTGAGTGGATTTTTTCATTGGTTTTAAGTGCCATGCTGTTCAGATACCAAGAGGTTTACAGCCTCTCCTTCTAGATTGGGAAGCCCACCCCAAAGCATCATCTAAGGTTCTAACTCTACCTAAAAGCCCACTGCAAATCAGAGTGCAATCTTATTTCCATTTGCATCCTAAGTGTCTTTCTGTTAATGTCACCCATGGCATTTGCCCTGCAACCATTCACACTAGTTTCAATTTTCATTTGCTGCAGAAAGCTGCTTGTTAGGGTGGAAAAAAAAAACAGGTGGCAATTTTTTTTTCAGTCTCCCAATTAATTGTTTTTCAAGTCTTGCTTTGCCTTTTTTCAGCACTAATGAGGTTGGTTACGCCTTACAATCTTAGAAAGATTGTAGCTATGTTTCAAAAAAATATGATCAATCCCCACTATCAGAGAGCACAATGAATATTTAGAATGACTCAAGAGAAATTTTGTGATACTATTAATGGAGAAAGGGAAGCAGGAGAATGGCTAACACATTAGAGGAAGCACCAAACATCTCCATAAAGAGACAGGTTGCCACGAAATACAGCAGAATACAGCAGAATACAGCAAGTGTTCTGAGGTCTTATACTTCAGTTGTCATTTGATGGTGAGATCCTTCTACATTAAACAGCATGACTGGCCATCAGGTTTTTGGCTGATGATCTCCCATAAGGGGATCTCACTCTTCCCCAAGAGAGGATGCACTGGAGTCAATGCAAGGTCTTGAAGAAGTCTTTCAAAAATATGTATACATTTTAATAGTTTTTTTGGTTTGTTTTTACATCCCTTTTATTTCTGAATTTCTTTGGGCAGTAAACTATATAAGAATGAAAAAGAAAACTATATATGTGTGTATATATACACATAAATACATATGTATATAGGTAGATATAGATACTGAAATCCATCCATCCATTTGTCTATTCTTTCTTTCCTTCCTTCCTTCCTTTTTTCCTTTCTTCCTTTTTTTCCTTTCTTTCTATCTATCATCTGTTACACAATGAATCAGACAATATATACTGTTTTCCATGGCCTCCCCTGCTTCTACAAATAAGGGAGAGAAAGGGCATTTTCTCGTTTATGAATTCATGTTTGAGTGACTCTATATATCTGGGTCAGAGCCAGTCTGTTAGTTCTGAAGCTCTATTTGCCAGATTTTAAAAATATAGCTATAGATTAGAATAACAATCTTAGAAACATGGGATTTAGCATTGGAAGGATTGTTAGCAACTGCTTAGGAAAATAGGAGTCGCCTCTGTGCATAGTGGGTCTCCAACCCAGAGGTCTTTAAATGAATGTTGGATGACCACTTACTTAGTTTCACAGACTTAAGCTGGAGGGGTGATGAGTTAAAACACCCTCTCGATTTTGCAGATGAGTAAAGTGAGCCAGGAGCCATCTTTCTTTCTTCTTGAATATGTATCCTCATTGCTTAGCAAATGTTTGTTGACTTAACTGGTTTTTTTGTTTCTGTGATTTGTGAACAGAAGAGGACCCTAATGTCCAGGGAGGGGTGGGGAGGTCAAACAGATAGTAAATACCCAAAGACACGAACAATACTTAACCAAGAAAAGAGTAATGAGGAATTGATCTTTTCATGCTGACCTGCTTGCAGCTATATTGCTGATGAGTCTAAGCCAAGTCAATGGGAAAAAGAACATTTATGACTACTGTTATCCTCCTAAAACCACATGTTGCTACTGGGATCTTTAATAGGGGAGAATGTCCACAATAAGAAAGACTGAGTTATATCCACAGAAAAGGGCACTTATTCACCATTGCCTCACAAAAAGGCAAACTATTTTTTTCTTGGCCAAAGTTCCTTTAGGGAAAGGAATATGCATTTATAAAATGCCTTCTATGTATCAATCACTGTGCCAAACACCTTATATCATTCAATTCTTATAGCATGGGTACTGTTATTATCCTCATTATATTTTGAGGACACTGAGGCAAACAGAGGGAAAATAAATTATTTGCCCAGGGTCAATCAGCTAATACATTTCTGAGGTCAGCTTTAAAGTCAGGTCTTCCTAATTCCAAGCCCACTATTCTCTCCACTCTATTTACAAAGTTGCTATGAATTCCAACTCAACCATAGCAGAAGTACCAAACAAGGTAAATTGCTGGGGGAGTCAGGAATTAGAAGAAAATATAGTAAAACTTTAATAATCAATAAAAGCACAGGACTGTATCACTCCATTATTCAAGAATCTTCTGTAGCTCCCTAATTCCCCAAGGATAAAATAATTGACAATGAAAAACTCTTCATATTGATTTCATGTTGTTCTATCTTAGATACTCTAAAATCACATTAGCCCTATGTGTTGGCCCCCTAACTCCTATCTCCGTGCCTTTTCATAGTCTGCTTTTATGTCTGGAATTTTCCCCCTCCCAACTACTGACTGCCTCTTCACCTCCTTCAAAGGAGTTATCTCCTCAGGTTATAAGAGTAATTTTTCTGATCACATAATGGCCAATGCTTTTTTTCCCTGAAATGACTTTTGTCTTTTATATTGATTTTACATATTATATGCAATTTATATTTACTCATGCTTTATGCCTTCAGGGCATGCAAACCCCATGAGGTCCAGGGCTGCTTAATTCTTAATTTTCCTATTCCTTTCACCTAGAGTAATGACCTCCCCTTTCTCTTGACCCCCAGTCTCTAATCTCCAACCATCTGTTAGATATCTTAACTCAATTTACCCCAAACAAAACTAATTTTTTTTTCTCACAAACCCCTTTCCCAAATTCCCAATTATTATTGAGGGTATCACTATCCTCTCAGTCACCTAGGCTGACAAACTCAGTATCATTCTTGGCTCCTCACTCTCACCTCCTATATCCAATCTGTAGTCTTGTTTCTATCTTTGCTCTAACAGTGCTGAGGTCCTTTGCTTAAAAAGGCCAAGATCTCCCATTGTTTCCAGGGTCAACTCCAGTCGTCCTGATCTTGCCACTGGACCTGGATGGTTCCAGAGGGGAAACTTAGGCTGTGACCTTGTGCATCTCATCCTAACTTAAACCCACTTCATTTGTAAGTCACTGCACCAGTTTCTGATGCCATGGTCATTTTTGAGAATGAAGGACAAATCATAAAGATATAGACAATTTTCAGATGATGAAATTAAAGCCATCTATAGTTATATGAAAAATGCTCTAAATCACTACTAATTAGAGAAATGCAAATTAAACAACTCCAAGATACTATCTCACACCTCTCAGATTGGCTAAGATAATGGAAAAGATAATGATGAATATTAGAGGGCATAGGGGAAAAATTGGGACACTAATACATTGTTGATGGAGTTGTGAACTGATCCAACTATTCTGGAGAGCAATATGGAACTATGCCTAAAGAGCTATAAAACTGTACATGCCTTTGACCTAGCAGTGCCGTTACTAGGTCTGTGTCCCAAGGAAATCACAAAGGGAATGTGCAAAAATGTTTGTAGCAGCTCTTTTTGTGGGAGCAAAGCATTAGAAAATGAACAGATGCCCATCAATTGGGGAATGGCTGAATAAGATGTGGTATATGAAGGTAAAGGATATAAAAAATGATAGACAAGTTGATTATAGAAAGGACTGGAAAGATTTATACAAACCAAAGCTGAGCAAAACAAGCACAACCAGGAGTACATTGTACACAGTAACGGCAAGAATATGAGATGTTCAAAGACTTGGTTCTTCCTATGAGTTCAGTGATCCAAAGCAATCAAAAAATGTCAATTGCATCCAGAAAAAGAACTAAGGAGACTGAATGTAAATCAACACATGCATTGTTTACTTCTTTTTTCTATTTTTTTTTTTATCACTTTCATGGTTTTTCCCTTTTGCTCTGTTTTTTTTTCTCCTAATATGATACATAAAGCATCGTGTATTAAAAATAAATAAATTTACTAAGAAAAAGAAGAGAATGAAGGACAAACAATAACAACAACAACAAAAATGATGCTACCATATTGGTATATTCCATATTATCTCCCATCTAGTTTCTTTCTAAAGCACAGGTCATGTGTCATAACTCTCCCCTTCTTCTCTCCTGTAAACTCCATTGCCTCTATTATGAAATATAAAAATCTTTTTTTTGGCTTTTAAAGTCTCTCCTTATCTGGCTGGTTCTTTTATCATGTCCTTAAATCCTATTATCCTCCACAAATTCTTGTGAACCATTGATACTAGCCTCCTTGATGTTCTCCCAAGATACATTCATCTCCTGGCTCCATAAATTTTCACTGGCTCTTCCTCACACATGGGATGATCTTCTCCCCTCACATCCATCTCCCAGTGCAACTGGCTTTCTTCTCATTTCAGCAAAAATCCTATCATCTGCAAGAAATCTTTTCCCATCCTCCTTAATCTTAGACTATCTGAGACTATCCTTTAATTTTTCTCTCAGTAAAAAAAAGCATTTATTAAGTGCTTACTATATGCAAGGCACTGTGCTAAACACGGAGAATACAAATATAGGCAAAATGAAGAACAGTTCCTGCCCTCAAAGAGATTACCTCTAATAGAGGAAGATAATACATAAATTGAGAGGAGGATGCAGAGGAAGGTAGCCAATGAGAGGGGGTGATGGAGCAGTCCAGATTGCACCTGGTGAGAAATGAAGAGGAAGTTGGCCTGGGTGCCCAATTTAAACGGAGGTCCTAGAAAGAGTCATCCAATCAGAGGGAAGAACTAAGGAGGGGTGTGGGAGGAGGTGGGAGGAACTGAAGGTACACTCAAGGTGTGAATTTTACAGTTGAATGATTTTCCTGTATAATAAGTTTCCTGGGGGGGTATAATGAAGCAGACCAGTTTACTTGTATATATCTTCTTTGTCTTTAACTATTTGCACATTGTCTCCCCCATTACACTGTGAGCTCTTTTAAAGTAGGTGCTATTTTCTGCATTTCTTTCTTTCTCTAGAACTAATATCATGCCTGGCAAATGGTGGGTGCTTAATAAATGCTAATGGACTTGACTTAGTATATTGTAGGCACTTAATAAATGCTTGTCGAATTAAAGTGAATAAAACAAACTTTTACTCCTCTCTTGTTTCATGTTTATTTTTTCTGTGATTAAAACTATTAATTAATAATACTCCATGTGCTAATTCAGTAGGAAAACCAAAATCCTTTGGAAAACTTGACAACATTTTTCAACATTAGGACCCAAACAACAAATAACAGGCTTGTCTCCTTCTAGAACACCATCTGTGCCATTGTGTTTCTGGTACAGAAAGTGCAGCAATTCCTTCCAAACTCAGCTCTTCAGGAAGCATTATTCCCATAAGTTGAAGAATAATAGAAGTGGGGAACAGGGAGTTGGGGAAGAAGGATTGAATAAGTAAAAAAGAGGGTGGAAGGGAAAAATGGAACAGTCAGACATATTTCCAATAATTATTCAAGAGCATGAAGAATCTTAAATTTTGATCAAAAGAGAGTGAGATGAAGCTTTTACTTTGTACAGAAGAGGAGAAAGAACATGAAAGTAAAGTCAGTTATTTTTCTTCCCTGTACTTTTTTTCTGGGCCAAATATCACTAGTTAGTTCTACCATTTCCCATATAATAAGGCAGACTATATATATCTAATAATAGGCATGTTATTATTTATATATAAGAATGAACCAGAAAATTTTCAAAAAGCAAGTAGATACATGAGAAGGATCCCAGTAGTGATTTGAATACAGCAAATGATATTAACTTTTTCTGTGCCATGGACACCTTTAAATAGTCTCGTTACCTCTTCTTGGGGTAATGTTTTTAAAAACATATCATAAAATACATAGAATTTCAGATTACAACTACATTAAAATATAGTTTAAATATTTAAAAATTAAGTTAAAATTTTAAAATATTAAAACATTGTTTAAAAGTTCATCAACTCTTTGATATTTATCTACACATATTTCTGGGACCCATGTTGAGAACCCTTAATACAGAGGGCAAGAAGACTTTGGAGAATTTTGTGAATAATTCTGCTTTGCAGGAGATATGAAGAATACCATGGATAGTAGCCTGGCAAACAACTGGAAAGTGAGAATATTGAAGTTCATGGGTACATAGGTACACTAATGCTCCAGAGGAAATGATCCAGCCAAGAAGAGTTGGTGCATTGAGTTGAAAGCATCCATTAGTGAAACCTGTCTGACAGAAACAAGCAGCAGGCATGAAATGAACTCGCTTTTCAAATATCTGCATAAAGAAAGAGACAGATCCAAGAAATGGATAATATGTGTTGACAATTTAAGATCAGCAGATGCTAGAAAACCATAGGTGCAGGGCAATAGTCAGTGTATTGTGGCATTTAACAGCAGACCTGGTAGAGGAGGGAGACATTCACAGCAGGAATCAAGGGCTGAGATGGGAACAAGAGTGATTATAGAACAAAGGAATAAGGGGAAGCATCATGGGCCTGGGGTGGGACAAAGGAGAAGGTAAATGAGAACTGTGAGCTCCAAATGATTCTCCCCCTCTCTTGTCTTAGCTTCAGATTTCCTTGTGGCTCACTGGAGTGTTTGCTATTGGCTAGTCTTTCCAAGAAGTTTAAATTGTAAAGAGGAGATTGAATAATTCATTAAGAAAAATTAAATAGGGTATGGACATCCTCTATAAAAGAGTCAGCTGTTTTGAAATTTGTATTATGCAAGATTTTAAAGGGAAACAAAAAGGGGGAGTATCATGATAAAATAGCATCTGATAATAATTTTCTTAGGTTTGCCTTGGAAGTTGCTTTTCATTTGCACAGTGCTTTGGTGATCATCAAGGGATTTTTTCCCTTTCCCTGTTCTTTGCTCATTGCTTTGTACATAAAGGTATATATTCATGTATACATATATGCACACATATTTGTATGTATGCATATATGTATACACATACATACATATATATTTATTTATTGTTGTCCACATTATTGCCCCCTCCCCACCAACAGAATTTAAGAATGAAAAATCCTTAAGAGTAAAGACTTCTGTCTTTCTTCATATTCCTAGCAACGGTTCTATATCTGGCACATAGTAAGTGCTTAATAAATGCTTGCTGCATGAATAAATATAACTTTAAAGCTCCTATGGATAATTAAGTAGATCAGGAAGGGAGGCCAATTTACTTTCTCCCACCTACGAACCTTGTCCAACTTTTACAAAATGTCACCCAGAGAGGTATCCTGTAATTCACACACCTGCCATGGATGGCAGTAAATCCAATATTGTTGTTGATGTATGACTTTTCCTTGGTCCTTGGCAAAGATACTGGAATGCTTTGTCATTTCCTTATCCAATACATTTTTCAGAAGAGGAAATGGAAGTAAATGGGGTTAAGTGGCTTCCAGAGTCACACTTTTGGACTCAGATCTTCCTCATTGTAAATCCAGTACTCTATCTTTTCCCCCTAGCTACCTCTGAGTCTTCATACAAGTTGTATACCTTTAACCTAACTGGTCATTAAGCTTCTAATGGAAGAGTGAGGGAAATCAGTTACATGCAGTGACTACACTAGAGCAGGTTTCTGGGTGTTTATGTGCCTCAATATTATATAGTCCTGCAAATAATCCAGCAGCCCCCACATTAGAGCAGATGATTTACTCTGAGGGACTGGATTTTAGAATTTAAAACTATGAGGTCCACAACAACTACTCTAATTATATAAAAAATAAATCAAATTATATACATAAACACAAAACACACACACATATATAGCTATTTATTGCTTATACAATTTACTAATAATAATATCTGATACTTATATTATACATTAAAGCTTTTTAAGCACTTTCTATACCAATCCTAGCCATATCCTCACTCCTTTAGTCATTGATCTACAATTGAAAAACAACAATAAAAAAATCTTTGTAAAAATACGTAAGGAAGTATGTTAAAAATGATGATACATGGATAACCTTCATAAAGTTGCTTACTGTCTTGGGAAGAGGGAAGGATAGGAAGGGAGGAAAATTTTGGAACTCAAAATCTTATAAATATGAATGTTAAAAACTGTCTTTACATGTAATTGGAAAAATAAAATGCTATTGAATTGAAAAATATGAATTTGTGTGTTTATATTTGTATAGTGTATATACATGTGTGTATGTGCATATATAGTCAAGCAGGATACATTCCCACATTGGCCATGACTGAAAATGTTCTCATATACCTTTTAAAGGGGGAAATCTACTACCAACACAGAAGAAAGGAAGAGGAAATAGCATCAGTTTTGTCAGGGTTTAGAAAAAAACTTCTTTATTTATTTAATATTTTTCCCACTTATCTTTAAAACAATTTTTACATTTTTTAAAAAATTTGTGAGTTCCAGATTCTCTCCCTTATGCCCACTCTTACCTCCACTGAGAACAAATGTAAAGTATGAAAAACATTTCTATAAAAGTCATGTTGTGAAAGAAAACATAGAGAGACAGAAAGGAGAGAGGGAGAGAGAGAGAAAGAGAGAGAGAGAGAGAGAAGAAAAGAGAAGAGAAGAGAGAAGAGAGAGAGAGAGAAAAAAAAGAGAGAGAGAAAGAGAGAGATTCAATTTGTATTTAGATACAATTAGTTTCTTCTCTGGGTATGATCAGGATTTTTCATCACTAGTCTTTCAGAGTGGTCATGGATCATTGTACTATAGCACGAGCTTTGTATTTTGAATTGTTAGTCATTCTTTTCTTACAACATTATTAGCGGTTTAGAATTTCAGTTTAAAAAGATACTGTACAAGATAGGGAGGTACTGAGGGTTCTCTTTGTGACAATGGCTGGCTAATCATACAATTGCCTGAGCTGGAAGTTTCAGTGTTGGAAGAAAATGTATAAGTCAACTAAGTCAACTCCCTGCCAAATGCATCAAATCCTCATGAGATCTTTGACTGTGTGTGATACAGCAAAAAAACAGCATTGTCTCTAGGATCAGGGGAACTGGGTAGAAATCCTGCCCCTGTTACTTTTTCTAGGATCCTGAGCAAGAAACTTAAGTTTCTTGAATTCAGATGTCTCAACTGTAAAGGAAAAGGCGATTCTATTTTCTTTTCTGTTGAGACAATCAGGGTTAAGTCACTTATCCAAGAACATAGCTAGTGTCTGAGACTGGATTTGAACTTCTTGACTCCAAGGTGGAGTTCACTGCACCACTTAGCTGATGCCAAGGAGACTGGACTAGATGATCTCTGAGATGCTTTTAACTCTAGGTCTATGACTTATGTCTGACTAGGACTTGAATATTCCTAGTGTTTGAGAACCTGCCATCCTAAATTCCATTTCAGGTATCTCCAATCATTGGGAAGGTTTTTTCTTATGTCGAAGTAAAATCTGCCTTCCTCTAACTTTCCCAATTAGGATATAAATCTTAATTCTGCCCTTTGGAGCTAACTAGAAAGTCCAATTTCTCTTTTCCATGATAGTCTTGTAAATTATTTAAAAGCAGTGATTAATATCTTTCTGTTTCTTTTCTTCTTCTAGCTACATATCACCAGCTCCTTCAGCTAATTTTCATGGTGTGTTTTCATGGCCACTCATCATTCTAGTCATCCTTCTCTGGACACATTCCAGATGTGCAAATAGAGCAGCCAGAAATGGACACAACACCCCAGATGTGATCTGATCAGTGCAGAGTACAGTCTCATGACTGCCCCGCCTTATTCTGGATTCTCAATTAACTGAAAAAGCAAATTGCAGGATCTTATAGTGAGTGATATGTTCATCTCTCACGCTCATTGAAAAAGAGAATGGCATATTTTAAAAAATGCAGCATAGCTTAAACACAAACAGAAACAATATAATAGTCTGAGAATGCAGAATTGGGCAGAACAGACCCAGACCTGAGACAATGGGATTTTCTTTCTGTGATTTCATGGCATGTGTGGGAATTCTTGGTATAGAAGCTCCCTCCTTGATGCAGATTGGCAACTCCCTTGTAATTTATAGGATCATAGAGTAAGATGGATTGTGAGAGATGAAGTGTCTTTCTCATTCTTATAGCTGCCCATGGAGTCAGAGACAGAATCTTACTCCTGTTCTTTCTGACTCCATGGGCAGCCTTGTCTCCACTATGTCAATGTGATAGTCAAGAAATTCAACTCACTGAATGTTTATTAAGAATCTAGGCTCTTTTTTCCCCCAGGCTGATGGAATGGAGCCTACAAAATGTTTGAAGTCACAATGAAGTATGTGAACCAGCAAACGTTTGTCTGGGTTCCAGCTGCTTTTCTCAAAAAAATCAGGAAATGAGGGCAGGTGGGTGGCAGAGGAGGCCTTGAACTCAAATATCACCTCCCGTATTTATTAGTTGTGTGATCCTGGGGAGTTTAACCCCCAAGTGCCTCAAAAAAATAAGTCAGGAAAGTTCACAGTCTCCTAGTAGGTAGACCCAATCAAATTGTAGTTAGTGCCTCATGATGAGAAGTGGTTGTACACACGGGCTGTCTCCATGGTACTTCTGAGGCAGTGCAGGTATAGGATTCATGACCAAGATCATTGCAGCAGAGGATTCAAAAAGGTGATCTACTCTTAGGGTCTCAAAGTGATGGAGAAGGACCAGTATGGGGAGCAGAAGCGGACACTTCAGACACATAGAGAACCTGACAGAATTGCTAGACAGGTGACAGTTGCCAACAAAAAATGTTAAGACAAACCACACTGGATACATTAATAAATTATGGACCTTAGTACTGTGCTAGGCTTGGAGGAGGGTTAAAGTTCAGATAAGACCCTATCTCTTTCATATTTAGCTTATAACCATGGGGTCATAGGATTATTGATTTTGTGATGGAATGGGTCTTAGAGGCCACTTGGACCTCCCACCCACTTTGAAACCATTTTATAGATGAGGAAACTGAGAAAATAAGCAATTGACCCTAGATGTATAGTATCAAGTAAATAAGTAAGTTAATAAGGTCATAAATTAGTAAGCATCAAAGACAGAATTTGAATAAGTCTTCCTATCTCCAAGTTCATGTGTCATGGCATAATTAAGGCTTGTATTGAAGCACAAAGTGGAAAAACTTAACTACTTTCATCAGATAACTTGGTTGACTTACCGGCAAGGCAAGATCCGTACAACATCATTCGGTTTGTAGCCTTCAATACAAACTGCACAGTTATCAAAGTCAGGCTCAGTTTCCTACAACAAAGAGACAACAGATCAATCAACCTGTTTCCTTAGCTTAATTAACCTTTATTTTTGGATAGATCCCTAAATTATATATTAAGCCACGTTATTGTGGGCACAATAACTCCATTCTATGATGAATCTTCCATTGTAGGAGGAACAAACTCTCTGTGGGATCCGAGCTGGTTTTCTGAAGCAGTAATTTACTCCTTTTACCCTCCAATCTTTACCCTCAGAGCCCTTATGTTCTGCTCATTGCCAGTGTTTTATCATGTAAACACTGTGCCCACTATCAAATAATTCTTGTTACATCCTAGTCTTTTGGATGCTTGCATGGCTATTCATTTCCCCCATGCTCTCCTCCTTTCCGCCCTCCAAGGCAAAGCCAGGAAGTGCCTTTATCACAGGTCTACCCTGAAAAAAGGCAGCTGAGGAAGTTACCTTGTCGCCCTTCTTGATGGTCCTGACCTGAAGCTTGCTGATGGCTTTCTTTGCAGCATCTCCCAGACGACGCTGAAAAACGTAAAGAGTTGTTTGTTAGTCATTAAGGCACGGACCTTTAGGCTGGTTTTTCACAATGTTTTTAAATAAACCAGAGCCAGTTGCCTATGAAATTGCAGAGGAAATGAAAAAGGCAGAAAGCAGAGAAAGATGAGAAAATGGTTTCTATGAAGAATAACTGCACTGAAAGAAAGATGGAAAGTAACATCCATTAAACTCTCTACAGAGATGTAAGTCCTGTTAGGTTACGTGGGCTGAGACAGAATGGGAGACAGGAAAACACTAGCTCCCCGTGATTCCAAATCTAGCAGACACCCACACAAGCAAAAGGAAGTGGAAAGATTAGCCACTAGTGGGCTAATAATCTCGGCTGGGAGGTGAGCTAATTTGGAAAATAAGATCATTCCAATCATTCACTTGCTTTAATAGCAGGGGTTTTTTGCTTGATTGTTCATGTAGTTGTCTTAATTCCGTATTTTAATTTTCTTGGGGAGACCCAATCTAAGAGTGAATCTTCTGTCTACTATCCCAGTTCTTGGGCATTCCAATTTGCTTTCTATTTTATTTTGGGTAGGGAAAGTGATTATCATAGAGTCACAGGACATCAGAACTGGAAGACACTTTAATAGGAGGCTTTCTGGTCACTGCCTTATTCTTGCTCTCTTCCTACTACTTTGACCAATTTTGTCCCTTCTGCACCAATTTTTCATTCTTTTCCTATTCTCCCTACTCCATGGAAGCATTGCTCAAGAGTTCCAGACTTTTTTTTGTCTCTCTGTATGTCTCTGTCTCTGTCTTTCTTTCTCCCCCCCCACAAATTTCTTCTGCAAGCATCCCCATTCACTCTGACTCTCTACAAATGACTCTCAAATCTATTTCTTTTTAGCCCTGCCTTTTTCATTCCACTCTAGTCCTACATTTTTAACTATGAACAGCAGAGAGTATTAGACTTAGAATCGGGAAGATCTAGCTTGCATCTCATCTCTATTGTTTAGGATTAGTAGCTTTGTTACCATGAGTGAGTGACAAACTCTGAAACCAAGTTTTCTCATCTCTAACATGAGAATATATCATAATAGTGACAGTACCTATTTAATTAAATTATTAAGAGACTCCAAAATAATGCAATAATGGAATACTTGGAACTTACAAGTTCTATTATCAATCTATCATCATCATCATCATCATCATCATCATCATCATTATAATATTATACCTCCATGAACATAAATGAAAAGAAGTTGGTCATTGTCAAGAGGGCCATCTCTACTACCATCATTACCAACTGCTAAGCAACAGCCACTAGCAGAGACACTTGGTAGAGAAATCTGGGGAGGGAACCTTTTTTCTGTCATTGGCCATTTGGATATTTATAACACCATTCAAAGGCTATCCTAAATTATCAACTTACAGAGCTTAAACAATGGAAGGTTGATGTAACTAGCTTTCAAGTCAGCATCAACTCTGGTTGCTTTAGCAAATAATTTCACAGATTTATATGGCCTGCAGACTGGACATTCCTCACCCCTGCTCTAGAGCATCAAGAGAAATATTCCATCTATCCTTTGGGATAGAGACCTGCCAGCCCTGCTCTCACCGATACAACTGCCCCAAGCCTTGAGATGGAATCAGGGATGACATTGCCAGGTGGTCAAATCATTGCTATCACTTTGACTACTAACTCCCCTCTTGCCTCAATCATAAAGGACTTTTTAATTAATCAGTCAAAAGATATTCATTAAACAACAGCTAGCTGCCACATTCTGGGGATATAATTACAAAGAATAAAATAATCCCTCGTTGTATGAAGTTTACATTCTTACAGGGAGAAAGATGAGTATATATAAAAATATATAGAATATAAATAACAAGTTAATAAATAATAATATGAACAATGTTGTTAAAACAAAGCTTTGGGGGGCAGAGGTTGAAGGAGATAAGCAAGGCTACATCTTGAAGAGAGGAAATGTGAGATTGCAAGAGTCCTAGGGATAGCAATGGCATCCCATTCCTCTTCTCCCTCTAGTCCCCTCCTCACTTTTCAGAACATTAGCCTATTTTATAGTCTCCACAGTCAATGTCCTTGGAAGCAAGACACTGGCTCCTGGCAACTGCCCCAACAACTGAAAACCCAGAAACAAAACTCATCACCATCAAAATCCTTTTTTACTGTCAAATAGCTAACCACTATAAACAGATATAATTTTTTTTAATTAATGGAAATAACACTAAAGAAGATGCATTGCCATCTGCCTTGCTGCTCTCCCCTAAGAACCATTGAATGCTTCCATTTAACTTGCTCTTGAAACCTTCTAGTATTCTCTTCCCCTATGATAGTATGAAATCCGTGAGGGTAGGGACTGTTGTTTTTTCTATTCTCAGTGCTTAGCACACCGCTAAATAATTTTTTAATTGTTTTATTTTTTCTGTGTCTACATGTACATTAATTTTTTAAAATACACATTTCTTTATGAATTATGTTGGGAGAGAAAAATCAGAGCAAAAGGGAAAAACCACAAGAAGAAAAAAAAAGAAAAAAGGGGGAAAATGAACATAGCATAGTTTGATTTAGATACAGTCTCCATGCTAAACATTTTTTTAAAATCATCCTTATTATTACTTTTACTTAAATGTAAGAGTGATCTGTGGTTCTCATAAAAATGTATGCGGGAAACTCTTGTGACTTCATTCTGCATTATTAAGTTTTACTCCATCACGTTCTTAAGTCTAGACAATCAATGAAACAATAAATCAAGCCCTGATGTGTAGTGTTTGCTGATTTCCAAGGTGTAAATGATTGAATTGATTTAGTAATAAGCTATTTTCTAGATGTAATGTTCAAATTGCAAGGTCCACAAGCCTTAAAATCATATTTACCATCGCCAATCCTTCTATATCTATCTTATCATCAGTTCTTCTTCTTGGTTTCCTTATTTCTGTTAGAGAGACCACCATTCTCCAAGTCACCCATGCTCAAAATTTGGGGGTCATCTTTGATTTATTACTCTCCCTTGTCTTTGTTATACAAAGAGTATCAAAGGTCTATTGATTTTATCTCTGCAATGTCTCATTTTCATCTTTACTATTCCATTTCCTTTGCTTCTACACTAATTCAGGCTTTTTAAAAATCTTTTACTCGGATTACTATAAGGACCTATCCAGTCTTCCTGCCTCTATTCTCCTTTCTCCTTTAATCCATCAAGAATAGCCATTGAAGCTTCATTGGATCATGTAATTTCCTAGCTAAAACAAGCAAACAAAAAACAAATCTTTTTTGGAGCCATATTCCCCACAGAATAAAGTCTCCACTCCTCAGGTTCATCATTTAAGTACTCTACAATAAGATCTCAAATTAGGTCTCAACTGGTCTGCTTGGCTTTATCTCTCAATGATCCCTCAGATATATTCTACACTTCACTCAAACCAAACAACTTGCTGTTCCCTGAAGGAGCCCTTCATTTCTCTGCAGCTGCGACGGTGCCTGGAATGCCAATTTTGGGCCTTTGTGATAGTTGAAACTCCCCCTATTTCAAGGAGCTGTTCAACTATTCCCCTAAAAAGTCAGAAACAAATGCTACTACGTGGATATGATCTCTCCTACTTCTGACTTTCCTAACCCTCTCTTGATACCATTAGTACTTTCCTGACATGCTTATTTCACCAAGAGGCAACATGGAATAGTAGATAAAGGGCTAGTCCTGGAACCATGAAAGACTGGATTCGAATCCTGCTATAGCACCCTGGACATGTAACTCCAAGTCTGTGACATTGGATAACTCTTTAGGATGGGAAGTTATGGAACAAATGGTTCATCTGCTTTGGTGAATGTTCCACGGTGCAATCACAGATCTAGACCACACAAAATCAAAATCACATATTTGTTTTATTTACTCAGCCCTGAGCTATATGCTATAAAATTCTTCTGGCTCAGCAATATGTTTTATTCATCTTCATTTCCCTGACATATATACCCAACACATAACAGAAATAGGGGCTGGGACTAACCCCATCGTTTCAGTGATAGAGGAAATTCCCTATTGAGCTACTTCTCTATCAGGACTAAAACCAACTCTCTAAGGCAACTGCTGGCAGAGCAGATGCTGGCCAGCCCTAGAGAGTTCCCTTTCCCTCTTGCCCAAGAATAGTATGTGGGTCAGAAGTAGTGTTAGAACTAGTATCCTCCTAGCTCTGAGGGGCAGCTAAGTGGTACATTGCATAGAAGTGTATTAGATGGATGGAGTCAAGAATATCCTGGTTCCAATTCTGCCTCAGACACTGACTGATTGTATGACCTTGGACACATCACTCTGCATCTCTCAGACTCAGTTTCCTCATTTGTAAAATGAAGATGATAGTTTCTATCTAAAAGGGTTATTGTGATGATCATATGTAAAGCATTTTGCCAACCTTATAAAGTTACATAAGTGTTCTTATTATCCAAAGCCAACTCTACTCAAATCTAGTATGCTATGCTGCCTGTCACATGGGTCTAAATACCTACTACTGCAAAGAGCTACTGCATGTACAATGCTTTTGTTGTTTGGACATTTTAGTTGTTTCTGACTCTGTGACCCTATTTGAGTTTTTTTGTCTTTTTTTTTTTTTTGACAAAGATACTTGAGTAGTTTGCTATTTCCCTCTCCAGTTAATTTTACAGATGAGGAAACATGCAAACAAGGTGACTTGCTCAGGGTTACTTAGCTAGTAAGTGTTTGTGGCCAGATTTGATCTCATGAAGGTGAGTTTTCCTGGTTCCCAAGCCAGTTCTCTATCCACTACCCTACCTAGTTGTCACTCATATGCATTACCCACCTTAAAGTACTATATTCGTGCTAGTAACAATTGTTATATGGATGAAAATAAGAGGATCAAAAAAAATGGAGAGGTTATACATGGGGAAGGTGAGGAAAAGATTAAAGAATCATTTTTATTGTATTTCTATTTTCTCCACCAAGGAGAACAATTTTTGGATCAGAAAATAAATGTAACAAAATGGCTGAAAGGGAAATGGAATCTACAATAAGGGAGGAGATAAAAACACTCCATCTGCCCTTGATAAGTTCAGGTCAACAGCTCAATATATTTTACAGATAGAGCTAAGTGGCCATTTTTGTGGGAGAGTCATTTGTCTTAATCTAGTATCACGTCACTTTCTACAGTAGCTCAGTCTCATAGAGTGAACAAAAATAATTCAGGTTAAGTACAATTTTTAAGTTACGGGCCCCCAGAATGTTTTCAATGGCAGACTGATGAGGTCTTTGCTTTAAGGGTACGGGAAATGGGATTTTAAAAGTGTATTTACATTAATGCTTCAAGAGAAGTGTGATTTCATCAGTGTGGGTACTACCACTACTCTATAAATACTTGTTGATTGATGAATGACAGATGTTGAAGTCTTTCTATGCTTTAAGTATGGCAGCTAGATGGTGCTATGGATAGAGTATTGGGCTTATTTATACCCTCTGGAAAATGAAGTTTGGCAAGTTTGGGGGAAGATTCAAAACTGAATTTGGCTTCAGAGACTTACTAGTTGTGTGGTTCTGAGCATTTAGCTTCAGTAATCTCATCTGTAAAATGGGGATAGTAATAATGAGTCAATGCATGAAAAGCACTTTGCAAACTTGAAAAAAAAAAGGCAACTATTTAGTGGGTTTAAATATGTATATATGCATGGATGTATATAGTTTTATGAATTTCTGTTCTTAAAAAAATCAATATGCAGTGATTAATCCCCTAGTAGTAAGCCCTCCTGAAATGAGCTAAGCTGGTTTTCAAGTGACACTGGGAAAGATCCCAGAAAATGTGCCAGAACTGGGACTCTTCTGGAACAGACTTTAGTTTCAGGTCATTGAGAGATATCAGAGAAGAAATTAAGTGAATAACTGCTCAGAAGTTAAGTGACTTGCTAGGATCACACAGTTATCAAGTGTCAGAGGCAGCATTTGAACTCAGAAAGAGACACTCTAATGTCTCTTTAGAATTGAAAAATCTGACCTCAGATTCCACTTCTGTTGCTCATAGTGTATGTAGCAAATCAATTAACTTGATTATTTCTCTATTTCTTCATTTTTAAAATGAAGGGGATTAGACTAGATGTCTTTCTGATTTCTTCTAGTTTTGAGTCAGTCTGTATCCTGACTTCAAGAAATGATCATGTATTCAAGTACTGAAGTCTAGTGCTCTATCCCCTATTCCACATTACACCTACAATTTAGACATATCTGAAGAAAAACATTCTGGATCTCAGGGGGAAAATTCCATTTCATTTTTCTATTTTTCCATTAAACAGCCTTTTTGAGACTCTCACGGTATCATGCATTTCACCCATAAGTAAGAAAGCACTTTTATTCAGGAAACAACCCAAAAGCAACCTGGAATGAAGGTTGCATCATGGTGAGCAGCAGGGTTAATGCTGAGGGATTTAAGAAGACAAATCCCATTAAGGACCCTGGGATGCCTTCAGCAGGCACAGGCTAATGCCCTCCTATGTGGTGAGCTTACTCAGTGCCAACAGAGATTCAGTCATAACAAAGGCAGGATAACTCCGAGTATGAGTTTCCCCAACTAGCAGAAGGAGCTATAAGTTCAGAGGGAATGGAAAAGCTGATATTTTATGTCCTCTGGAAAAGGTCTGGCAAGCTTTCAGGCTTGGAGGAAGAGCCACTTCTGAAACCCAAAACTTTTCTAAGGGATAGCAAGATAGAAATCATAGCATCAGACCATTTGAGGCTGAAAGGGACCTCAGCAACCTCCTCATTTATGGCTATAGTGGAGACAGGAGGGTGATTCTTAGAGGTAGGAAGACAACGTCAATTCCCGCATCTGAATTCATGCCCACAAATAAATCACTTAACTTCTCTGTCCTCAGGAAAATTTTTGAGACTATAAATTTCAGAGCATGAGCCCATCTGTATCAGTAGAGGTAGCTTCCAATGCCCATAAAAATCCAGGGCTGGTTGAAAAACATATTCCACTCATTTTATACATGTGAAAATTGAACTTCAGAAGAGAGCAGAATGGGTTAAATTTTGAAAGTTGGAAGGTTACACAGCCAGGAGTTTTCTGATATCAAATCCAGGTTTTCCACTATTCCCCACCATTTTCTCCTTTAATGGGGAAAAAATATCTGACAAAATCATGAAGACCTCTCTCTATTCTATAAAGATGTTTGTTACTGGGAAGGGAGTGGGACACAGAACACAGAGAGAAGTCATAGGATTCCTAGGCGTGAAAAATGCTTTTTATTTGTCCATCCCCAAAGAACTGAATGAAATGCATTTCCTGTAATCAAAGATTTATTTTGGATCCGGTTATCTTCATTTAATCCATGGACAGATACACACATGCACACATGTGTGCACGTACACACACACACATATTCTTTTGACCAAAAGAAAGCTGAAATATTGGCTGTAATTCTAATCTGAGTAAAGGAGATAAATAATGTCTGCAGCTAGGGGCAATGCAGATGTTTCAGCATCTGTCTGATGAATATAGAAAAATTGCCCCTCTGCTATTTGACAATACAAGTCAATAATGTTTCCCACGTCTCTGTAGGAGTGCTGGGTCATTACAATTCCTTTCAGAGGGAGAAAATAAAAACGTATGCCTTGAGACAAGTATTAACATTCCATGCTCATTTTTTTCCTCCAAATTTCAACAGGGTGTATATGTTTCTGTTTTTTTATAAATGACTTTAAAAAATATACACAGAAACACTGACAGCTGGAAGAAAGATCACTGCCATACTTTCAAGCAAAGCCAAAAAAAGTACTGCTGGAGTTTCACATCCCCAGGAAAAAAATGATTCAAGGGAGACACATAATAAGAAGAAATTCAAATGCCTTTTATTCAAATGGTTTAGGTTGGTGATTTTGTAGTCTATTTCCCTTGTCTTAAAGTATGAGTTGCAGTGTGTATGTGTATGCATGTGTGTGTGTGTATGGGTGTGTATAAAACATTTGCTGCACCCCTTCCAGATTTTTAGCAGAAAGTGTGGCTTATGCCCAGCTGGGGAAGAGGAATCTATGAAATGGAGCCAGATGTCTAAGCAAATATGCCAGATTGGACAGATACTTTGCTGTGTACCTCTAAAAAGTATTGCTCAGATAGATACAGAAAGTGATGTTAAAAGGAAGATTTAGGAGTCAGCTTGAGGAACATGAAAGAAACAGGGGCCAGTGCTCTTAGTGCTTCCACAGAGCTTCCTGTCCAACTCGGGAGAGAATCCTTCTTTTCTCCATCCTTTGAAGGTCAGCCATATTGGGAAAGAATGTAGAATCTTACTCTACTGAACACAAGAAACTTAATGAGTTAACCTTAATGATTTAACTTAAAGGTTAGCCATATTGGGAAAAAATGTAGCCTCTTACTCTACTGAACACAAGAAATTTAATGAGTTAACCTTAATGATTTAACTTAAAGGTTAGCCATATTGGGAAAAAATGTAGCCTCTTACTCTACTGAACACAAGAAAATTAATGAGTTGCTAATCTACCCACAATGATAAGAAGTGGGCTTTTGGAAAAGAAGGGACAACCAAAATTTTGAATAAATGTCACTAAGCAAGCTAATCCAAAGCAAAGCCAAAGTCCATCCAATATGTTGAAGGAATGTAACTGGCTAGCATCTAAGAAACTAAAGGAAAATCCAGTGCAAGATTTCCTTCCCTTGTGTCTTTACTACTTTTAACACTACTTGCCACTATTGCTATTACTATCATCTTTTTTCTGGATATTCTTTCCTCTCTAGGGTTTCATGAAACTGCTATCTCCTAGCTCTTTCCTCTAAGTCAGACTATTCCCCCCGACAGTTTTTCTTCAGTATAAAATACATGAACATCTTGTTATTAAGGTAAACCTGCATTCTTGAATTTGGGGTTCTCAATTCACTATATATTTCTGAGTCATTTCAGTCACATCCAACTCTCAACTTCATTTGGGGGTTCTCAATTCACTATATATTCTTGAGTCATTTCTTGGGGTTCTCTTGGCAAACATGCTAATATAGTTTGCCATGATTTTTTCCAGCTCATTTTACAGATGAGAAAACTGAAACAAAGAGTTAAGTGACTTTCCCAAGGTCACATAGCCACTAAGTGTCTGAGGCTGGATTTGAATTCAGGGCAATGACTCTTTCTGGATTCCTTGCTCTATCTACTGTGCCATCTCACTGCTGATTCCCGGTAGAGTCAACTAACCCTAAACTCTCCAGGGCTCAGATCCCTATCACACTTGCCCAACTGACATTTCTAACTGGATAGTCGTTAAGCATCTCAAACTCTACATGTCCAAAACAGAACTGTCTTTTCTCCCCAATCCATTTCTCTCCCATATTTTTTTGTTTTTGTCAAGGGCACCTTTCCACTCACCCAGATTCTTAAATGAGTAATTTTTAATTCTACTTCTCCCCTCATGGCATATGAGGAGAATCAACTTGTTAAGTCTGAGTAATTCTAACTTTCCAACATCTCTTACATCTGCTTCTTTCACTTACTCTCATGGATTTTTCTTTAGTTCAGATCCTTGGCATCTCCCACCTGAATTACTGCAAAACCTCTTAACTGCTGTCCCTACCTGTGTCCTCTTCAATCCATTCTCTACACAGCTGCCAACCTGATTTCTTTTACAAACCAGCCTCACCACAATTTTCCCCTATTCCATGAACTCCCATGGCCCCTTACCTTTAGGATCAAATAAAAACTCCTCTCTTTGGCATTCAAACCCTTTACAACCTGGCTCCATCCTACCTTTCCAATCTCATGACATAGTTTTCATTTACATATTTCACATTTCACACTCTACATCCTGTTTTTGCAGAAGCTGGGTCCCATATTTGGAAAATGCTTGCCTAGCTTCTTTCAAAGCTCACGTTGAAACCTATTCTATTTACTTCAGTGCCTTTCTTCCAACAGTCATGGATTTATTTTATGAACATCTGGTATATAGTTATGTTTTTACATTCTATTTCCCTTTATTAGAATGCAAACTCACTGAAAGCAGGAATAATTTCATCCTTTGCACATATATCCTCAGTGTCTAGCACAGTGCCCTGCACACAGTAAGTGCTTAAAAATGCTTGTTGATTGATTGGTTAGAATGTAAACTCCTTGAGGGTAGTCTTCAAGCACCTAGTACAGTGCCCTGCAAATCAAATTCTTTTCTTTCACTTTTCTCATTGTTTAATTGTGGGTTTTATGATTTCTCTGATCAAGTTTGGAGTTTTCTTGGCAGAGATACTGAAGAGGTTTGTCATTCCTTTCTCCAGCTCATTTGACAGATGAGGAAACTGAGGCAAACAGGGTTAACTGACTTGCCCAGGATCACATAGCTGGTTGGATTTGAATTTAGGTCTTCTATCCACTATGATTCTACTTAGCTGCCTTCTACTTTCTTTGAAGGAGATAATAATCAGAGATGTCTTTTTTATCTCCTATATCCTAGGAGAAACATTTTGTTATCCATTCAATTCTCATTACAACAGCTAGCAAACAAGATACGAACTGTCTTTATTTACTAGGATATATATTGTCTATTATACAAAAAAGGAGCGGAATAGAATCAGATCCTGTCGTTGGGAAATTCATACTCAAAGTCAGACATCACAGCTGCCAATGTTCCCCATGAATACTCAGACTCACAAAGGAGGCAGCAGAGAATGTGAAGTGCCTAATGGATTTGGAGTCAGAGGACTTGAAATTAAATACTCTTGTTTTTGTTCAAGTCACCTAAATTCTCATCTGTTTCCTCATCTGTAAAGGGAGGAGAGTAGACTATTTACTTTTTGCTCTATAACTAGGATTCTATAAGAAATATAGTTGCACTGCTTAGGATATTTTTCTTTGTCATAAAAGGATCAATCACTTAGGTTGTCATCACCACCAATATAGATTGCTGCCTCATCGGCAAGCTATATTGCTTATCAAATTTTCAGATGACACAAAATCACAAAGAATGGATTATGCATTGGATGATAGAATCAAGATTAAACAAGATTTCTGGTGGGTTAGAGAACACTGAGACAAAATGGAACAAATGACACTTAACAGGATAAATGTAAAGTGTTATACTTTATACAAAAAATTAACTTCACAAATCCAAGATGGAGAAATATGGTTACATAACAGCAGTCAATCTGAAAAGACCTGAGGGTTTTAGTGGAATGGCAACTCAATGAGTCACTAGTGAGATAGGGCATCTAAGGATATCTTAGGCTGCATTAAGAGAACATGAGTTCCAAGAATGAGGAAGGATAGTGTCATTGGACCCTGCCATGGTCAACCACAATTGTGACCACTTCTGGGCATCATGTTTTAGAAAAGACATTGATTAATTGAAGAGAATGCAGAGTGGGGTCAACTAGAATGGACAATGGACTTGGGGTCATGCCCTATATGGACAGGAAGAAGCAACTGGAGATGATTAGCTGGGGAAAGAGAAGACTTAGGAAACAAATGGAAGATGAATCAGAATTATTATATTTATTTCTCAAGGCAATAGGTAGAAGTGATTAAGAGTCAGATTTAGCCTTGAAGTATGAGCTTCCTAACATGAGACCTATCTAAAAGTGAAATAGGCTTCCTCTCTAGCAAAGGCTGGAAGGTCACTTGCTGGGGCCATCTTGGAATACTGTCTAGAAATGAATCATCTCTTGCCTCCTTAGAATCTCGGGTTTCTTTCAAGACTTAGGTTGAATGGCACTCACCATGGGAGGTCTTTTTGAGTACTCCCTAGTACTACTGCATTTCTCTTTAAGGTTGCTTTGTATTTTTGCTTGTGTATGTATATCATATATATATATATATATATATACACACACACACACACACACACACACACATATATATATATAAATATACACACATTTATACACACACAAGTTTACATCTTCTCCATTAAAAAGTAAACTCCCTAATAGGAAACACTTTTGTTTGAATCCTGAGGTCTTAAACACAGTACATGGCACATAGTAGGTGCTTTACAAATATTTCTTGATTGACTACCTTCTAGTGATGATTCTTTTTCAGAATTGGATTAGACTAGATGACATTTAAGATTCCTTCTAATGAAGAAATTCTGTGATGGTCAAAATAAATACAATGTCTTTGATGACCTTGGGGAGACTTAATCAATAGTTGCTTTTGTGCACACCATAGTGTGAAGTAGATCTTTGATAGGCAATTCCATGGATACAGCCAAACAAATCAGAACTTAAAGCCCCCAAATTCATTAAAGTATATGTGCACACACATACATATGCACATGCAAGTCTGGATTATTTAGTTGCACAGAAAAAATTAACCAGAGTTATTAAATATCCACTTTAGTTAGTGTTATTGTCGAACTGTTCTGTCTCCTGCAGCTCACTACATTCTCAAGAATTCTCACTGTCTTTGAAAGAGATGCAAAGGGAATTCTCTGCTCCTTCCCAGGAGAGTATTATACAAGTATCTCATGGCATTGGCTCCATTTTGAAAGCTGACTTTTCACATTACCTCCCTGTTTCTCTGTTATATATCTCTCTGAAGATAATGGGTTGTGTTTAGAATCAGCAAGACTTCTATGTTCAAATCTAAGTGCTGAGAGTTGTTACTTAAGTTACTTAAACTCTCTGAATTTAATTTCTTTATGGTTTCAAGATAGCCTCAGAGGTATTGTTAACAGGAAATCTATGACCCTCTACTCCATTCTGTTCTTTGCTTTTCCATTCTTCCTGCTACCTTTTAATAACTTGCCATTACTTCTGCTTCTTTTCTTTTCCATTCCTCCTATGAAACAAATACCAAAAAAGAGGGACAGATACAAACTACATCAGAAGATTTTCCCAGAAAAGAACTAAATATCTATTGCTCAATGGTGGATATTCTGGTGGATATCACTGGATGGAATATTCCTTCAAAGCAACTGGCTTGGCTGCTTTTAAATGGAAGTTTTGTTGATGAAATAAAAAGTACTGTCATATCAGAACTGCCCGTCTTGGAGTCATCAACCAAGCCCCTGCTGGAGTCTATTGCTGTTCCTGGTGCAGTCTCCAAGTGCTACAAACCCGCCTCTGTACTGGCATGTCCCAGGAGGCTGTGAGTCAATACTTTTCACAGTTGCCAGGAAACAAGCTAACCTGCCATAGCTTCACAGCCGACTTTCTTTTCTGCTTATTGTCTTGTCAACCAGGAGGATATTTTAAAGATGGATAAGAATGAGTGACAGATACATCAAGATCCTCATCCTCTCCTCAACACTATTTGAGAAGAGGGTAGGACAGCTGCAGAACTGAGGTTGAGACCCAGGTCATTCTGGGGGAAATTTTGGGATGAAGGTTTGTGTCCCAAATCTAGAAGGTCCAAGGGAAATGGGATCAGTGTTCAAGCTAGGAAGGGTTTCTCTCTCTTTTTCTTTAAGGACTAATATTTAAAAAGCAGAGCAGCAGGGGTGTCCTATTATCTGTCATTCCACATTTCAATGCTATGTTCCACCTTTGTTAAAATGATCTTCTCTTCTTGTCTAGAATATGGTTTCTATCATTAAAATAGGACTTCGTGGTATTCCAGGATAGAGCTTTTGAGCTTGCAGGGGTCGTTTTACAGATGAAGAGTTGAGATGAAGAGAGGTAGACTGAGTTGTGCAAGGTCACAGAGCAAATAGGAGACAGTAAAAACAGAGCAGGCACTGGAATCCTGGTCTTACTCCAAATCCAGCCCTCTTTTTAATGGCCTAAGCTGCCTCTCTTCAGAGACAGTAGTGTAATATATTGGAGAGAGGGCTAGCCTCTTTCAGGAAATCAGGAAGGTATGGGTTCAAAAGCCTGTTTCTGACATTTGCCTTGAGAGGTGAGCACACACTGTGGGGTATTCTCCAAGAATAAAAATTACAGACTTAGTACTCCTATAAAAGGAATTTCTATGTGGGTGTGGGCCTTCCTTCCACTGCTGAGATCAAAGATCT